>NC_137809.1:6867581-7055724 GCF_963383645.1 Muscardinus avellanarius
GTAGGGAATACAAGAGGCGTATTTAGGAAGTGGGGGCCCAGTAAAAGAAGACCACAGTGAGGGGGCTACGCTCCAGAGAAAGGGCTGCTGGGCTAATAGAGAGTCTGCAGGGACCACGTCCCCGCAGGGGACTTAGAAGTCACGCTCCAGAGAAGGGTCTGACGTGGCCCATTTCCTGGAGTGGAAGGAGGGATGGCGTCTTCCACGTGGAGAGTTTTGTTCAGCCAGAGACCTTCCCGCAACACATGTGCGCCTAGGGAGGCCGCTGCCTCCTCCCGTCTCAGCTTAGGGGGTCTGTGTGGGTGCTCTGCCTGTGCCCTCCGCTCTACACACCCGCTATTGAAAGCCGGTGCGGTGGCTGAAGTTTGCACCCCACAAGTCACCCCGGCTGCTGGCGGGCTGGCTCCTCGTCCTCAGCAGCCACGGCCACTTCACTGCAGCGAGGCCGGGAGCTGCACGGCCGGGAGCTGCAGCGAGGTGGCTCCTAGCCCTACTTTTATTTTTGGAACAGGGTCTCACTAGGTTTCTGAGAGTTTCACTAAGTTCTCAAGGCTGTCCTCAAACCTGCGAGCCTCCTGTCAGCCTCCCAAGTAGTAGGACTGCAGGTGTGACAGCACACTGGGCTTGTTCTGAACCTTTTTATGCATGGGGACACAAGCTTTTGTTTGTGGTGGATGTACACCTAGCAATGAATTGTTGGGTAATAGAATGTATGTTCAGTAGATTTGTTTGGTAGGTACTTATGTTCGGTAGACACTGCAATCTGTTCTGCAAGGGCCGCAGTGGCTGACACTCCGTCAGGAGCCGCCTGCTGTCTCAGGAGCCCCACGCGTTAGCAGCCTCTGCGCGTCTCATGATGTCCTTGCGTTTCCTCCTGCAGCCTCTTTAGAACCTTCTGGCGCATCCCCCGCTGGCCTTCCCAGACCTCGTGCTAGGGTAGAACGCCCCTGGTTCAATCGCCAGAACCACAAGAATTTTTTTTTTTAAAGTTCAGAACAGCTTTATTTGAGTTTCTTTCCTAAACTTAAGCAACTCAGCTGTGTCCTTCAGCAGGAGTGGATACAGAGACGAGGGTGGACCCACACCTTGGGATATGACACAACACTGAGCCTGAGTAAACTCTCCAGACACGTGGCAGCCCGGGGAGCCTGGCACGATGCTGAGCGAAGGCCGATGCGAAGGCCGGGAAACACACGGCTCCATTCCTATAGAAGTGCAAAACAGGAAGAGCGCATGCTCTGTGGTGTTCCAGGAAACGATCATTTCTTGGCAAGGTGGCATCATCAGGGTGTAGAAGGGAAGTCCGTGCCACGTACTGAAAATGTGTGTGGGATGTTCACCTGCTGAAGTTCATCGGGCTAAAAACCTGTCATTTGTACACTTCCGCCAACTCTGTTAAACCAGTTACCAGTTCACCAAGAAAAGAAAGTGCAATTTGTCCCACTTTTAAAATCACACACATGACCACACATGTACGTATACACAAACACACACACACACGCACACACACACACACGGCATCTTTTCTATTACTTAAACATGCTGTAAAATAGTAAAATAAAGAACACCATATATTCTAACCTCAAAGATTTTTCAAAACAGAATTACAAAAGAAATATGTTTGTCTTCAAAACTAAATAAACATCACAGTCCAGTTCAGAACCAAGTCTTTCAGGATAATCTGTTACTATTTTTCCCTTAGTGATGTTATAAATCTTTGTTCCCCTCAAAAAGTCTCTTCCAAACAGAAGCAGCGGGAGAAACTTCAGCTTTCTCTTTTAAGAACATTTCGATAGACGAACCAGAGAGGAGTCTCGAATTGGATTTTTTAAGTACTTGGTGGAGATTATTCTGGAGATTTGCAGAGCAATGTCATCTCCTTTGAAAGTAAAGAGAGGTTGTTTTTTTCTTCTTCTTCTCACCTCTTAGAAGAGGATTTTGAGGGTAAAAATAGACAAATCCTGAAAACTCAAACTCACCATTTCTCAAGACCAACAAGTGTGGTTTTTCTGTCTCCATCACATCTCAGTAAACACCTGCCCAAGACCCTCCTACGCCTCAAGCAAGGGTTGGCCAAGATGTCTGACCCCCAGAGAGATTCGGGAGGGACACTGGCTATGGCCATTGGCTTCTGAAACTTTGCTGCCCTCGCTGTATCTGGCACCCAGAAGGCAGGATGCATATGAGATGGAAACGCTTCTGAAGCACATACCCAGCTGTGGTACTCTGCATCCAGAAAAAGCATGCGCACTCCAGAAAACATGTGATGTGTTTGGAAAATCTTGGGAGACTGGAGAGATGGCATTCTAGAAAACTGGTAGGAACAGTGAAATACAGCCCCTGGAGTGAAAATGTGAAAGCCTAAGTGAGACCACCGGCGCAAAGCTGGTGTCGCGGGCTGGCCCTTAACGTCGCCCAAGGGCTCTATGGGTGGAGCGCTTGCTGGCCAGCTGGAGGTGCTGCTGCGGGAGATGGTGCAGCCCTTAAGAGGCGGGGCCTGCTGGGAGGAAGTTGGGTCACGGGGGCGTGACCTCCAAGGGGATCCTGGGACGCCAGACCCCCTCTTTGCTTCTTAGCTGCCCTGGGGAAGAGTGGCCTCCTCTGTCATACACGCCCTCAATGTGCTGAGCCTCCGCAGGCCCAAAGCAACAGGCAGAGACTGAAACCTCCGAGACTGTGAGCCCAAACAAGCCTTTCCTCCTTTAAGTCTCTAGTGTTTTGGCACACCATGGGCAATCTGTCTGGCACAGTTAGCAAGCAGAGACTGTGTCAAGGCAGGCCGATTGTGAAAATCCTCCCCAAGGAACCACAGTGCTTGGCCCAGTAAGTATTTCTCCTCCGGGTGTTCCCTCTTCAAGGTGGGCTTTCAGATGTGTAATGGTCAAGCTCTCCCTCCACGGAGCTGACGAATCAGAGTCAACAAACCACCTGTGCCTCATTACTGTGATGACTTTTGACGGGGTAAAAGTACACCTAAATCATGTTCATGCAGGTGACCTTACCCAACGGACACCACAGCCCAGCAGGGCACGGACAAGTGGGGCTTCTGCGTAATAGGCAAAGAGGCTTCCACACCTGCGGCCCTGCCGACCCATCCTTTACAGCTTGGACTTCAATCCTGGTAAGGAACGGGATTTATCCTTTATCAATTATTTGTTTATTTTTCTCTGTTTATTTGCTCTTTTGGGGCACTAGGGGTTGAACCTAAGGGCATTCTTTATCTGAGCTACACCCCCAGCCCTTTTTATTTTTTATTTTGAAACAGGATCTCACTAAGTTTCTGAGATTGGCCCTGAACCTGCAATCCTCTTGTCTCTGCCTCCCAAGTCCTGGGATTACAGGTGCGTACCACCAGGCCTGGCTCAGGTGGTGTTTTGAGAATCAAATTTGAGGTTTTTGTAAGACATTTTCTTAGGAAAAAAATATACATATATATATATTTAAATATATATGGGGGGGTTGGTGGTACTGGGGTTCCTGGAAACCCTTCTACCTCCGGGCTACCCTCTCAGACCTATTTCATATTTTTTGAAACAGGGTCTCGTAAGCCAGCGCAGCTGGCTTCGAACCTGTGCGATCCTCCTGTCTCTGCCTCCCAAGCGCGAGGATTACACGCGTGCACTGCCACGCCCAGCCTAATATATATGTTTTTTAAAAATCTTTGCCCTTTTAAATTTTACTTTTTAAACTTTTATTTGTGCATTAAAATTATGCATCATAGTGAGGTTCAAAGGGATACAAACATGCACGCACACAGTACTCGGCGCGTTTCTCTCCAGATCCCCCTGCTCTCAATGGGTTAAACACAGACATAGAAAAGAAATATGACCTTGTATCCAGCCTGATGAATTTGTGCAAAGTAAACACTCCCATGTAACCAACACCCAGGTCCTGAAATCACACACAGCCATTCCCAGATCCCTTGTCCCATTCCAGCCATCAACACCCGTGGAGGGTAGCTACTCTTTCTACCTGGCTCAGACCTCGAGGTGGAGTGTGCAGAATGCCATCTTTTGTGCCAGGCGTCTTCCTCTCGGCATCACAGTGATGGCTTTCCCACACGGCCACGAGTAGCCATGGTCGGTAGTGTCTGCCCTTGCGTGACTCCACCATGGTTTGTCAATTCTACTATTGGGGGTGTGAAGTGGCTTCCAGTGAGCGGGATTGAAGAATGGTGCACTATAATGAATGGTGGGCATCTGATATATTTCTCTTTCTCTTTTTGATTTTGGTACTGGGGACTGAACTCAGGGGCATTCTACCTTCAATCTATACCCCCAGTCGTATTTTTAAATTTTATTTGGAAATAGAATCTCACTAGGTTGATGAGAGTCTCACTACTTGCTGAGGCTCCCAAATACTGGGATTATAAGCGTGTACCACCACACCCAGCCAAAAAAAATATATCTCTGAAAGGAACACCCTACATGTTAAAGCTTTGCTGCAGTGAAATCAAGGTCCCCTAGGGTACTGGGGAGACTGAGTCATGCAAAGTTCATGGACATAAACTCTGGTCGCACTGGTTCTGTTTGAGCCCTGGAGGTGCCATCTGCTAGCTGAGTCATGATGGACATTGTCCTAGGCCACAGATGCCCTCTCCATCCTAGGAGATGATGATAGCAGGGGCCACAGAGAACTTTCCTGAGGATGAGGAGTTGGTGTCACCAGGATAGCACTTGAGGGGCACTGCAGTGAGCCCTCGGGGTGAGCTCTCAGATGCTGTCCTCCTGCTGCCAACTTGACCCAGATGTACCCATGTGGGCTTGTGGTGATGAGTGATGGAGTCCGAAGCTTGGAAAGACCCTGGTGGCACACTCCCTCTCAGAACCTGCTTGGCCACCAAGAGAACTTGCCCACGTGGGGGCCTGCATAGGGAAGGCATCCATCTCGCCTTCGTCGCTGGTCCGGGTCTCATCTGGGACCCAGCAGCCTCCCACCTGCTTGTCTGCCCCTCCTCTGTGGCCACCAATTTGTGCCCTTTTAATGTTCTCCTTATTCCTTACCCACTGGGGATGTTTCTCCCCTGCACAGAATA
Organism: Muscardinus avellanarius; assembly: GCF_963383645.1. Classification (NCBI taxonomy): domain Eukaryota; kingdom Metazoa; phylum Chordata; class Mammalia; order Rodentia; family Gliridae; genus Muscardinus; species Muscardinus avellanarius. The sequence goes on from NC_137809.1 coordinate 6,872,617, forward strand.
CAGATTCTTTCCCTCATGACACTATTAGCAGCAAGCCGTCCAGACCTGCATTAACTGGGCGCTTCAAACAGCACAGCTGCCTCCGTCGGCCGGGCCCGCAAACAAGGCCCCAGTTTATAAAATGGAGTTTTATTTGAATACGGCCAGTCCACATGGGATTAATAAAGCGTATTCACCGCGAGTAAAAGGCTGTGTGCTGGTGGATTTGCTTGCCTGCCTTTCCTCTTGCAGCCCTGGAAGGTTTAGTGCCTACTGCTTTTGTCTGCATGGGATTAGGCAGGAGGAGTTTGGCTGGGGTTATTAAAAGAAAAAAGAGCATGCCTGGTGACCTAATTCCCTCCTGCATCTTTATCATGTACCGGGATGTACAAATCCCCATATGGGGCGAGGGTGCAAAAGAGTTTTACTAGAGAACAAAGCAGTTGCAACCCACCCCCCAAAAAGAAAGAAAGAAAGAAAAGAAACCAGAGTTGTCATGCGATGCCCCTGCAACTAATAACGCTCAGATTTGCAAAGGATGACATTCTATTATGAAGTTTTATTTCCTGTCCCACTGGGCCACCAACCAGGCACGGCAACTCAGAATTCAAATACTGTACGAGGACATACAGTAACTACAGTTCTCTGAGGATTTGAGCAAATGTCAGAAAACCAAGGCCAAGTCAAATTTATTAGTTGATGTAGATGTCTAACAATTTTACGTAGACGCTGATAGGGCTATCTGGGAATTCCTTTCGCCATCAAGTGATTTAGAGACCCCCACAGAAATTTCCTCGCCCGCTACATCTCGCTAAGCGACGCCTCTCCCCGTGCCCTGCAGGCCCTGCTAAAACAGCGGCATTTGTTATTTTCTCTTTCCCAGGGACATATTTTTTCTTTAAATGTTTTTTTTTTTCTGTAAGACCCACAGATAAAGGGATTTCTCATGAAATCTGTCAAAGTCAGAATGCGAGATGTGAGTACAATTTTAAAATTCCAACATAGGCCTAGAGAAAGAACGGTTCTATTCAGGCACACCAGTGCTTTCCTGAGAGCTTGCGGCAGGTGTGTCATGGAGCTCTGGGGGAGGAAGCGTTACCAAGTAATGGAAGTTCATGTACCACTTGGGCCTCGGAGGGAGAGAGCATAAGGCTGAGAGAGGCCTGGGTGTCCGTGGCCAGCGCACACATCTGGATGGCCACCGTGGGCTGGACGAACTGGGACAAGGAGCCACCCGTCCAGGTTTCCATGTGCTCCACGCAGTTGGACCAACCGCTGCATTATATCTCCTTCTGGGACCAAGAATTTCAAACCCGAGTTCCATTTGTCCTCTCTCCCCCCAGCTGTGACCCCTCTCCCTGCCTCCTTAGGACCAGCATCCACTCTATGAACACTGTGGCCCAGTGTCCACATCACTATGGGCAGCTTCATGCTGAACCCCCAGGAGGGATAGCAGGTAAGGCTCAGTCCGGCCTGATCGCTCAGGGAACGCCAGCACATCCCCTTCTCTGTGTCTGCCGGCAAAGCAGAGGGGTTCTAGAAGCCTGAGGGTTGTCCGCTGAAGAGAGTCACAGGTGTGGCCAGGTAGAAGCGGGACCACAGGAGAACCAGAGTCAAGGGCGGCTGAGGATTGGGGCAGACAGAAGCAGCGTTTCCCCCGAAACCCCCGAGCAACATCTAACAGGAAAGGGCAGCAGATGATGGGGAATTTGCCTCTGAAGCCCAAGGAACGGCTGGGCTGGGGATGCGGGTCCAAGACACTTACACACGGGGGAGAGAAACAGTTCTGCAGTGAACGAGACCGCCATGGGAGAGCATGCAAAGTCCGAAGACGGCAGTGCTGGCACTCTTGGGAAATACCGACCTTAGAGTCGAGAGAACGGAATTGTGTCCTTTGCCAGCAAATGGATGGAACCCGAGAATGTGAAGCCAAGTGAGGTCAGCAGGGCTCAGGAAGCTGAGGGGCCTGTGATTTCTCGCAAATGTGGAAGCTAGAGAGAAAAATAGAAAACCAAAGGGACTTTGGATAAACGAGATGAGAGAGCAGGAGAGCAGAGGAAGGGGGTTGGGGGAGGGAGGCTGGGAGGGAAAAGAGAGCTGAAGAAGACTGTGAAGTCGTGCTCTGTGCGTACAGGAAGGCACCGCTGCCAAGCTCACTGATACATGTGGGCTGGGGGAGCGGGGCGGGTCGGCAGGGAAACGCACCCATGCTGCGTGAACACACCTCTGTGTCACTTTGAACCCACTATGATGGGTAACGCCAATGCACAATCAAAGTATAAAAGAAAGAGTTGAGAGAAAGAAGAGGCAATGAAGAAAGTTGAAGAGGAGGGTCCAAAAAATAGGGGTCATTTGCATGGAAGATTCTAGAAAGACAGGGCCAGAATTGAACTCACCTCCTCTGGGGATGAGGAGGCCATTTTCCATTTTAGCAAAAACATACTCAGTATAATTCTGCAAAAAATAAAATAAAATAAAAAATAAACAAAAAAAAATTGCTCTTTAAAGAACAATCAGTATAGTTCTACAAAAACCCTACTCTTTACTCTTTTTTTTTAACTTTTGTGATTTTGACTTTTATTTGACAATGAGCATTGTGAATTTGTGTCAAAAACCCATAACTCAAGGGTTAAGGGACATTTGGGCTTATTGTTAACGCTCAAAGGAGCGCCTTCTCATCCACTCTCACACCTAAGATACGTTATCATCCTGCAAGACAGGGCTTCTCATTTCAATTAGTGAGAGGCTTGCCATTAGCTGACTAATTAAGGCAGTTCTCTCACATCTACTTTCTAATTACAGTCACCAGTGAGATACTTTCACCCAAGTGGCCAGCAATGCAGTGGATTTATTTTAAATTTAGTTCGACAATAACAAACAACTAATTAATGTTTATAAATACAATAGAATCCCTCCTGACGAGTTGTGAGTATTGCATACACTAGCAACCGGTTTATTAAAACATTAATTGCCGCTGGATTTGTTTTGGGATCATGCATAATCCATTTAGCACATAGCAGGACCGACTCATTTTGAAAGGATTATGAAGGAAATCCCCCTCAAAGTCTTTGGTTTAATTCCCGTTGTAGTCCAGGAGGGAGAAAGTTTGCTTTCATCGAATTCTGTGGCTCTTCGGGGCTCTTCAGCATGGCACTTTACGTCCTCCTTGTCGCCTCCACTCCGTATTTAGGAAGCCACTATGGCGAACGTATCTTTGAGAAGATCCCCAAAATGTGTCCATGGGTGACAGTGAAGAAGGGTGCATGTTCAGTCAATCACATTCTTACGCTTCTGGCGGACAGCGCTCATTGTCAATTTGGCCCCCTCGCTTTGGAAAACCGAAGGTTCCTTAAGGAAGCTGAATAGATACCTGCCTTACAACGGCGATCCTACTCCTAGGCAGACGCTCAGCAGAAATACGCACACATGCTCTCTAAGACGCATATTAGGACGTCGGTTACAGCACTGTTTGTAATGGCCCCAAATGGAAACATCTGACTTCCCATTGGTGGTAGACTGGGTAGGTAAGTTGTGGCATTTCCCCTGGTAGAACACAGTTCAGCACTGAGAATAAACAGCCGAGTTCAAAGGTAATCAGCCGTGGCCAGGCGTGGCACATGCTTGTCATCCCAGCATTGGGGGGGCTGAGACAGGAGGATTGTGGTTTGCAGACAGCCTCAGCTACTTAGTGAGGCCCTCCGCAACTCAGTAAGACCCTGTTTCAAAATAAAGAATAAAAAATAGGGCTGTGGGCATAGCTTGGAGGTAGAAAGCCCCTGGGTTCCATCCCTAGACCCACACACACAAAAAAAAGTAATGGGCTGGGTCTGTGGGCTAGAGCGAGGACAGTGGTGGCCCTGGGGTGCAGCACAGGGAAAGCTTTGGCTTCTGGTAACCTTGCCTCTTGGTCTGGGTTCTGGTTACGTAAGTGTGCTCCATTTGTGAAAGTGCACAGACTATTACTTGTGTGCTTCTTATGCCTGTTCCATTTTAGTAAAAATTGCAAATCAAACCCAATTGGTTAGCTGTTGACTTGCGTCTGTGTTTGTGCCCATTCACATGCAAGTGCTCACATGGTCATTGAAATTCTTTCATTTCTTGCACAACCACTTGTTGAGTAGTTGATTAATTTGTAATGTCAGTGTGTGGGGCGTGATTATGGATGAAGACACATGAGCACGTCAGGGCATTGGTGGAGAGACTCAAGAGGGCCACCATTGCAAGGCAGAACGCTGAACGCCAAGGGACGGAGGAAGGGCGTCAAGTCACACCAGGAGCGGGTCGATGAGACGTCAGGACCCAAGTAGAGGATACCTGCCCCTAGCACCTTCGCCATCCCTCCACTCTGTTTGGGCAGCGGCCCCTTTGTGGACCAGCCCATCCCCAAAGGTCCAGGCATGGTCCAAGCTCTTGACGCCAGGACCACAGCATAGGACCCAGGCCACAGTGCCCCTCCTCTGCCTGTGGTGCTTAAGAAATGGTTGTGTAACATAACCTGGCCTACGTAGGAGAGCTGCAGGAATCACTTCATGGCTGTTGGAGGGAAATGTCTTTTCTTTCTCGTGAAATTGAGAAGATGGTGGATTAGAGCAGTGGTTGCCCTCTTCCATTGTTTGGAGATCACTATATGGAGGTGAAGGTTCAGAGGCCAAGGAAGGAGTCCAGTTCTGGTGACATTGATATAGCCCCAGCATCCCATTGATTGGAATTCCAATCCATTGATTGGAGTCTGCGATTCAATGAGTCTGTATTTGCTTTGCCCATATTTCTATGTTGAGGAACCATCATGCTAAAGTTTGTAGAGAATTCAGAGAACCAAGACTGAGTTTTGTCTTTTTATTTTGCAACAGGGTCTTGCTGAGTTGCTGGGGCTGGCCTTGAACCTGTGATCCTCTTGCCCCAGTACTAGCCTCCTAAGTACTAGCCCAGCTAGGTATAGTCATCGTATATTGAGAACTTGGCCTCCCAGAAAAGCTTTATTTCTTTTTAGAGCAATAGAGAGGCGCTGATGTCTCACCAAGAGCCACAATATTGTCACATCAAGTCAATAATACTAGAGTCCTCTTGCTTGAAGTTTGGGAGGTGATGGTGAGAGCGAATGACCCAATGCCACTTACCGCCACTGCGAGTCGCAGGCCAGCCAAGGGCGGCCCCCTGATGGCAAGGGCTCAGGGAGTAGCTGAGGTTGGCAGGGTCGCACAGACCCATCCAGGTGGGTGGTAGGGTTACGACAAGTCCCAGGCTACTCAGAGATTAGAGAAGCTTTGGGAAAATTATCTGGGGTGTCAGACACACTCCTGGTGGACCTCGTTGAAAGTTGTTGATGTAATGATGTGTGCTTGGCCCCATGACAGCATCTTTGAAGCAGAGATTCTACCAACACATGCTGACGCTTCTAGAGTAATTACCATGGGTTAATAGAAGAGATATGAAATGGTGATGCTACCAGTCTACAAGATGAGAAATCCATAACAAGACAAAAGGGAAATTCTTTTTTTAAATTTTCTTATTGGTCCTGAGGATTAGAACCAGAGGTATTCTACCTTCGAGCTACACCCCCAGCCCTGTTATTTTTTTTTATATGGAAACAGTATTCCTAAGTTCCTGAGTGTCTCACTAAGTTGCCGAAGCTGGCCTCAAACCTGTGATATTCCTGTCTCATTCTCTCTGTACTGGGATTACAGGCATGTGCCACCACACCCAATTAAAAAAAAGAGAAAGTCTTTATGTCAGACCTCTTATTAAACTCAGCTCTTGAAGCTTCGACCAGTTCTCATCTCATGTTAGAAAGGAAAAGGCATGATGTTAGAAATAATCAAGGGCAATTGGTTCCCTAGTTGTACCTGTGTTCCCTATAAAATAAGATTCTGTTCTAATATCCCCCACTCTACTGATAAGGGAATTGCAGTTCAGAGAGAAGGGATGGCCACCACGATATAAGAAGTTCTAGCCGGGCGTGGTGGGCACACTTGTAATCCCGGTACTCGAGAGGCTGAGACAAGAGGATCCAGGTTCATGGCCAGCCTCAGCTACTCAGTAAGGCCCTTGGCAACTCAGTGAAACCCTGTTTCAAAATAAAGAATAAAAAATATAGGGCTGGGGTATAGCTTGGAGGTTGAATGCCCCTGGGCCCCATCCCTAGCACCCCCCAAAAAAGAAAAGAAAAGTTCTAAGTACTATGCACCTCCTCTAACTCTCGCCAGTCCCAAGGTGGCTACTATTGCCCAGACCCTGGGATTGCCCTGGGCAGCAAGGAGAACCGTGTCCCATTCACGGGAGGCTGACTCTGAGTGTGGTGGAGTCCTGCCCTCCACTCTCCAATGCTGGACCTTCAGGTGGAGCCCAGGCTGCCTTCTAAGCTCTGCACACCCACTCGGTCCCAGTTCTGCATAACCGTTTTAACAACACACTTTGTTTTCACTTCAAGCTCTGTGTTAGGCTTCTCCTCCTCTAAAGGAAAGTTTGAGTCTTCCTAAAGTAGATTTAGAAAAATGCCTTAAATTTATATACATCAGAATGAAAAACCTGAACTCATCTTGTTCTTCCTCCCACCTCCAAGAGAGTACGAACTCCAAGAATCGAGGATTTTGCTCCTGGTGTCCCACCTCTCATCATATATGGATACTGGGCGTCTAAACGCTTGATCCCCTAACCTTTCCAACCTCCTTTACAGCTAGGACTCTAGATTTGGTTTTGCCAGTGAGATTCTTTCATGCAAAATTTTATGGTGGACGCCATCTTTCTGTAGAGGCAGCGGCTAACAGAGGGTCTTACATTGCTCACTGCAGGGCAATAGAGGTGTGAAGAGAACAGCAGCAGCCATAGTTAAAGTGACCTGCTAGTAGATTTCGATGCCTCCCCCGACCCCATCCCCAGCTCTTCTATGGATTCTATGAGCACCGAAGCCCTTATCAAAAGCTTCCACCTGCCGGGCGTGGTGGCGCACGCTTGTAATCCCCGCGCTTGGGAGGCAGAGACAGGAGGATCGCGCAGGTTCGAAGCCAGCCGCGCGCGCTGGCTTAGGAGATCCTGTTTCCAAAATGAAAATGTAGAAAATAGGTCTGGGAGTGTAGCCCGGAGGTACAAGGGCTTCCAGGAACCCCAGTACCACCAAAAAAAAAAAAAAAAAAAGCTTCCACCTCGCCGAGTGTGGGGTGCAAGTTTGTGACCTCAGTACTTGGCAGGCCAAGACAGGAGGATCGCAGGTTCACACCCACCCTCAGCAACATAGTGAGACCCTGTGTAAGGGGAAAAAAAACAGGGCTGGGGGTATATCTTGGATGACGAATTCTCCTGGGTTCAATCCCCAGTACCAAAAAAGAGTATAGTTGATTTAACATATCACCAAAATAATATTTTGATGCTTTTACTGGTGTATTGTAATTTACATCATAGTGAGATTCAAAGTGATACAGACTCACCCAGTGTGTTTTTAATAAAAGGAATCAATATGGAAAAGTAAACACCCTTTGTGCTCAGGGGACCCTCGGCTCCCCCTCACTGGGCTCACCCTTCTTCATTTCTCTTGGAACAGTGAGAACCTGTACTTGCCTTTCATAGCACGCACCTCAGTCTCCAGTGTAATATTTGTGCGACCTTTCTGCAAACTTTTTATTGTGGGCGATTTCAAACATGCAGGAAGTAGGCAGTATAGAGCCACGAACCCCCAAGTCCCCACCGCCGGCATCAACATTTGATTAACTCCTGGGAAATCTTGCTTTATCCAGAGCCCCCTCCCCTTCCTCCCTTTGTGTATTATTTTGAAGAAAATCTAAGACCTCATATCATTTCATCTGGAAATATTTCAGTCCATATCTCTTGACAATAAAGCCTCTTTTCAAAACACAACCACAATACTACGGCCATACCTCACATAAGAACGGCCCTTCTTCAGTCAGCTCCAAATCCCATTTATTTCATAAAAGGCATAATTTTCATAGTTTGAACCAGGGTCTAAATGACAGTCGTGCGTTATAATTAGCTGCTGTTTCCTTTAACCCTTTTCGAGCCTGGGTTTTACTCTCCATCTCTCTCTCTTCTCTCCTGCCGCAGTCGGCCTGCTGAAGGGAGTCGTGTCCTGGGAGCTCCCCAGCAGCTGGACTTTGCTGGCCACTTTGTGGAACCATCTAATGAGGTGTCTTTTTTTTTTTTTTTCCTGTAAATTGGAAGGTGAACAGGAGACGTGGCTTTGTCAGCTTCCTGTTACTATAATGACGTTTCTGGCACAGGCTACTTGTCAAGTACGAGGACTGTTTGGTCTCATGGTTCTAGAGTTTCAAATCCAAAACTGGCGGCCCTGCTGAGGTGAGCCTCGGGCCAGAGAAGCACGTGCCAGAGCATGTACAGAGCATGTCAGAGCATGTTTACAGACCATGTAAGCCACTCACCTCCTGATCCAAGAAACAAAGAGACAGAGACTCTGATTTTGCAATTCCATTTAGAACACAATACCAATGACCTAGGAATTTCCCATAAGGCCGTGCTTCCTAAAGCACCTACCACTAGTGATAGCCTAAGACCACGCCTTCACCACACGGACTTAGGAGCACTGGCCGAAGCCTTATCAGGTGTTCTGTGTGGTTCTGTGACACTCCCATCCTCTTCCCTGGGCTGTGCACCCTGTGCTCATGACTTTTTTTCTTGGTGGAAAACTTGGCATTTAGAACTGTGTGGGTGTATAATTGCAATGCTTCAAGTATAAAAGAAAAAATAAGACAGAAACCGTGCAATCTCTTGAGGAAACATTTTCTTCAAAAATGCTTAAACTAAAAAAAAATAATAATAACCTGGCACTTTAAAGGGACAATAAGCTTCTATTATTTTGAAAAATCCGCAACCAAGATCGGCTCCTTCGTGGACAATGGCAGATAAATGGGACTTGATTGTTCTAACACCTGCATGGATGTTTAGTCTGGCCTCCGGCGAGGCGTGGCTGGGCATTGTGGGTGAAGTGGGCTCCTCTTTAGCGCGGCTATTGTTCCAGGAGCCAAGGCTATTATCCATGCCCAGGCCTTCCTCTGCATACTCAGGTGCAGCTAAGAAGTGAGAAACCCGGGAGAGGGAAGGGCCATCCGCAGGTCCACTCTTTCCAACTGATTCCTTTCATCCCGCCTTTTCATGGCCAGGGCAGTACTTGATCATCACGAAAACGTGAACAGTGAGAGGTGTACACCACCGTCTCCAGCCCCACATCCGCCACGCGCCACCGTGGGCGCCCTGAGAACAGCTGGAGAGACGCCCCCGCACACACAGCTGTGCAGAAAATGCTACTCGGTCCTCAGCGGGTCTCCTCCAGGCCCTCCCGTCGGCCTCTCCCTCGCCCGCAGGTGTTCTTGGGTGGGCGCACAGGATTCCACAGCATGATGGCCCATGTTTTAGGCGTTGTCCCTTTGGGTATTGAGTCTATACCAGTAATTAGACAGTAAATGTCTTCATGCATTAGACTTGTTTACTTATGAGATACCTTCTGCCAAATGAATCGCTAGAACTGGAATGACGGGGTGTAAGGGTGTGCACATGTTTAATTTCTTTTCTTTTGTGTGGTACTGCGGTTGGAACCTGGGGGCATTCTACCTCCAAGTGGTGCCCCCGGCCCTATTTTTTATTCTTTATTTTGAAACAGGGTCTCACTGAGTTGCAAAGGGCCTCACTAAGTGGTTGAGGCTGTCTGCGAACCACGATCCTCCTGTCTCAGCCTTCCAAATGCTTGGATGACAAGCGTGCACCACCATGCCCGGCTCATTTTTAACTTCTAAATACCTACAAACTACCCTCCAAATCAGGCAAAATAATACATAGTTCTCTTTTTGTGTGTGGTACTAATCCCAGGGCCTTCTACCTCTGAGGTATACCTCCGTATCCTATTTTATTTTTCAATAAGATCTTCCTAAGTTGCTGAGGCCCTCACTGAGTCAGCTGAGGCTGGCCTCAAACCTGCAATCTTCCTGTCTCACCCTCCCAAGTACTAGGATTACAGGTGTGCACTACCACGCTCAACTAAAAAAAATATATACATATTTATTGTTGATTTAATTTGTATTTCTTTGAAACTTTGTTACAGTTGAGCTTTATATTTCCCTGTGTTTACTGACCACATTAATTTTTTTTCTGTGAACTCTGTGGAAATAGAGTACCCAAGAGAGGACAGGTAAAGGCTCCTTACTCAGAACCTCCCATAGCAAAGGGGTTGGTCACCTCTGGATAAGTTGGTCACCATCCCTCGCCTTTAGTAGAGACACGGAGGCAGACGGAAGAGTTGGAAAGCTTTCTAATGAAAGAAAGGGCAGCTTTTAGTTTGGATACGTCCTGATTGGAGGCCATTGTGGGAGTGCACACCTTCCTGTAGGACTGACTAGTTAGGTTTGTTGTTTGTGTCTTGGCTTTTTCTAATTGGTCCTAGGTTGAATGCTGGCAAAAACTAGGGGAGCAGTCAGTTACTGATCATGTCTTGGCTGTCTGGGGCCAATTGCTGTGGGGTTGCGGTTTGGCTTTCTGGACTAGAATTCTATTTTTACATATGCTCTGGTTATTGCCCATGACCGTAGATGTTTCCCAGTCTACAGCAGTTCAGTATATGGCTTTTCTACTTGTTTGGTGGTATGGAAACAATATGCATTCAAATTTGGATTCTTTCTGGACTCAGCAATATCCTGTCCGGTCACCTCCCATGACGCTGGACAGTGGCTTTGGTCCGTAGCTCCCAGTGATGAAGAGGAATTCTGCTACTGTCCAGGGTGCTGGGCAGTCCGGGAGGTGAGGGCGAGGCAATGCCATGGCTTGTGCTGTGTTCAACTGATGATGGGTAAACTGGCACCTGCCCCCACTCTTAGTTGAAGAGCTTGGGCATAGTTGCTCAGCACTGCGCCAGCAGTTCCTTCACCAGTAGACATGGGTGGTTGAACTGTTTTTTCCTGTCAATTTCTAAACTTGTAGCAGAAATACCAAAGCTCTGACTTCAGTCTTTGGAATTTTATTCCATGGTTAAAAAGAAACCCAAAAGTTTGCTTAGGCAAACTTTTCAAAACTAAAGATTTTTTTCTCAGAATGGCAATCATCAAGAACAGGATATGCTGGTGAAGGAACAGGATATGCTGGTGAAGGTGTGAGGAAATAGGAAGTCATATACACTGTTGGTTCGATGGTAAGTGAGTACAACCACTAGAGAAACCAATGTTGAGGTTCCTTAAAAGACTGGGGATGGAATCACCATATGGCCCAGCTATACCACTCCTCAGTACCTTTCCAAGAGAATTAAAGTCAGCAGGGCGTGGTGGGCATGCTTGTAATCCCAGCATTTGGGAGGCTGAGACCGGAGGATTGCGGTTCACAGACAGCCTCAGCTACTTAGCGAGGCCCTCTGCAACTCAGTGAGACCCTGTTTCAAAATAAAGAATAAGCCGGGCATGGTGGCGCATGCTTGTAATTTTAGCATTCGGGAGGCTGAGACAGGAGGATCACGGTTCGCGGACAGCCTCAGCTACTTAGTGAGGCCCTCCGCAACTCAGTGAGACCCGGTTTCAAAATAAAGAATAAAAAATTGGGCAGGGCATGTAGCTCAGAGGTCAAATGCCTCTGGGTTCATCCCCAAACCCACAAAAAAAAAAAAAAGAATTAAAGTCAGAACACTATAGTGATGAAGTCAGGCTGGTGGCGCACACTTGTAATCCCAGTACTTGGGAGCATGAGATAGGAGGAGGATTAGGGGCTTTGTGGCCAGCCTCTGCTATTTAGTGAGGCCCTCTGAAACTTAGTGAGAACCTGTTTCAAAATAAAGAATAAAAAATAGGGCTGGGGGTGTATGTAGCTCAGAGGTAGAATGCCCTTGATATCAATCCCCAGCACCACCCACCCACACCCAACCACACACACACACACACACACACACACACACACACACACACACACAGCATACTAGAGTGATGTATATCCATGATTATAGCGGCTCAATTCACAATAGCCAAATTATAGGGCCAACCCAGATGTCCATTAACAGATGGACATATAAAGAAAATGTGCTGTACACACAATGAAATTCTACTCAGCCATAAAGAAGAATGAAATTATGGCATTTGCAGGTAAATGTAGGAAACTAGAAAATATGTTAAGTAAGATCAGCCAGTCTCAGAACACCAAGGGTCACATGTTTTCTATCACATGTGGAAGATGGAGAGAAAATAGGAAACCTGAGGGTTTTTCAAGAATGCAGAGAGCCAGGCGTGGTGGCACATGCTTGTAATCCCAGTACTTGGGAGGCTAAGACAGGAGGATTACAGGTTCAAAGCCAGCCTCAGCAATTTAGTGAGGCCCTGTTTCCAAGTTATAAAATAAAAAGGGCTGAGGATGTAGCTTCAAAGATAGAATGCCCCTGGGTTCGATCTCTAGTACCGCGAAAATAGAAAAAAGAAAAAGAAAGAGAGGGAGGAAGGGAAGAAAAGAAGGGAGTCCTGTAGGATGGTGAAACGGGGTTGGACAAGGGAGTTAGGGAGGGGAAGAGGAGAGACTGAAGAAGGAAATCGTTCAAATAATATTGTGGTAATACGGGGAGGAATTGCTACCACTGTCACCGTGACTTGTGGGTCGGGAGGAAGGGGCATGCTGGGCTGTGGAGAGCACACAGGAGCAGTGTGCATGTGTGGGTGTGACGCTTGAACCTTCCCAGGCTGCAGAAATACAGCGCACCAAGAAAGGCGTGTAAAAAAGAAGGCCTGGGGGAATACTGGGCCAATCCGAAATGACTGATCTTTTGAGGTTAATAATGGTTTGGTCAAAACCACTTAATATTTATTTTAAAGTTACAGAAAGAACTTTGCACTGAGAGTAGTTTTCCAACACAACCCTCTTTTCTTAGTCTTTGGCAGCCTTTTTATTTTTTGTAAAAGTGGCCTTTCATAGGCTTAATCTTTTTAACCTTCCATTTGGGCCTTCATATAAACTATGCCTTTCTTTCTCTCTCTCTTTCTTTCTCTCTCTCTCTCTCTCTCTCTCTCTCTCTCTCTCTCTCTCTCTCCTTTTTAAGCTTCAAATCTTATTGAAATTCAGGTTTAGAATTTAACAATTCAATACATTATTGTTTTTAATATTTTCTGGCTAATATTTCCACCTGTTTTACATGATTCCTGGGAATAACTTTTAAGAATTGATATCCTCAGCCGAGCGTGGTGGCGCACGCTTGTAATCCCCGTGCTTGGGAGGCAGAGACAGGAGGATCGCGCAGGTTCAAAGCCAGCCGCGCGCGCTGGCTTAGGAGACCCTGTTTCCAAATAAAAATGTAAAAATAGGTCTGGGAGTGTAGCCCGGAGGTAGAAGGGCTTCCAGGAACCCCAGTACCACCAAAAAAAAAAAAAAGAATTGATATCCTCTGTCTGATTTTTCATGAAATGCCAGTTACATGTTTAATAAATAATCTTTTAGATATTTCTCCAATTTTTCTTATTTCAGTGTCAAAAATTTAAAAATTAAGTTCAAATATTGAGAAATTTAAATGCTAATATGGAATTTTACTCAGCCATAAAAAAACACAATTGCAGCATTTAATGGGAAATGGATGGATATTGATGACATTATGCTAAGCGAGATTAGTCAGTCACAAAAAGTAAGGAATGGGATGCTTCCCTAACATGTGAAAGCTAAGGTGAAAGGGGTCCTAGGAGGAACTCCAGGTGAAAAAGGATCCTACAGAGGAGCAAATAAGACAACCCAACTGTGGGGATGGGAGGAGGCATGATGTACGTATTCATATCGTAGTCAACCACTAAGCCAAGCATGGGAGTGAGGGACGGGGAGGGAGTGGGGTGGGGACTGGGCGGGGTCTGACCGGGTGATGGGTGCATTTATGTCTACACAAGTTTTTTACCTCACTATGATATATAAATACAATGCACCAATAAAAAAATAAAATAAAAAAAGTTTTTAAAATGCTAACATGTTAGCTACCATAATATAGAAAAGAAAGATTTGTTTCACAATCTTGGCTGCTCCAAACTCTCATTAATATTTACCATGGTAATGGAATGTGAGTTTTTAACGTAACAATCTGAACATCTCGTGAAGGTGTTCTTTTCTCTCCAGACACAGATTAATAGGCAGGCAGGTAGATACACAGACACATACAGTCGTAAGTACCAGAAAAAGACTCCAGAAGCTTCTGTCAAATGTAAGATTAAAAATCTGATTTTGACAAAAAGTCGCCCCAGATGGTTATATTTAAGTCCCACTTGTTACGCACACAGTAGGTCAATAAATTATGAGGCAAAAGCAGCTGCTTCAGTTCTCAGAACCATGAGGTCCCACGAGTGACGCACGCGACGTGGAGGCGGCCGATGCACAGAAGGCCCCCCTTAAAAACTGAAGTACTGGCCCCTGTGCATCTGCATAGTGGGAATTTATAGAAAAACACGTCCACGGACTCACATGATCAAATGGAAGAAATGAAGAAGTAAGTCGTGGCACATTAGATGCATTGAAGGGATCGCCAGCCTTTTAACAAACCACACGAGGGGGCTGGAGTATTCATGATGTCACCTGGGTTTTGGGGGCACTTATAGCGCCACATGATGCTTCCATGGGTAGGACCTGGAGGACCAAGGTCCGGGTGAGGAGTTTGAGCCTGACTGAGCCCGTGATGCAGGCCAGCCACACACGTGCAGTCATGACTCGGGTGCTGTCTCTTCAGCCTCTGCATGCATTTATTCCACATGTGTTGATAGAATGCCAGGCCTTGCTTGTAATGTTAGGCTCAAATGTTTCTGGGGCTTACCATTTTGGAAGAGAAGACAAAAATAAACTAATAAGCAAACACATGACTATCTGGTCACTGGTAGTAAAAAAGCACCAAGAAGAAAAGAATTGTGTTCTGTCTGGGAGGTCCAGAAAAATGGGATAGGAAGGTGGTCAGGGAAGACATCTGGGATGATCAATTTTATGTCAGCTTGACTGGACTAAGGGATGCCCAGATAGCTGCTACGCCATGGTTTCCAGGTCTGCCTGGGAGAGTCTTTTGGGAAGAGATCAGTGTTTGAATTGCGGGTGGGGCAAAGCAGATGGCCCTCTGGAGTGTGAATGAGCCCCACCCAAATTTCAGAGTCTACATAGAACAAAAAGGTGGATGAAGCCCGGCACCATGGCATCTGCCTAGAGTCCCAGAACTTGGGAAGCTGAGACAGAAGGGTCACAGGTTCGAGGCCAGTCTCAGCAACTTAGTGAGATCCTGTTTTAAAGGTTTGGGCGTGGGAGTAGCTTGGGGGTAGAATACCCCTGGGTTCAATCCTTAGTCCAAAAGAAAAAAAATTAGGCCAAGAAGGGCAAATTCTCTGCTGGTTGGCCTGGACCATCCATCTTCTCTGGATTGTGGCTAGCAGAGATGCTAGTTGCCAAGCTCTCAAATTCAGACTGGAATGGACACCAGTGTCAGGACCATCCCTGATGTTCAGGCCTTCTACATGGCACTGAATGACACCACTGGCATTCCTCTTCTCTCGTTTGTAGACACAGATCCTGGACCTTCTCAGCCTTGATAACCATGTGGACCCAAGCCCACGACAACGCTCTTCTTGTATACGCCCTGCAGGTTCTAGCTCTCCGGCGAGCCCTGACTGACACAACCTCAGTGAGGCACGCTAGTACTAGAGAGATACTCCTGTCTGAAGTTCAAATGACCAGGCATCCGTGCTTTCTCCAACACCGCAATATCATTCTGGGTTGGCTGTGAGACTTGCTTTGGTCAGCGGGATAGCAGCAAAGTCAAGTAAGCAGAAGCTCCAGTACACCTGCTCGTGGGCGCGCATGATCGTGGTGTTCTTGGAGGCTTGTTTTGCAGGCCGGGAAGCCTGCCTGTTGGAGGTCCAGTTCCTCCTGCTGCCCACACTTATCTGTCCACACTAGTGATGAGAATGAAGCCGCACTACCTCGCCAGCCTCCAGCTGACCGCAAGCTGACCACGAGCTGACCATGAGCTGACTGCGAGCTGACCGCAGCTGCTGAACAGCTGCCAGCCTTAGTTTGTTTCTGCTGCACTTAAATATATGGCTCTGGACGGGGGAGTTACCAACAGCCTCACAGTCTTAGAGGATTGGCAGTTCATGACTCAGGAGCCAGGAAATTCAGCGTCTGCTGAGAGCTTCTTCTACTTCTTCCTTCTTCTTCCTCCTCCTCCTCCTCCTCCTCCTCCTCCTCCTCCTCCTCCTCCTCCTCCTCCTCCTCCTCCTCCTCTACCTCCTCCTTCTTCTCCTCCTTCTCCTTTTCTTCTTCCTCTTGCTCTTCTTCTTCCTACTCCTCCTTCTCCTCCTTCTCCTTCTCCTCCTCCTCCTCCTCCTCCTCTTCTTCTTCTTCTTCTTCTTCTTCTTCTACTTCTTCTTCTTCTTCTTCTTCTTCTTCTTCTTCTCCTCCTCCTCCTCCTCCTCCTCCTTCTTCTCCTCCTTCTTTTCCTTCTCCTTCTCCTTCTCCTCCTCCTCCTCCTCCTCCTCCTCCTCCTCCTCCTCCTCCTCCTCCTCCTCTTCTTCTTCTTCTTCTTCTTCTTCTTCTTCTTCTTCTTCTTCTTCTTCTTCTTCTTCTCCTTCTTTTCCTTCTCCTTCTCCTCCTCCTCCGTTTCTTCTTCCTCCTCTTCTTCCTCCTCCTCCTTTTCTTCCTCCTTCTCCTCCTCCTACTCCTCCTTCTCCTCCTCCTCCTCCTACTCCTCCTTCTTTCTTCTGTGGTGCTGGAGAGTGAACGGGGCACTCTACCTCTGAGCTACACTCTCAGCCTTTTTTTTTTTTTTTTTTTTTTTTGCAGGTCTAGGGATGGAACCCAGGGGCATTTGACCTCTGAGCCAACCCCCTGCCCTATTTTTATTCTTTATTTTGAAACAGGCTCTCACTAAGTTGCAGGGGGCCTCACTAAGTAGCTGAGGCTGTCCGCAAACTGCGATCCTCCGGTTTCAGCCTCCCGAATGCTGGGATGACAAGGGTGAGCCACCACGCCCGGCCCCTCAGCCCTTTTAAATATTTTGATTTGAAACAGTCTCATTGGGTTGTTGAAAGTCTTGCTAAGTTGCTGATGCTGGCCTTGAACCTGCAATCCTCCTATCTCAGTACTGGGATTACAGTACTAGGCTTCAGTGTGTGTTCTCCAGAGAGGAGCAGAAATCCAAAAAGAAAAGAAAAACAGAAGTTGATATATGGTCTGAATGTGTAATAGCCCATGCATATATTGGAACCTAATCACTATTGTGATAGGAGATAGGCTTTGGGGAGGGGGCTAGCTTACAGAGGCCTCAGGAAAGGAACCAGTGCCCTTGGAGAAGAGACCCCAGACAGCTCAGAGGTAGAAGGCCCTGGGTTCAATCCTCAGTGCCCCCCACACACGACACCGATTCCCCTTTTAATTTTGGTGGACGAAAACCTTCAGGTTCTAACGACAGCCCTGGACGTGAAGAATGCTGGGAACTACTGCAGCTGAGTTGAGACTTTCTGAAAGAAATGGGGATTGGATACATTTCTTCCATGCTCTTCAGGAAAGAACACAGTTTTGGAGAAATCCTCAGGATTGGAGGGTCTTCGCGCTAACACGTCCGTCATGCAGCCAGCTACATCGAAAACTTGAATGTTTGAAGTCATTGATCCTACTCACAGATTACAAACGCAGTCATTTTAAGGTTGGTGAACCAACTAATCAGGCATGGGAAATGATCCGGGATCAGGAAAGAGAGGGATGTTTAAATTGCTCAGAGAAGATGAATTCCCAGCGGCCTTTCTCCCAGGTGTCCTGAGGGCATCAGACAAGAGCGCCCTAGGGGGCTGAACTTGGGAGCTGCCAGAGAGTGCGGGCATCGCATCAACAGTAACAAAGGCCCAGACCCTGCAGCAGGCAGGCGGACCAGAGAGAGCAGAAAGGAGCCGTGGATCAAAAGCCATCCTGCTGTCCACATGCAGGCCTGCACTGTGCAAAGACAGGGCTTTAAATACCTATCACGGCCCAGTAAACAGGGCAAGCTTGCCAAGAACAGTGCAGCTCAGCAGTCGCTACTCCAAATAAATACACTAGGAATGCCGTTGCTCAGATTAGCTGCCGACCTTCACGCTCCACTTTTCTTTTCTTCTTCTTCTTTTTTTTTTTTTTGGTGGTACTGGGGTTCTTGGAAGTCTCTTAACCCAGCATGGCTGGCTTCGATACTGCGCTATCTTCCTGTCTCTGCCTCCCAAGTGCGGGGATTACAATCGCGCGCCACCACGCTCGGCTCATGCCATAATTTGAATCATCATTAAAGGTCTTCTCTGTGAACTTGGCAAGTCAGTGGCTAAGAAATCCACAGAAGAAGTGTTGGTCTGCTAGAATTTTTCCTCTTTAGAGACGTATCTTAAACATTTTTAATAAATGTGTCAGCCCCCCCCCCCCCATATATGGGTAACTTGTCATGGTCAGGCTGGCTGTGTTCAGTTTCACGACTCTGGCTGGCCCAGGCGTCCTGTGCCTCGGGATTTCACTATTCATGGTAGCCGTTCCTGCCTTTTACAACAACAATTCTATGCCAGGTTAAATGTCATCAGGCTCAAAACCAACCTCACAGATTAGCTGCGACATCACCCTCTAAATGCTTATGCTTGAATATCGGAGCCATGGCTCATAATTGTATTATTCCCTGGACTGATTCTTCTTGTTAATAATGCCCATAAACGCTCTTTCAATAGCCAGAGATCCACTCCTGTGAACAAAACTGTCTCCACCCTTTTTTGGCATTGGGCAGCAGCTGGGACCTTTTGTGAATAAATTGAGACCTAGTGATAAATTTATTCGCTATTGTAGTGATCCTAGTGATAAATTTATTCGCTAGTTCTCTCCTGATGTGAAAGCTATCGGAAGTCAGAGCTGTGTCATTCGCTGCTCGGCAATCTTTAACTCATGAGATTCAAGAGGGAGAAAAACTGTAATCAGTAATTAAAAATTGTTTTTTCTACCAAAAAGGGAATACTGTTTTCTGGCACGAAATTTTAGAAACATTAATAGCTAATAGAAGTAAATAGGCTTGTTGAACTAAGGTTCATTGAACGCTTAATGACTACCCATTCTCTTCCAGCAAGGACACGGGCTCTTGCTTGCATATCAATGATCCTTCCAAGCTGGGGACTTCCAATGCTAAATGGACATTTATTTATTTTTCTTTGTTTCTACTTTGCAATCACTTGACCTTGTCTATCTTGAAGACATTGCAAGTCATCATAAGGGGTCCATATTTGGGGAAACCAGAAGGAGCTCCTTGGAAAACTCAAGCAACAGCAGTTGCTCAAATGAGAAACCAATCCTAGGGCCTGCAGCTCCTCTGTGTACAAAGTCCAACTCTCTGTCCCTCATTGCCTTTCCATCCTTCACCGTCAGCAACGCTTCCCATTAGGGCGCCCTGCTGCCTTACAATGCCTTTAACTTCAGCTTTTGCTGTATTTTTCAAGAGAAATTAATGTGGATTTAGAGCCAAGGCCATCACCAAAAATCACAGAGCAAAGTGAGGGGAGGGGCGCTGTTGGGCCCCGAGAGCGAACCTCTGTGGAGACGGAGCTTCTTCATGAGCAGAATAATAGAGCGACACCTCGACTGCAGTGCCTTAAAATAAAGAACTGCCCCATCTGGTTTGGGGAACATTGAGATTTCTTCACAGCCGGACACATGCCTGTAATTCGGGAGGCTAAGACAGGAGGATCAAAGGACGAAGCCATCCTTGGCAACCTAGGGAGACTCTTAGCAACTTAGCAGATCCTGTTTCAAAGTAAAACGAACTGGGAGCTGGGCGTGGTGGAGCATGCTTGTAATCCAGCATTTGGGAGGGTGAGCCAGGAGGACCGCAATTCACAGCCAGCCTCAACTACTTAGTGAGGCCCTCTGAAACTTAGTGAGACTCTGTTTCAAAATAAAGAATAAAAAATAGGGCTGGGGGTGTAACTCAGAGGTAGAATGCCCCACAAAAAGTAAGTAAATAAATAAATAAACAAATAAAATAATGGGGGTTATAGCTCAGAAGTAGAAGACTCCTGTGTTCAAATCCCAGTACTCTCCTCCAAGAAAAAGAGGGCATGATCTCTTTGGAATGCCCAAGCGTTCCTGCAGACCAGCTAGGATGGAGGAAGCACCCTGGGGAAGAAGCGGCTGCTCATTGGCTCCTGTTTTCCAGTTCTGCTCAAGGGAAATGACCTTGCTCAGTGCATGTAGAATCAGCCAAGGATGTGCTGTCCTTGGACCTGGCAAGGCGGAGAGGCAGGGCTGAGGACTTCCCAGAGCACGGCGCCATTCTCCTACCCGGCCATGCCCAGGAGTTTCTGTTTTCTTTCCTTTATTCTTTTCTTCCTTCCTTCCTTCCTCCCTCCCTTTCTTTCTTTCTTTCTTTCTTTCTTTCTTTCTTTCTTTCTTTCTTTCTTTCTCCAGTACTGGGGATGGAACCCAGGGGCATTCTACCTCTGAGCTACACCCTCAGCTCTATTTTTTATCCTTTATTTAGAAACAGGGTCTCAGTGAGTTGCAAGGGGCCTCACTAAATAGCTGAGACAGGCCATGAACTGCGGTCCTCCTGTCTCAGCCTCCCAAATGCTGTGGTTACAAGCGTGCACCACCACTCCCAGCTTCTGGTTTCTTTTCTAAGAGGGGCAAGTGGCATTGTTCTCAGGTTTCCTGGGCTACTGCTTGCAATCCTTTTCTTTCCTTTCACAGAAATTGCCATGCAGATTCCCGAGCTGGCAGCCGCAACTTTTCAGAAAAACTGGCCCCAGACAGTTTCTCCCATTCCCCTTACTCTTGGGGCTGATTATTCCTGCTCTTTAATGAAAGCTTCCACTTCTTCCAGAGCCTCAAGTTCCCCCCAGGGGCGGCTCGTTGATTTCTGCCGGCTCTAACGCAAGGCTTGGAACATCCAATCCTCATTCCTTGAGCTGAGTCCTTCAGGTGAATCAGTGGCCCACAACTGTAACTTGAGCAATGGTGCCTAACTGAATTGTTACTATTTATTTGTCTGCCTGTCTGTCTGCCTGTCTGTCTGTGTGTTTGTTAGTACTGTGGATTGAACCCAGAGGCATTCTACCTCCAGCTACACTTCCAGCCCTTTCTTATTTTTGAAACACGATCTTTCTACATTGCTGAGGTTTGCCTCAGACCTGCGATCCTCCTGTCTCAGCCTCCCAAGTACTGGGATTATAGGCATTTACTACCATGCCCAGTCTGAATCTTCATTATCATCAACTGAGCCTACAGCTACATTTCTGCATGGATGCTAAACTAGTATATAGGCATCCACAAAAGACAAATAATTATTTTGTTAATTGTTCTGTGTGTGTGTGTCTGTGTGTGTGTGTGACACTGAGGTTGAACCCAGGAGTTTCTACCACTGAACTACACCCCAGATCTATTCAGTCCTTTTTTTTTTTTGCTTTGTAAACAGGGTAACCAAGGAAACACGGTAACCAAGTTACCATGAACTGGCCTCCAGCCTGCGACCCCCTGTGCCGACCTCCCAAGCACTGACGTTATAGACATGCACCACCACGCCCAGCGTATTGAACTCTTCTTACCTGTGGCTGGAAATGATTGACTGTGGGTAATGTGAGGCTCTGAGCCACAAATTAGGGCCTGAGCAAGGAAGCTCACAGTCCCTGAGTCCCTGAGCTCACATCCAGCCAAAAGTGGGCACAGACCTCAGTATCCTGCCGAGTAAACTCTCCACCCATTGAAACAGCGACTGCGGGACCACATCACTGGCAAAGGGCAGCACCTCTGGACTCCGTGGAAGCCACATGGAAGCTTTGCTGCAACCTGTTCATTACAGTGAAAAAGTACTCAGCAGCCAGACGTGTGGTGCATACCTGTAACCCCGGGACTTGGGAAGCAGAGACAGGAGGGTCATGGGTTTGAGGCCATCCTCAGCAACTTGGTAAAACCCTGTTTCAAAATAAAAAGGGCTGAAGGTGTAGCTCAGAGGTAGAAAGCCCCTGGAGATTCAATCCCCAATTCCACAACACACACGTACGCGCGCGCACACACATACACACACACACACACACACACACACACACACACACACACACACACACGTGCATGCTAAGTTGTAAAGGAATTCTTTTTCTTGCTTTGTGTTGAATTTCAAAGATGGAGACCTTGGAGTGAAAAGTTGAAAGTCAGGAAAATCATGAATCAACTGAGAGGGCAAAGTAGATTCAAGAGTAGAGGGCAAGCCGGGCGTGGTGGGCACGCTTGTGACCCCTGCGCTTGGGAGGCAGAGACAGGAGGATCGCGCAGGTTCAAAGCCAGCTGTGATGGCTTAAGAGACCCTGTTTCCAAATAGAAATATAAAATAGGCTTGGGAGTGTAGCCTGGAGGTAGAAGGACTTCCAGGAACCCCAGTACCACCAAAAAAAAAAAAAAAAAGAGTAGAGGGCAAGGTAGATTCAAGAGTGGAGGAACGCAGACTCAGCATAGCACCTATTTGCTTGCAATGACACTGTAAGGATGTCTCCACGTTAACAGAACAAAGTCCAGGTAGCGTGTGTTTCTTACCCCGGCGCTCATTGTGGACATTTAGCTGCGCGTCCCTTGAGCAAGGCTCTGGAGATGCCAGCAGCTCGCGTGGCCGATGTGCCTTCGAGTAGGTCTGTACCAAACGGCATCAAATCACCCGTGTAAGGCAAGCTTGTGTGGACCCCTGCAGGGTGAAGAGTTTCCCAAAGGCAAGTCCTCATCCCTCTGTCAGCCACGCAGGCTGTCTGCGGAAACAGACAACCCCAGTTCATCAGCTTAATACATCTCGTTTCTTTCTCACACGAATTTGGGAGGAAGGGCAGGAGGCAGCTTCTGTGGTGACTGAGACCTGTCTCCTTCCAGAGGGGGGGCTCTGCCATCTCTTAGGACTTAGAATTCTCTCTGCCTGCTGCCAACTGTGGGATCCAGTGGGACTCCCCTGGGGAGGCTCTGCAGGGGCACACATCACCTGTGCGGGTTTCATTGGCCAGAAGTTACAGCCGCCAGTCTGGCTCCTTGCCAGTGACACCGGCTCCTGAATCTCTGCCAAAAGTTCTGAATCCCTGGTGCCGTTTTCATAGGAGAAGAAAATGTATTTGCATGCTATAACTATAACAGAAAATTGTGTATATTAAGTAAGTGCCACTGGAAATTATCTTAATCTTCAAGAGTCTTCATTGATTTAATCTTCAAACCAATAAACCAACCAATAAAAGTGAAAAGGGAAATAATTGCTTCCGCATCCGCTTGCTGTCGCTTTATTACTTATTTATGAGAACGCGGTCCAAGTCCATTACCATGTCCTGCCGCTGCTGAACTTTGGTTTGGAAGGTGTATGCTTCCTTAGAAGCGAATTCAGCAGATCCAATGACAAACAGCTCTTCTAATAGGGCTAGGAAGGAGCTACTCAAATCATCTCTAAGATTGTTTTTAAGTGGAGAAAAAAATTTTTTTTTTTTTGCAGCACTGGGGATGGAACCCAGGGGCATTCTACCCAGCACACCCAGCACTATTTCTCATCCTCTATTTTGAAACAGGATCTCACTGAGTTGCTAAGGGTCTCACTAAGTAGCTGGGGCTGGCCACGAACCTCCTGTCTCAGCCTCCCATATGCTGGGATTACAAGCGTGCACCGCCACTCCCGGCTGAGAAATACTTTAAAAGAGAACTATAGCAAATGGAAAATTTTCCTAATGCTGCGGTCACGTGTCACTTAGCAACGAGATGCATTCTGGGAAACGTGTGGCGAGGTGACTTTTGTCCGTGTGTGAACATCACGGAGTGCAGTGACATGAACGGAGCTGGCCCTGATGCCACTGGGCGGTGCTCCGTGGCCCACCGTTGATGAACCACGGTTCTGCGCGGCTCCCTGCTGTTGTCTTCTATTGGTGCATAAATATTACCACTTCCGGCTGTGGCTGTGGTGACACTCACCTGAAACCCCAGTACTTGGGAGACTGAGACAGGAGGATTGCAGATTCGAGGCCAGCCTGTGCGACTCAGCAACTTAGAGAGACCCTGTTTCCAAATAAAATATAAAATAGGTCTGGGAGTGTAACCTGGAGGTAGAAGGCCCCTGGGTTCCACCCCCAGTACCACCAAAAACAAACAGAACACCAAACAAGACAAAGAAAGAAGCCAAATACCTTCTGTGATCAGCTTGTCAGGCAACTGATGGTCCATGAAGCCTCACGCAAGGCTGAAAGCCCTGTGCAAATCCTGTTTTGATTTGTCAAGGAAGAAAGCAGTTGGAAAGACATGATCAATGGCTGGGTGCCTGGGCGCACGCCTGTAGTGCCAGCACGTGGGAGGCTGAAACAGGAGGCTCGCGGGACTGAGCCCAGCACGTGTTAACTGTTAGGTCAGAGGGTACCTGGGGCCTGGTGGGTTTCACGACTCCAGCTACGTGGGTCTCACAAGACAGCTGCACCATGATAAGGCGGGGCAGTCGGACCCACTCTAAGGGGCAGTTACCAAAAAAAGAAAACAGCCACGAGGGGTTAATATTCCAACCCTGACCACAAGGCCGGGTGCTCACCACCCCTGAGCCACTGAGTCCGGCTGCTCCAGGATCAGGCACTCCTCCTCCCTTGCTCTCTCTCATACAAAACTTCTCTTGCTGCCCTGGCGTGGCTGCTCTCCTGCCAGAGAGCCCCGCAGCCAACCTCGCCGGCAGCAAACTTGCCCGACACGGAAGGACGCGCCTCTGCCGGCTCTTGTCTCTTGGGTTGCACGCATCACTTAACAGTAACTCAGTGGGACCCTGTTTCAAAATAAAAAGCAAAAAAGGTCTGGGAATGTAGTTCAGAGGAAGAATGCCCCTGAGTTCAACCCCCAGTACCATAAAAAAGAAAGAAAAAGGAAAGAAATGCTAAAGGTTTAAGAAGAGAGAAGTGCTAGCCATGGTGATCTGATTGTACAGTGGACGTGGTGAATTATCACAGTACACCCCAGAAATGTGGGCAACTTTTATGTATCAGAAACCCAAAATTAAAGAAACATTTTAATAGCAATAACAAACATCAGTGAATCGGTTTTCTTCTTTTTCTTTTCTTTTCTTTTTTTTGGTGCTGGGGATTCATTAAGTTTCAGAGGCCCTCACTAAGTTGCTGAGGCGGGCCATGAACCTGCGATCCTCCTGTCTCAGCCTTCCAAGTTCTGGGATTACAGTGTGCAGTACCTCGCCCGGCTACAATTATTTTAATTGAAGAGACTATCCTTAATTTTTCTAGAATTGCCAGACTGGGTGTGCTTCATATATTTGCAGAAAAGCGTCCCAGGTGCGGTGGCACATGCCTTGTATCCAGGAAGCGGAGGCAGGAAGATTGCAAGTTCAAGGCCAGTCTGGACAATTTAGTGAGACCTTGTTTCAAAATAAAAAATAAAAAGGGCTAGGGGTGTGGTTCAGAAGTAGAATATTCCTGGGTACACACACACACACACACACACACACACACACACACACACACACACATCCACAGAAAGTGTTCCTTTGTGAAAATCCCACCAACAACAGTCAAGGACCCTGTGCTTGGCTTCTCCCTGGTAGACAGGAGATGCTAAGGGCCCCCAGGTCAGCCTGTATTCGATTGTTCTGAGGACAACATGGTGACACGGAGAAGAAGCCGCAGAGGACACTGTGGCTGCTTTGAGTCTTCAGCCAGGACACCCAGTGAGCGACACATGGCGCCCCAGCCCCAGCCTGCGCCTCCAGGTGCGGGGGACCCCTGGCTCTCTTCCCTGCTGCCTGCCAGTGCCACAACAGGACACGTACACAAGCTGTCAGACAAATCCCTGCGGTTAAGTCAATCCCAAAATAAGGCTGTCAGTCATCCTGACCGATGAGCGTGGCCCCCAAGGGGCCACGTGCGCAAAATGTCACCGCCCGGCCCCTGCCTCTCCCGCCTCCACTGCCTCTGCCTCTACCCTCAGTGCCAGCTGCCCATGGGCTTTTTTTTTTTTAAAAGAAATGCTTTTTTCTCTTTCATCAGAAGCAAGAATTGGGGATTTCGGAGCGATCATTCTTGTAGGTCATTTACCTGTCTCATGGGAGCCGGGCGTGGTGGCGCTCACTTGCAATCTCAGCACTTGGGAGGCTGAGACAGGAGGATCACGGTTTGCGGCCAGCCTCAGCTACTACTTAGTGAGGCTCTTTGCAACTCAGTGAGACCCTTTCAAAATAAAGAATAAAAAATAGGGCTGGGTGTGTAGCTCAGAGCTATAATGCCCCTGGGTTCCATCCCCAGTACTGCCAAAAAAAAATGTTTCTTGGGGTTGGACACCCCTTGTTTCAGCTGCCAGCGGAGCTCGGCTTTCAAATCGATAAAGATGTTTGCCAGGGGAGGAAACGTACCGAACCACGCTGCTGTTTGGGTTAAAAGCTATTCTTGTGATGACCTGAATGTGATAGAAGCAGAACAGGGGAGGGCCAGAATATTTACTCTGTCTAAATTGTAGACAGGCGGCAAGCAGTGTCGCCTAACCAGATGGCCAGGTCTTCTACACGTCCAAAATACAGAGCTGATGAGAAGCTAAAAATAACGATTCTTGGTTTATCTTGTCCTTTCCGTGGGTCTGAAGAAGTCATTAAGTTTCTTCGGAGTCAAACAAATTCCCTCGTAATGATGTTCCCGTAAAACCAACTTCCTGTTTCTCAGAGGACTGTGGATACTGGCCCCAGACATGGAAGTGTGAATACACACCGATAAAAATCAGACTTTCTGCATGCAATGATATTAAAAAATACCCAAACTTTTATGATATTTGAATGTTAAGCAGCGTCCCCAGGGCCGGGATGACCTCACGGTGTACTCCGCGGTGAGGAGAAGAAAGGCGGCAAATCCCTCCCGTCCACATCTTTAATAACTTGGCCGCTCGGGCTGCAGCCAGTGTTGTCTTCCCAGGCGAAGCCGGAGGCACATTTGGATTGTTGTTTTGTAAATATTGCTTGAGCCCGGGATGGGCGCAGCCCACCAGCTTTCCCTTGGGGCCCCCGACACAAAGTTAATCTAAACTCCAGAACAAAAGTCCTCATCTCCGTCCTTGAGTCAGGGCTTCCCCCATTGAAGCTGCCTCCATTGTCTGCTCGCCACTTTCTTTGCTCCATAATCGTCCTGCGTCTCCGCTTACTTTCTTTCCTACTGAAGAAACTGGAGGGTTTTTCTCTCTCCCTCTCTCTTCCCTTTTAAAGAAACTCACCAAGTTAACTTGGCAGCCTGACCCGACCACCTGGACGCCGGCACCCCGCAGCAGCCAGCTGTGACCCAGCCCCGCTCCGGGCCAGCGTCCCGGCGTGCTTGGCCTCCCCTTGTCCTGTTTAGTGCCACTCTGCACACTGCGAGGCGCCGGGCACGCTGATGGAGTTCACGTCCTGCGGGAGACCACACAGGAGAGGCAGAGCGGGTGGGGAGGCCCGCTGGCAGGGCTCAGTGTCTTGGGAGGCGGCCCATTCACACCCCTAACGAGATCATCACCGCTAACTAAATGCCAGCCCCGGCTCCTGACCCTCTGGAGGCTCAGGGGCCCCTGTGGGACGTCAAACTCCCTCTCCAAACCTGGGACCCTGGAAGGTCTCCAGCCCGGCTCTGAGCCTCCTGCGTGATGCCCCTGTCAGGTGTCTCCCTGCCCGGGCCCCGGGTGCTCAGGACATGCGGCCCTCCAGCTAAGGCCACTGTGACCCTCCTGGGGCCACCTGGGAGCGGCCTCCAGAGGCCAGCAAGGAGGGGCAGCCCACGGATCCGAGCCAGTGCTAGGCTTGTGTGGGCGACCCCGGCCACCCCGCCGCGGGCCCCAGCTGTGAAGCCGAGGAGGCCACCGGCCAGGACTCTGGGGCCGCTGTTAGTCAACCGCTGACCACCAGGGAAGTGGCCAGGCCTCCTCCACGCAGCCGGGTGCCGCCCTCAGTTCTCTCAGAACCTGAGGTGAGGGAGGAAGGTCTTCTCCATCCACTGCAGCTATGAGGACGGCTCAGCAAGTGTGTGAGAGAGAACACATGTGTGTGTGAGTGTGCAGATGTGCAAGTGTGTGTTAGCGTGGGGGGGTGTGGGCATGTGTGGTGTGTGCATGTATGTCTACGTGTAAAAGTGTGTGCAAGTGAGTAAGTGTGCGCATGTGCGAATCAGTGAACAAATGTGTGTGTGTCTATGTGAGCATATGTGTGGAAGCATGTGTCTGTAAACACACGTGTGAGTGTGCATGTGCATGTGTGTGTGAGAGTGAGCATGTGTATTTATGCGAGCCAGTGTGTATGCACGAGTGTGTGACTATATATATGCCCACGTGTGTGTGTTTACGTGTGCATGTGAAGCAGGGAAGGGTTTACCTGAATACCGGCTGCTCAACCACAGCCGCTTCTGAGCGGCCGTCTCACCTGCCTGGCACTGCAGGAGTGAGGTTTCTTAGGGAAGGGAGGAGCTGGTGGCCCATTGTTCCTTTGCAGGGAGACTTTTTCCCTTTCTTCCTTTTCAAACACTCACACTCCACTATTTCACTCAATACCTCGTCCCCTCCTCCCTCCCCTCCTCCCCTCAGGCGTTCAGGAGTCTCTGCTCTTCCAGCTGCGGTTCCCCTATGCCGGAATATCTCTCCAGCTTGCACATATAAGAGAAAACACACACTATTTGGTTGTTGTTGTTGGTGGTGGTGGTGGTGGTGTTGTTTTTGGTGGTACTGGGGTTCCTGGAAGCCCTTCTACCTCCGGGCTACACCCCCAGACCTATTTTATATTTTTATTTGGAAACAGGGTCTCCTAAGCCAGCGAGGCTGGCTTGGAACCTGCGCGATCCTCCTGTCTCCGCCTCCCAAGCGCGGGGATCACAAGCATGCTCACCACGCCCGGCCACAGTATTTGTTTTTGGAAACTGGCTCTCCTTGCTCAGCACGACAGTCCCAAGCGCCATCTATTTTCCTGCGAATGGCCCGGTCTTGTTCTTCTTTAAGGCGGAGCAAATTCCATTGCGTGTATATGCCAGCTTTTGCGATCCATTCGTCTGTGGAAGGACAACTAGGCTGGGTCCATACTGTCAGGAACATGAATAATAGTAAATGCTGATGAGGAGGGGGGATGGGATCACGTGCTGTGGCTGGGACTGCCAGCTCTTACGGCCTCCATGGAGACCAGAGTGGGGTTTCTAGAAGGCAGGCCCTGGAACCACCCTGTGACCATTGAGAGTCTCCCGGGCCTCTTCCCAACAGCAATCAAATTAGAGTATTGAAGGTACTTGCATGTCCAGGCTCAAGGCAGCATGATTCACCACACCCACAGCTCAGATTTACCTTAACGGTTTAGTCACCTTCTCACCCATTGTCCGTCTCCACCAGAGCCTTGTCCCTTATTCTCTGGGAACAAGAAGAAACAACATAATGAAGTGCAAAACAAAACAAAATAATTAGGTGCCTGGCACACAGCAGATACGCAATATATATTTGTCAGGAGAACTCCACTTGGAAGGGAAAGACATGTCGTTTATAGTCTTGTCTGGAGCCAATTTGGATATTTCTTGCTTCTCTTTTGTGATTATATTTTATGGGGGCATCAAGCAAGTAGTATTCAGGATTTGACCCCAGAAATTCTGCACATTAAAAATGTTATATATAGCCGGGTGTGGTGGCGCACGCTTGTAATCCCCGCGCTTGGGAGGCAGAGACAGGAGGATCGCACAGGTTCTAAGCTAGCCCCGCGCTCTGGCTTGGGAGACCCTGTTTCCAAATAAAAATGCAAAAATAGGTCTGGGAGTGTAGCCCAGAGGTAGAAGGGCTTCCAGGAACCCCAGTACCACCAAAAAAAAATGTTATATATAGTTGGGCATGGTGGGCACGCTTGTGATCCCCGCGCTTGGGAGGCGGAGACAGGAGGATCGCGCAGGTTCCAAGCCAACCTCGCTGGCTTAAGAGACCCTGTTTCCAAATAAAATATAAAAAATAGGTCTGGGAGTGTAGCCCAGAGGTAGAAGGGTTTCCAGGAACCCCAGTACCATAAAAAAAATGATATATATTGGCCAGGCGTGGAGGCACATGTCTTAGTCCCAGTACTTCAGAGGCTGAAAGAAGAAGATCTCAGTTTTGAAGCCAGCCTCAGAAACTTAGCGAGGCCCTCAACAACTTAGCAAGACCCTGTTTCAAAATAAAATAAAAAGGCTGAGGGTGTAGCTTAAAGGTAGAATGCCCTTGGTTTCTATCCCCAGTATAAAAACATATGTACTATATATATTGGGAGGCTGAGACAGGAGGATCCCATGTTCAAGACCAGCGTTAGCAATTTAGCAAGACTCTCGGCAATCTAGCAAGACCCTGTTTCAAAACAAAATAACAGGTCAACCGGGCCTTTGTAATCCCAGCATTTGGGAGGCTGAGTCAGGAGGATCACAGTTTGCGTA
This sequence comes from Muscardinus avellanarius, assembly GCF_963383645.1. Classification (NCBI taxonomy): domain Eukaryota; kingdom Metazoa; phylum Chordata; class Mammalia; order Rodentia; family Gliridae; genus Muscardinus; species Muscardinus avellanarius. Next base: position 6,902,931 of record NC_137809.1, read on the forward strand.
CAGCCTCAGCTACTTAGTGAGGCCCTTTGCAATTCAATGAGACTCTGTTTTTTTTTTTTTTTTTTTTTTTTTTTTTTTTTTTTTTGGTGGTACTGGGGTTCCTGGAAGCCCTTCTACCTCCGGGCTACACTCCCAGACCTATTTTATATTTTTGAAACAGGGTCTCTTACTCCAGTGCGGCTGGCTTCAAACCTGCGCGATCCGCCTGTCTCCGCCTCCCAAGCTTGGGGATTACAAGCCTGCGCCACCACGCCCTGCGAGACTCTGTTTGAAAATAAAGAATAAAAAATAGGGATGAGGGTATATAGCTTGGAGGTATTCGCCTCTGGATTCCATCCCAGTACTGTAATAATAATAATAATGATAATAATAATAATAATAATAATAATAATAATAATAATGATGATGATGATGATGATGATGATGATGATGATGGTCTGAGGGTAGCTCAAAGGTTGAACAACCCTGGGTTCAATCTCCAGTACCATAAAAATATTATACACATATATGCATATACACATGTGTACTATAACAGCACTCATCTTTACCAACCGACGTCTGCGTGGCTCTGGTGAGGCTTCCGTGGCAGGTGGCATCACAGACACAGCAGCCATGTGCAGAGGGATTAGAGGAGGCGCCGGGCAGCTCACCATGAGCCAGGCTCCTGGGAACTCACCTTGTGCCCTGAGAACAGACTCCTCAGGGAGACAGCACGGTCCACCCAGGAGAGCGGAGTGCCCAGGAGACTTGGCTCTTAAAGGCTCCCAGACCTCAGTCTGCCAGGCCAGGGACCAAGTTTCCAGCCCAAGAGCCTCTGAGTAGCAAACCACATCCATCTGTAGCCAGCGCCATGACCTTGGGGCCCGCGGACTCTGCCCCCACTGAAGAGTAGGCTGCCTTCTCAGGCCTGAGCCAGTGGCTAGGATTCAAGTTCACGTGGCCAGCCACCCCGGAGAAGGGAGGCCTGGGCAGTGGCTCTGCGGGAGGAGTTATCTGAAGGACAAGTGAGTCCAGCTCATCCCGGGCAGCATTTTATTTTTGTTTTCTGGCCCCAGCTACCCACCACTGCTCTAAGTATACAAGTGGAACAGTCAAGAAAGTCACGGGGACCACAGCGCTGGGGTGGAAGCACGTGTAAATGGACTGTGGTGAGCTCTGGCCTACGTAGAAACCCTCAGTGGGATCCTGCCTCCCTGCAAACTCCGGAGCCTCTTGGTCTTTTCTGGAGCCCGCCTGCCCCCACACTTGCTCAAGCTCACTCTCTCTCCCTCTCTCCCCTTCCCTCCCTCCCTCCCCTCTCCCTCTCCCTCTCTCTGACGCACTTTGGTATATAAATTTCAAAAGCTCTGACATTAGAGGCTTCCTAAATGTTATGATTTGGGTTCATTCTATTGCCCGAGTTTCTCCCATAGGTCAGAATCCCCTCCTATCATCCCCTCCGTCCAAGCAATCAGAAAAATAACAATAAAAGTATCTGTCTTTCTGAGGGCCGTGCCGGCCAGATGTTTCCCCACACTGCCCCTTCCCCTTCCCTAGCCGCAGATATTTGCTTTATTTTTATGGTCACTCTGCAGATGGGGTCCAAGGTCAGAGAGGCAGAAGCCACATGGGCTGCCGGGTCAGTGACCAGCAGGGTGAGCCGGTGCCTACCTCCACACCTCCGTGCCTGCCCCCAGCAAGGCGCTTCCTGCTCTCTGTGCTCGATTAGCACCCCTGAGCTGAGGGGCTGACTGCGCTGCTGCCTCTCACCCGTTCATTTATAACCTGCAAAGTCAGCTGGGACCTTCTGACTTGCAGCTGAGCTCGGGGGTCATCGCAACCAACCCCAGACATCCTAGTCTCAAAGAAACGGACGGGGGGACTCTCTTGACCATGCCTTCAGTAACAACTGCTCTGTGTTTTCTGAAGGGAACGCAATGTGAAGAAGGACCACTTATTTTGTAGGTAGACAAGTTAGGGGCCAGGGACAAATTTAAAATTCAGGCCGTGTGAGCTAGCTGCACCTAAAAAGTCCGGGATCCAGCTGACTCACATTAAATACGAAATGTCCTTCCGTCTCCAGCAGCCATTTGAGCGTCAGTGTGGGTTCAAAGCAGTCATTTTGAACGCAGTAATTCATTCTCGATGGTCTTTCCTTAACACAATTTTCAGCCTGCAATTTAGATGATAGAAAAATTACAACCTCGGTGCACTATATTATGTGATATAAATGTTATTGCAATTAGGCCGGCCAGGAACACACACGTGCACACGCGCACACACGCAGGACCCAGCTACGACTGATCCGCAATTTAGTCTAAGCAACCATTTCCTAGAAACCAAGGGGCTTCTGTTCTAAAATAGGGTCTCAGTGAGAAATCAAAGGTCCAGGCTGGGATGGAAACTGGATTAGCGCGGAAGCAAGGGCAAGAGGACCTGAGGAGTTCCGAGTTTCACCTCGAGAAGGCCAGGATATGGAGTGTTGGACAGACCCTCACATCTCACATATCATGGACTAACTAGCGAGGGAGGCTAAATATCAGTGTGATCCAGGTGTCTCCCCTTCAGCCCCACATCAACTGGGTACCATGACCTGGCGCTCCCAGAACTGCCGATTGTGCCCCACCGATGACACCCCACAGCCCGATCCTGGATCGGCCTGTCGAGCTGCATTCCAGACCACCCTGGCTGCTCTCTGACAGCACTCTCTACAGGGGTATCTCCCTCCCGGTCTCTTCTGACACCACCGTGCGAATGATCGCTCTCAACTGCAAATCCCACGCGAAGCCTGAAAGATACGGGCCACATTTGCTCGCCAGCATCACTCTTAGCTGAACGTCGGCCCCGATTCCCTTCCACTTAAACTCTCCCACGTGGACCCCGGCCATCCCTTGTCAACTGGCTCAGCCCCACCTCACCGGGCAGGCCGCTCCAATAGACCCCGGTGAGCAGGCCGCCGACTTCTCTCCCAGTGCGCTTCCTGCATCTGTTGGCGACCCTCGTTGTTGGACTGTTTGCACTCAGCTATGATCCAGGCTGATGCTTCTGGGGAGGGGGGTTTATGGAAGAACTAGTCCTGCTCCAGCTCAGGGCATCCTCGGTTTTGAAAAGCCAGGAAATGCCAACACAAGGCTTCAAAATTCCTTGAATATTATATGGTGAGCGTCTTCTTTATTTATAACCTCACTGTGAGGCGTGACGAGGTCAAGTCCAAAGTCTTGCAAGAGGGGAGTTTAGACCAAAGGGCCCTTCCCTGCTGCCGCCTCCTCCCTGCTCATCACGCGCTTGGAGGTCCCCTCCCTACTCCGGCATATCTGAACCAGTTGATAAATGTTAATTTAATTGACTTTAAAAGCAAAGATCCCTTCTGATTCTAGATAAATAAAAAGAAGGACCAATTCTTTTCATATTTAATAGTATACTTTCAAATCATGGCTTTTTCCCTCTGAACAAATAGTAAGCTAAAGCCAGCTGCTATAATAAATAAATTGAAAGATGTCAAAGGGTTCAAAGGCTATGGAAGCTTCCCCTCGTGCACCAAGTCCAGAAAGAGGGCTCTGACCACCAGATCGCCAATAAAACAGCAACAATGGTACGTGATGCTCTCGGTGCATAGTGCCTACAACAGGTACATACTCTGGTCCCTACACACGGCGAGACATTTTTGTTTTTGAATAATGTGTAAGGGAGGCAGTCTTATCTCTTTCTTGAAAATTAAAAAAAAAATCTCCAAAGCTTAGAATAGAAAAGCAGTTTGTCTGAGGCCAGCCGGTAGAGTAGGAATTCAAATTTGTGTCTGGCCGGGCTGAGAGTCTGGGTTCTCTTGTTGGTTGGTTGGTTTGGTTTGGTTTGGTTTTCCTGTGCTCTCAAAAAAACCCTGAACCCTCAAAATGAATCATAAACTTCAAAAGAGACCCTAAGACATGTCCACAGCATAATTACACAGCAAAGCAAATTTCCTAGAGCAACAATTTGCAAGTTGTAGAGAATAAAGGAACTTTGGGAAGGCGTCCACCTCACCCCAACTTACACACGAGAAGATGAGGGTCCAGAGAACACAGGCGTCCAGTTAGACACGGCCGCACTGCTGCCGGGCGGCGGCCCTGACTCCAGAGTTCAAACCCAGCGCCTCCCAAAGGGGTCCCGAGACCAACATCAAACAGTGGTGTGGCCGGCCGTGACTCACGGGGCTGACATTTGGAACCGTGGAGGTCCCTGCCAGACGCTAAACAGCTTGCCTTTCCAGTTCTGTTCTTTGCTGTGTCCTAGTATAAACCACCTTGCAAGCGACCTCTGGGATGGCTGCGTGAAGAGGACGTGGAATCGCCTCAAATCTCAGGCTCTCTGGTTACACGGGGAGAACTCTGCTTTCCAGGAGGGTGAGGAGCTTGGCCTGCTCGCTGAGGGTCAGGAAGGGACGAGTCCTCACCAGCCAGGGGAGGGGGGACACTCACCCTCCACCCTCCCGCACAGCATCGGAACAGAAATCACATGCACGATCTGCTGTTTTGTGTGTAAAGGAAGGTCAAAGGAGGGGTCAGAAATGCCCAAGCTTTACCCCAAGTGAATCAGAGCTTCCCGCATAAAGATGAGAAAGTCCAAGTTTTTTCAGTGTCTCTATCTCCAATGCATAGTGTGTGTGTGTGTGTGTGTGTGTGTGTGTGTGTGTGTGTGTGTGTGTGTGTGTGTTACCGGGATTCAACCCAGGGGCATCCTAACTCTGGGCCACAACTCCAGCCCTATTTTTTTATTTTATTTTATTATTTTTTTGAACAGGGTCTCACTAAGTCATAGGTGGCCTCACTAAGTTGCCGAAGCTGCTCTCAAACCTGCGATCCTCCTGTTTCAGCCTCCCAAGTACTGGGATTACAAGCGTGCACGCCACTACACCCAGCTTTTTTATTATTTTTTCTTCTTTGTTTCTTTGTTTTGATACTGGAAATTGAACCCAGGGGTATTCCACCTCTCAGCCCTTTCAATTTTTATTTTGAAACAGGGTCTGGCTAAGCTGCCCAGAGTCTTACTAAGTTGCTGAAGCTGGCTTTGAACCTACGATCCTCCTGTCTCAGCCTCCCGAGTATCTGGATTCCAGGCATATGCCACCGAGCCCAGCCAAATACACATAAAATGGCTCTGCTCACCGCACCTGCTTGTCGGTAGTGAGCTCTACTTTATGGTGTTTGCAGAAGCAGGAGTTGATTTGATCTGTTATTTCCCCCCTGTCTTGGAGCCTTACTCCTTTATTAATCTGACTGTGACCGTTTAAGGCCTTTTGCTCTCTGTCCTACGTATTATATAAACAGGACGCGTCTAAATGGTTAGGAAACTGCAGGAAAGAAGCTATGGTGGGGTGGTGTTGGGACGGGCCCTGCTCCGCCTCTGTGTTCTAAACCATTCCCTCCCTTTGACCCAAGAGCCGCTTTCGACCTGGCTTAAAATTAAGCAGATTTGCAAAGCCGTGAGTAACGCTATTAACTCAGAAAATGAGTCGGGACTCACCTGCTTTTCAGCTAATCCGCAGCCCGCTCTCATTTGGATTCCGTTCACCTTGTAGACCTTCCGTGGCAAACGGGCCCGCACACCGTTGGAATGGCAAGGGCCGAGTTTATTAGTTCACTAGGAAATGTTTTCTGAAGGAACGTTTGGTGTGAAAAGACCCGATTTTGATAATGGGTGTGCTTCTCTGAGCTTTTAATTCCGTGTTTAATTGGGCACAAAATTCTGCCTCTGGGATTCTGCGTGAGTACTGGGCAGAATCATCGAACCAGCGGCAAAATGTATGGGTGGAGCGATTGGGACTTCCGACGTGGACTGAGCGCCACCGAGGAGGTCGCCAGGGGAAGTCCTTGGGTTTAAAGCGTATTTTGAATGTCCAGAAAACCGAAAATTTGCCTTGTTTAGACCGTGCACCTTGCCGATAGGGAAGATGTCAACTAATCAACAGAGAACTTTCAGATGCCAACTGCCCGGAGAGCCAACGGTTCCAAGCCACCAAACGGAGGTAAGAGCATCCTCCTTGCTCAGCCTCCATGTGCACCCGGTCAGAGGGGCTGCGTCCACTCATCCCTCGCCCCTGCCGAGAGGACTCTCTGTGGCTCCCACCGTCTCACAGGATCTAGTTCAAAGCCTTGCACAGCACAAAGTCTTTCTGATCAAACAAACGTGCACGCTGCCCATTTTGAAAAGGTCACCACAGTGATTTGGAGGTGTGACTTTGTGTGTGTGTGTGTGTGTGTGTGTGTGTGTGTGTGTGTGTGTGTGTGTGTGCGCGCGCGCGCGCGCGGGTCTGGGGATGGAACCCAGGGGCATTCGATCTCCGAGCCACACTCCTTGCCCTATTCTTTATTCTTTATTTTGAAACAGGGTCTCACTGAGTTGCAGAGGGCCTCACTCAGTAGCTGAGGCTGTCCTTGAACCACGATCCTCCCGTCTCAACCTCCCTAATGCTGGGATGACAAGCGTGCGCCACCACGCTCGGCTTGATCTATGACTTTTAATAAACTGTTTATCATAAACCAGGAGCTAAGAACCAACATTTCCATGGAGAAACATAAATGACTTTTTTTTTGCTTTGCTTTGCTAGTTTCTCCTTCTATGGGATCCTTTCTTGCCTCTGGCTTTAAATTTCTCTCACTGTTCGTTCTCTGACCACTGAAGGTGAGGACTGGGACCGCCCTGATTTTCCAACAGTTGCTTCAAAGAGTAGAAGTTTTACCTTAGCCCTGAGGATTTTTGTCATCGTCTAATTATTATTTTGCTATTTGGGGCTATTATTTCTTCTTGAACTCATGAATTTATAAATGGATGTTTTTCCTCCAAAGAGTTGGAGGAAGTTTCCTCTGTCTTTTCATTCATGAATGATTTCTGAGGTTCATTTCAGTCAGAGACCAGATCTCTTATCCTTCAATTCTTTGAGATTTATGGAGAATTTGCTTAAATATTTAATGTATGTATGTATGTATGTATGTATGTATGTATGTATGTATGTATGTATTTATTTATTATTTTTGGTGGTGCTGGGGTTTCTGGAAGCCCTTCTACCTCTGGGCTACACTCCCAGACCTATTTTTTATATTTTTTTAAATTTGGAAACAGGGTCTCTTAAGCCAGCGCGATCCTCCTGTCTCTGCCTCCCAAGCGCAGGGATTACAAGCGTGCGCCACCACGCCCGGCTGAATTCATATTTAAAAAAGAAAACATATCCTTCAGAGGGTGGGGCTCTCTCTGTACGTTCCTTGAAGCAAGCTCGTTTCTTGATTTTTATTTTTATTTTTTGGTGGTACTGGGGTTCCTGGAAGGCCTTCTACTTCTGGGCTACACTCCCAGACCTATTTTATACTTTTTTTTTTTTTTTTGAAACAGGGTCTCTTAAGCCAGCGCATCTGGCTTCGAACCTGCGCGATCCTCCTGTCTCCGCCTCCCAAGCGCAGGGATTACAAGCGTGTGCCACCACACCCGGCTCATTTCTTGATTTTTTTTTTCCTGAACGATTTTGTTGTGTTATCCAATCTCCAGTTTCCTTTAATCTTTGTACTTTTGAGAGCTGGGTCAAAATGTCTCGTTATGTTTGCAGATGTATTTACCCCTGGCTTCTTGGTCAGCCTTGGCCGTGTGTGTGTGTGTGTGTGTGTGTGTGTGTGTGTGTGTGTGTGTGTGTGTGTGTGTTGCTGAGGATTGAACCCAGGGGTGTTGTACCTCCAAGATACACTCCCAGTCCTTTTTATTTTTTGTTTTGAAACAGAGTCTCACTAAGTTACTGAGGCTGGCCTCAAATCTATGATCCTCCGGTCTTAGACTCCCAGGTACTTATCTCTGCCATAACATACTTGGGATAAACCCAAAGTCTCTCTGAGGTTGATTTGACATTTAAATGACAAAAGATCTCCAAGAAAATACATTTAAATGATCTTGTAATCTTCCCAAATTTAGGCTTAGAAAGAGTGTTAAGAAGCTGGGCGTGGTGGCGCATGCTTGTAATCCCAGTACTTGGGAGGCTGAGAAGGGAGGATCTGGGTTCACGGCTAGCCTCAGCTGCTTAGTGAGGCCTTCTGAAAATTAAAAAGACCCCATTTCAAAATAAAGAATAAAAAATTGGGCTGAGGGTGTAGCTTGGAGGTAGAATGCCCCTGGGTTCAATTCCCAGCACCACAAAAGAAAGAAAGAAAGAAAGAAAGAAAGAAAGAAAGAAAGAAAGAAAGAAAGAAAGAAAGAAAGAAAGAAAGAAAGAAAGAAAGAAAGAAAGAAAGAAAGGAAGGAAGGAAAGGGAGAGAAAGAAAGAAAGAAAAGAAAGAAAGAAAGAAAGTTAAGATACTTCAAAACTATATTCTAATACTGTGAACATATATATTTCAAGGTAAAATTGTTAGGTTCATAACTTAAAATTTTTTTTTGCAGGTCTGGGGATAGAACCCAGAGGCATTTGACCTCCGACCTACACCCCCTGCCCAATTTTTTATTCTTTATTTTTGAAACAGGGTCTCACTGAGTTACAGAGGGCCTCACTAAGTAGCTGAGGCTGTCTACGAAAAACAATTCTCTGGACTCAGCCTCCCAAATGCTGGGATACAAGCGTGTGCCACCATGCCCGGCTAAAAATTTGTTTACACATAATAATTGTATGTGTTACTCTGTGATGCTTTGATACATACATCTATGTGTAATACTCAGATCAAGGTAAGCATATTGCTACAGTTTGGATTGTGACTGTCTCCCAAGGCCCACGTGTAAACACTGGTTCCCCAGCATGGTGTACTGGGCATACTGGGCGGGGTGACATGAGAATCTGGGGCCAGTGTGGGTCCTCTAGTCCCTGAGGTTACACCTTGCAGGTGTAGTGAGTCTCTACCACGCATACCTGGCCATGACGCATTACCTCTCACAGGCCCCAAAACAGCAGGGCCAGTTGGCCAGACTGTGTGCCGGAAACTCTGAAACAGTGCGCCAAGCAAACCTTTTCCTTCTTGTAAGGTGATGGTCCGAGGTACACAGTAGGGTAACGGAAAGCTGACACACACAGTCATCCTATTAAACGTTCTCGTGTCTTTGTGGTAAGAACATTCAGAATCCTTTCTTCTAATTGTCGTTGTTTTGTTTTGTTTGTTTGGGTACTGGGAATTGAACCAGGGGCATTGCACTTCCAGGGTACATTCGCAGCCCCTTTTTAGTTTTCATTTTGAAACAGGGTCTTGCTAAATTGCTGAGGGTCTCATCAAGTTGCTGAGGCTGGCCTTGAACGGTTGATTCTCCTTCTTAGATTCCCAGCGTCCCAGCTACTGGGCTCACCGTCACACCCGGGTCTTCCCACTGGTTCTGAAGCCCGTGGGCACCATCACCAGCTGTTGCTACCCTGTCTGCCAGAGCTTACTTCTGTCCATCTACAGTGTTAGTGCCCGGTGATCAGCCTTTCCCTCTTTCAGCCCTCTCTCCTCAGACTCGTGAGTGTGCTCTCTTACTTAGGGATATTTCCTTTTAAAAACTCTGTGAAGGATGCCTTTTATCCTATTACTATTTTACTCTAAATTTTATTTTGTCTGCTATGAATACAGCTACCAGCTTTCTCTGGCTTAGTTTTTACCAAAGCCATCTTTTGCCAGCCCTATATTTTTAACCTGCCTATATAATTTTGGAATAAGTTCATCTTTAAGGACTCTGACTTATTTTGTTAAAAAAAAATCATAAAGAGCATCAAGTAATAAAACTAGCCGAGAAGAGGATTAAAACAAAAGCCAAGCCAGGCGTGGTGGCACACTCTTGTCATCCCAGTACTTGGGAGGCTGAGAAAGGAGGATCCTGGTTTGCAGCCAGCCTCAGCTAGTGAGGCCCTTTGCAACTCAGTGAGACCCTGTTTTAAAATGAAGAATAAAAAATAGGGCTGGGGCATAGCTCAGAGGTAGAATGCCCGTGAGTTCCAACCCTACTACTGCCAAAAAAAAAAAAAAAAAGCCAAAACTACCCACAGAGCTAGGCTCTTTAAAAACTTCAGCAATTTGGGGGTCTGTAGGAGTAACAGAAACACAATTAGTTTCCTTATTTCTTTGCCCATCGGCACCTGGGAGTTTTTGAAACACCGACCCGCTGGCTTATTTCTCTCTTATCTTTCAGGGGAATCTTGGACCACAGCTCTGGAATCCTCAGCCCTCAAGATCATTTCCTCAATCCGAAGGCAGTGATGCTGTAACGCTCCTTCCAAGAGTGGAAGGTTTAGATGAGAAAACATCCCCGGAAGCATTTGTGTGAGGTGACTGTTTTTAATCATCCGCGAGAGGGACTCTTCCCCGTAAATACGTGGCATTCAATAACACAATCTCCTTCCCCGGCCACACGCACGTGTCCTTCAAAGGCACGCTTTCCCCAGCCGTGGGACCGCAGCAGAGAAAACCAACCCGTTTACATAACGCTGTTGGTGCGTCTTGACATATTACTTCAGGGCCTTCCGCATATAATGGGCTTTTCAGATGTGTCCCCATGTTCAGTTGATTAGTTGTGGGTGATCTGAAATGTCAAACCATTAGCCTTGACAACTACTGCCAAGGTTACTATCTGCGAAATATCTTTAATAATATAACTGTTTGTAAGTGGGAGAGGTGATGCCCAAGACACAGAGTAAGGAGGGTGGATTACGTGAGCCTGCGGCCGGCGCTCCATCTTCCCCGGCCATCCCTGATCTGGGATTTCTTTTGAATGAATGAACACCCCTGGCCACCCCAAGCTGTCCATGAGTGATGGATATAAATTTAAGAACTGGACATTGATGGCAAGAAAGAAAGAAAGAAAGAAAGAAAGAAAGAAAGAAAGAAAGAAAGAAAGAAAGAAAGAAAGAAAGAGGAAAAAAACTTTCAATTGAAGATCCTACCAAGTCAGGCATAGTGGTGCACAATTGTAATCCTAGTACTTGAGAGGCCGAGACAGGAGGTTCATGGCCAGCCTCAGCAACTTAGTGAGGCCCTCCGTAACTTACTGAGAGCTTGTTTCAAAATAAAAGAATAAAATAGAGACTGGGGTATAGCTCTGAGGTAGGATGACCCTGGCGTCCATCCCCAGTATAAAAGATTCTGCCAGCCCTCCCACCCATGGTTCAAATACCATGGTTAAAAAAGTGGCTTCAAAAATCACCATCAATGGGTTTTCAAATCAGATTTTCAACTGGAGAGGGTCTTCACATCCCAGTCTGCACGGATCATCCAGCAGTCTGGGAATCCTGGATGGGACAAAATTAGACTTTGGCCTCTTCTACTTTTAATTTACCTATTTATTTATTTTTCTGCTACTGGGGGCTGAACAAAAAGGCATGCTATCTCTGAAGTTTTTATTTTTCAATTTTTTACTTTTTTAATTTGAAAGAGTCTTGCTAAGTTGCTGAGGGTAGCCTTGACTTGTGATCCTCCTGTCTCAACCTACAGCCTGCCCCCCCCACCCACCCCCGGCTTGGCCCCGCCTACTTTCTGCTCCACCCCTGGCTTGGCCCCGCCCACTTTCTCTGTTCCTTCTTGTGTCTACACTGTTCCCTACCCAAGGCACTCGGTGTTTTCAACACTGTCTTCTAAGTAGAAATATTCAGCCAGGTGTGGTGGCACATGCTTGTAATCCCAGTACTTGGGAGGCTGAGACAGGAGGATCACAGGTCAAGGCCACCCTCAGCAACTTAGTGGAACTCTGTTTCAAAATAAAAAGTAAAATAGGGCTGGAGGTGTAGCTCAGAAGTAGAATGCCCCTGAGTTCAATCCTCAGTACTGCAAAAAAAGAAAAGAAATAATCCTAACTCAAGTCAACTCTTTCTCAGCCCTTTTCTCCACACATAAGTGAAATCTCCATCACTTTTATTTCTTCTGTTTCTACGCTTTCCTGATGAGCCTGCCTACATGACAGCTATTCCCAATAAGCAAAGTAAGTGTGCCATCGGTCTTCTAAGATGCTTTCGTGAGCAGAAGGGAGGCTCTGCAGAGCGCCGGGGATGCCGGCGGCCCGGGATGCTGCCAGACACACCCGTGCGGTCACCTGATCAGTGAGGGTCAGCATTGCCAGAGCATCTGCCCCTCTTGGGAGCAACCTTTTCATTAGAATACAGGCTCCCTGGAAATTGCACTTGAGCTCAGGGGGCTTTTGCTGGGCTGGGAACCGCAGCAAAGCAAGCCAACACCCACCTTTTGTTATCACAGTAGCATGACGGTCACAATGAATGAAATTAAAATCTACAACTGGACGGGCCGCTGGGAATCGCTACCACAGCAGCTGCAGCACCTGGTGGCTTCTGGCCTGGGCCGGCCCACAGTCAAGTTTCAGCAAAAGAGAAAGTGCGTTCCGCGATGCGTTCACGGTAACAATGCCTGAAATGCCTGCGCTTAGGGGCCAGGTCTGCCGATCTTTTCCTCGGGAATCGGTGTCGTTTGGTGGAGAAAGAGTTTACTCAGGAAGAAAGAAGATCAACAGAGCGTTTTATACCGTGCGAAAAGCTGCCTGTGTTTTTAGAGCAGCGGCACTAATTCCACAACACCTCGGTCCACAGGCAGCCGGCGCAGGGGGCTTCAGTCACTGCTCGGGCCGGGGGAAGAGATTTGGGGACAAGGGAGCAATTTCCATCATGGCTTAGGAGACACCAAAGAAGGCTGTCGGCTCTTGCAGCAGGCTCTTAAGTGCAGGCAGCCTGTGACTCCGGAGGACTCCAGCCTTTTAAACGCGCCCCTCACCGACCCAGCCCAGAACAGCTGGGGAAGTGGGAGGCTGACTCTGCCCTGCCTGGGGTTGGTTGGCTGTTTTTCTGGAAGACAGAAGCAGATTTCAAAATGTGGCTTGTTTAGGCTGGGCGTGGTGGCACACGCTTGTAATCCCAGCATTCGGGAGGCTGAGACCCGAGGATCGCGGTTCACAGAGCCTCAGCTACTTAGTGGGGCCCTCAGCAACTCGGTGAGACCCTGTTTCAAAATAAAGAATAAAAAATAGGGCAGGGGGTGTAGCTCGGAGGTCAAATGCCCCTGGGTTCCATCCCCAGACCCGTAAAAAAAAGTGGCTTGTTTAATCATCTCAGTACAAAAATGGTTAATAAAAAATGTAATGACTACAGGTTTTGAAATTTGCTAAAGGTGTCAGCTAAAATGGGCACAGGCAGAGGTTTTGGAGACAGGGAGCTGCACTCAGTGAACTCCAGAGATCACCCAATCGCATGGGGAGTTGTCATCCTCAGCGTGTGTCTTGCTATTTGTAGGGGTCTTAACCTCTTTCTGTAGAGGACAGTCTCAGAATAATGTTTTAAATGCATAAAGGAAATCACATAGAATTACACCTTGAAACACAGTAATCAAAATATTTTTTTTGAAAAGCACAATAGAGCCATGCGTACGCTTCTTCCTGAGGGCACTAAGCCGCAGGCGCAGTGGCGAGTCTAAGGCCCAAAACCCAACAGACACGGTGGTTTGATGGTCCGAGGCCATGAAGATAACTGATTCTTAGCAGGACAAAATCTTGGGTACTATTGATACTAGTGTGGTGTGTCGTCTGCATTCCCGATGAAAGGAAATGCCAAAGTTCAGTAGAGGTTTGTGAAAAGAACGATATATATTTTTCCTCATTTAAATTTACAGGTGCTCTAGATTCCAACCATGAACGTTTTGGCAATCTCCAGACCCCAGCTTAGGAACAGAAAGAGCTCTTGTAAACCAAAGGTGTCCTGTTTTTTGTTTTCTTTTGTTTGCGGTACAGGGATGGAACCCAGAGGCATCCTACCTCCAGGCTACACCCCCAGGCCTATTTTTAATCTTATTTCGAAACAGGGTCTCACTGAGTTGCGAAGGGGCTCGCTAAGTACCCGAGGCTGTCCGCGAACCAGGGTCCTCCTGTCTCAGCCTCCCAAGTGCTAGGATTACCAGTGTGTGCCAGTTGGGATTATAAGTGTTCCTGGTTGGTTGGTTTGTTTGTTTGCTTTGGGTGGTACTGGGGATGGAACCCTTCTACCTCCGGGCTACACTCCCAGACCTCTTTTATATTTTATTTGGAAACAGGGTCTCTTAAGCCAGGGAGGCTGGCTTCGAACCTGCGCGATCCTCCTGTCTCCGCCTCCCAAGCGCGGGGATTACAAGCGCGTGTAGGCGTGTTCCTGTTTTAATGGCCTGCCGGTTCAAGATGGCCCCGCCCCCGAGCCCAAGCCCCGCCCACAGGGCCCTGGAGGCCTTCGGGCCTCTCTGGCCTCCCAGCCTTCACCCTGTGGGTTGCAGGTGTTAAGCGCGCTCTGCACAGTGCATACTAGCTCACCATGGAAATCTCTGGAAAGTGGCAACAGAATAAAGAAACTTTGCTCCCATCTACAATTCCTTCTGAAATAACCGTTGAGCCTTTTCTGACGGAAAAGTGTTCTTGGCTAAATTTCCAGGGGGAACGCGGCTCCTCCAAATATTTTTCACTTAAAATTTTTACGTAAATTAATATCATTAACAGTACAAATACTTAAGCTAATCAGCTTATAATACGGAAAAGATTTGTTTTAGCTCACAGGTTTTTGTGTTTGGGGGGATTTAACCCAGAGGTGATCTACCACGGAGCTACACCCCCAGCCCTATTTTATTTTTACCTCTGGGCTATACTCCCAGACCTTTTTTATATTTTATTTGGAAACAGGGTCTCACTAAGTTGCTGGAAGCCTCACTGAGTAGCTGAGGCTGGCTTCGAACCCGTGGGATCCTCCTGTTTCAGCCTCCCAAGTGCGGGGATTACAAGCTGCGCCACCACGCCCGGCCCCACCCTCTTTCTTTTAACAATAATACTTCCTGGCCCCATGGAGGGGAAAGGAAGACTGAGCTCTTCAGCACCGCTTGGGAGCCTTCTGCTCAGAGCACAGTCCTGGCCTCCAACCTTCCGGGCTCCTTGTCTCCGCGAGCACTGAGGAGGGAGGAAAAGGAAAATTCGGTGAGAATTTAATCACAGTTCCTACTTCTTGAGCATTTATTACGTGCCAGGGACTTTGCCACTCGCTCTTCTTAAGTAGACATTGATTTAACTCTTATTCTTTCTTAGAAAACAAAAGTCGGATTGGCCCCGCGAGTCAGGGGGTCTGCATCTGTGATTCACTCCGCCGTGTATGAAAATTGTTATGGGGGAAACGGCATTTTTTTCCTTTTTTTTTTTTTTTTCTGGTGCTGGGGATTGAACCCAGGGGCATTCTACCTCCGACCCACACCCCCCCACGGCCAGTATTTTATTCTTTACTTTGAAACAGGGTCTCACTAAGTTGCAGAGGGCCTCTAAGTAGCCGAGGCTGGCCACGAACCCAGGTCCTCTTGTCTCAGCCTCCCAAGTACTGGGATTAACAAGTGTGTGCCACCACGCCCGGCAGAAAACTGCACTTCTGTTGGACCCGTGTAAATTTTTTCCTCTCCTCATTTCCCAAACGAGGGAGTCGAGTAACTATTTATACAGTATTCACTTGTGCTGGGTATTATATCATCCAGAGAGTATTTGAAGTTGCCCGCAGGAGTGCGTGCTGCACACACAGGGAAATACGGCAGCGTGTTATGTAAGGGCGTCTGTGGTTTGGGCCTCTGTGGCCCCCGGGGCGCCCAGATGTTGAAGGCTTCGTCCCTGCCGGGCACCTGGGCTGCGGTAGACGCTGTAAGGAGTGGCGCTAATGGAAGGTTCCCGCCTTCTCTCGGGCGTACCCTAGAAGGGCGTACCCTTCTCTCGTGGCCCTTCCTTTTCTCACTCTTGTTTTTTCCCAGCTCTGAGGTGCTGCACCAACATCAAAGTTCTTGGCAAGGCCCCAAGGCAACGGGGCTCCATCTTGCAAAGCTGAGCACCAAGCCAGGTGCCGTGGCGCACAGCCATAATTCCAGATACTCCTGAGGCTGAAGCAGGAGGATCACAAGTTCAAGACCAGCCTGGGCAATTTATCAGGCTCCTGTTTCAAAATAAAATATGAAATAAGCCGGGCGTGGTGGCGCACACTTATAATCCCGGCATATGGGAGGCTGAGACAGGAGGATCGTGGTTCATGGACGGACTCCGCTACTACTTAGGCCCTTTGCAACTTAGTGAGACCCTGTTTCAAAGTAAAGAAGAAAAAATGGGGCTGAGGGTGTAGCTCAGAGGTAGCATGCCCCTGGGTTCCATCTCTAGTACCACAAAAATAAAAATAAAAACAATAAATAGGTTAATAAATAAAATGGGGCTGGGTTACATCCCCCAAAACACAAAAACACATGAGCCCAAACAAACCTTTTTCTCATTATAAGTTGATTGGTTCAAGTATTTATTGCAGTTCTACAAAGCTGACTAAGACGTGGAGCCTGAGTATCGCCAGATTCTGGTATCCTGGGGTGTTCCTGGAGCCTGTGTTCCTACAATGTTCCCATGATATCCAGGGGGCTTACAAAGCTACAGTTATTTCTGTTATTTATTTTTGTTTTTGCAGTACTGGGATGGAACCCAGGGTCATTCTACCTCCAAGCTACACCCCAGCCCTATTATTTAATCTTAATTTTGAAACAGTTTCTCACTGAGTTGCAAAGGGCCTCACTAAGTAGCTAAGGCTGTCCGCTAACCGCAAACAGGGTCCTCTGGTCTCAGCCTCCCAAATGCTGGGATTACAAGTGTGCGCCACCACGCCTGGCTCCAATTTCTCTTTCAGACATTAGCAAGCTTAGATTCAGAGAGGGGAGCAAATTCCTTAAGCTCTCCCAGCTGGTAAGCAGGAGGGGTGGGGTTTGAATCCGTGCCTTCGAGCAGCTAAGTGACCGGGAATGAAACATCCACGCGCAAAGCCCGCTGCGCAGCTCACCTGGGAGGACACGTAGTGGGAGGTCTGCAGGGGCAGAAAATAAACGGACCGTGAGACGCGCCTTATGTCAGACGGCGGCGCCGCCTTCCAGACTCGTCTCAGCAAGATGCTCCAGCCGAAATTTCTCACTTCTGCCAAGTTCCAGCCAGAGGCAACTTGACACTCATATTTGAATTGTACTAATTTATTGGCACAGCTTTGCCCATTTAGGCCATAACAAATAGGCTGTGAAGCCTCGAGAGCGATGGCTCTCTCGTGTATATTCAGACTGCCTTCTAATGAGATTCCACGGAATCACTCAATCATAAGTCCTGCCACATCTTGATGAAAAGATAACCGTATTTCCATGGGGTAGCTTTTCTTTGCCATGGGTGAAAAACGAAAAGCGCACGCAGGCTAATAACGTTATCTAAGGTTTAACAGCAAATCAAACGAAATTATAAGGGTGAAATAGCTCTGCAGGAGGAAAGTGCGCTGCCCAGATAATGCTGTTATGAAGAACACTGGCACTGTATAACTCTCACTGTCACAGACCAAGTACATTTTCCCGACTTTAACCCGGGATACCCTACTTTATTATTATTAATTATTACCATTTGGTACTGGGGATTGAACCCAATGGCATTCTACCTCTGACCACGCCCCCAGCCCTTAAAAATATATTTTTTAAACAGGGTCTGGCTACGCTGCTAAGGGAGCTGTAAAGTTGCAGAGGCTGGCCTCAAACCTCGGGTCCTTCTGTCTCCGCCTCCCATGTACTGGGCTTACAGATGTGCACCACCATACCTGGCTAACACCAACCAGCCTGGCTCACCAGTCATAATTGAATGGCTGATACACGCAAAATAGAACCAGGGGGTCCTAGTTTGGCATGCACCTTAGCACACAGCGCCTTGGATTCTGCTTTTTACAAGCGGAGAAGACGTTTCGAGTCTGTTTGTTCTTCTTTCTCATGGAACTTTTCAGCTCCTACAAGAGCGAGACGTCCAGCATGAGTACTTGTTCCACAAGCAGTGAATTTGAAGTAGGATGTCCTAGCCAGGCGCAGCGGCACACGCCTATAATCCCAGGCACTTGCAAGGTGGAGGCAGGGAGATTTCAGATTTGAGGCCAACAGTGCCCTGGTAACTCAGTGAAACTGTTTCTAAATAAAATAGGGCCAAGGGGGGAAGCTCAGAGGCAGAATCCCTCTGGGTTCCATCCCTAGCACTGCAAAAGATAAATAATTGCTGGGTGTAGACTAATTAGCAGGCTGAATCATGATCATGAGTCGGGTGGAAGGGACTAGATAACTTAAATAGATGCCCCTGGAAGTTTTAGCCACCAGCGGTTTTCTAGTACACCACATCAGGAGGCACAAAGCTTTTATAAAATGTATTTTGCCGAGAAGTTTCTCACAACTTTTCCCTTCAGGGCAGTGGCCGTGTGGTCATGTTGGAATCCAGTTTTTCTCCTCTAAGAATGTAAATGGGGTTTTGGTTCCACTATCATTATTCAAGAAAGTGCTAGCCACTGCTACCTCCGGATCCGGCCACCAGCGTGGGCCTGGTGTGTCTTTACTAGGCAATGAACTTATCAAAAGGCTGGGCCGTGGCTGCTCATGATCACAGAGCCCATCCAAGCTCCAACATCCCTACCTTCAGGAAATAATGGCAAACTCACCGCAGCACCACGGCTGTGTTTGACTGGGGATCCAGCCGCACACCCTGGAGAAACCGCGCCTGGATTTTCTCTATCCTTTTCTTCCACCCCAGCCTTCCAAGTCTCTCCTCCTACAGCTGCTCTGATTCTGAAGGCAAATCCCAAGGCCCCTGCTCCCCCAGCCATTGGACGACGCGGGAGGAGGGAGAGCAGCCATCCTTCCCGTTTCATTCCAGACCTCGTGGCAGGGAGGGCACACTTGAGACCTCTAACGACCGCCCTGGAGGCAAAAAGAAAATGATAATAAAATATTTGAGGATTTCACGCATCGCTCTGGCGATGCCAGATATTTCTGCCACCTAGAAAGGACTGGGGAGAGTTCTCCGAGAGTTATGAAGTTAACAATGGAGTGCTCCCTGCAGAGCCTGGGCCAGCACTAACTGAGGAACGCCAGCAATTCCTTCTCCTTTCTTTTTGTCTCTTGAGAAGGTCTGTCGGATTTAGCTGAAGGCAGTGAGAGAGTCATCGCAATACGCTACCCAGTAAACTCCACGGCACCAGAGAAAAAGCGTTGACCTCGGTGGCGGCTAGACGGCTGGCCAGACCCCACGCTTCCTAGTGGTCATCTCTAGCCCAGCACGCCCAGCGGAGTTTTCTCGAATGGTGGAGAGATCCTTTATCCGTGGGTGCCCAATGCAGTTCCTGCTATGACACGTGGCTCTGAGCCCTTGAAACGTGGCTAGGAGCAACTGAATTTGTGCTTCTCTTGAACTAGTTTACATTTCATTGGCCTTGGAGGACAACTGGCCGCTGCTCAAGATACCACAGTTCAGGACACAGAGCCACAGGGCTTGGCAAGGGTCCAGCTGGGAATGGCTCTTACCAGGTGTCTTCATAACAACCCTGCTTATGCCAGCCTCTTCCTAGGGCAGTGCTTTTCTGGTTTTCATTTTATTATACCTCCATATTTTTTTAAATGCCCCCCCCCTCCAAAATAGTACAATTTCAGCCAAGAGTGGGCAAACACCTCAGAGAGACTCTCGGGGTTCACAAAGAGGTTTCTTTTACCAGAAGCTACATTTGTCTCCGTGTGCTATATATGACCTAACTAAACCAGGCTAGCTAAAAACATCACAATAATATGTGTATTTGTTTATCATCTGCAGATTCAACTAATTGCAAATTGAAATTATTTGGTGGAAAAATGCATCTTTACTGACCATGTACAAACTTTTTCTTGTAATTATTGTGTGTTTAGGGATGGGCACTGTGGATTGAACCCAGAAGCATTCTGCTACTGAGTTACACCCCCAGCCCCATTTATTTTTTTGAAACAGGGTATCACTAAGTTGCAGAGGGCTTCACAAAGTCTCTGAAGCTGTCTGTGAACCTGTGATCCTGTGTCTCAGACTCCCCAGTACTGGATTACAGGTGTGCACCACCACGCCTGGCTGTCATGAGTCTTTTAACAATACAGCATGTCCACTTTTCCCAGAGTGTTCATATCGGGTGTTGTAAGAGGTCCAGAGATGACAGAAATCTGCCATATCGGGGGCTATGCTGAACTTCTGTGCAAACACTGTGCCATTTGCTACAAGGGGCCTGGGCATTGGTGGCTCGGGTATGTGCCGGTTCCAAAGCATCTCCTTCAGATTTCAGGGATAATTAAGTTCGTCTCTTGGTCTCCTCCCCAGGAGGGAAGATCGCCAGTAGCTCTGTAGTCAGTCTACATATCCAGAGGACATTGGTGCAACATTCATCTGCGGTCTCTGACACTACTGGTGGTTAGAATCACCTGCAAATGTCTTTGGTGGAATTCCAGGACCCCTCCCATACCTAATGACTCAGAGTGTGCAGAGACAGTCCCCCAGGTTTTAAACTTGATAAGCTGTCTAGTGTTTGAGTGACCACATACTAACATTTGGAGCAATCTGGGGCAAGTCTTGGCCTGTCCAATTCTGGGCATGAAATCACCCACAGGACTGTCTTCCCCAATCCATCTTCAGAGCTGGTCTAACAGCAGGCTGAGCAGAAGGGAATCTTAATAGTGTTAAATGGAGAATTGGGGATTGCAGTGGAGAAAAAAAATTCAGCTTAAACTCTTATGAGGAAGTTCTTTGCTACTAGGGGAAAAATTTCCCTTTTTTTTTTTTTTTTTTCCCCTGTACTAGAGATTGAACCCAGAGGCATTCTACCTCTGAAGCACACTCAGCCCTTTTTATTTTTCACTTTGAAATGGAGTCTTGCTAAATTGTTGTGGGTCTCACTTATTTGTTGAGACTGGCCATAACCCTGCAATTCTCCTGTCTCTACCTCCCAAGGACTGGGATTATAGGTGTGCACCACCATACCCAGCTGCCTCCAGGGAATTTGAAATGCGCAGCCCTCTACTGAGCTGTGGCAGAAAATGCTGGAGAGGCAGGAAGGGATCACAGAGAGATGCTCCATGCCCAGTCAAAAAAGTGTAGGAATGAGAGCTGCCATATTAGGCAGCCATTCCTAGGGTTACATGTGGAGCAGGAAGTCAGCTGTACATGGGTGTGAGGGCATCACAGGATGGAGTAGCAGGAGTCCTCAAAGAACATGAAGAGAAAAGGAATCCAGCCCAGACCACCAATGCGATCTCACCAGTTCCTTCAGGAGGAGGAACCAATGGTCTCTAACAAAACCTTTTAGCTCTTATTTTATTAAATATTCTTGTGCACATGCACACACGCACACACTACATGATGATGATGATGTTGTTGATGATGATGATAGTGATGGGGATGATGCTGATGGTAATGCTGATGCTGATGGTGATGATGCTGCTGATGGTGATGCTGATGGTGATAGTAATGATGATGATAATGCTGCTGCTGCTGATGGTGATGATGGTGATAGTGTTGGGATTGATGCTGCTGCTGATGATGATGGTGATGATGATGATAATGATGGTGCTGCTGCTGCTGCTGATGGTATGGTGATGCTGATGGTAGTAGTAATGATGATGATAATGATGCTGATGCTGATGCTGATGATGGTGATAATAATAGTGATGCTGCTGCTGCTGCTGATGATGATGGTATGGTGATGATGATGGTAATGCTGATGTTGATGCTGATGGTGATAGTAGTGATGATGATAATGATGCTGCTGATGATGATGGTGATGATGATGATAGCGAGGTGCTGCTGCTGCTGCTGATGGTATGGTGATGCTGCTGCTGCTGCTGCTGAGGGTAATAGTAATGATGATGATAATGATGCTGATGGTGATGATGGTGATAATGATGGGGATGCTGCTGCTGCTGCTGCTGCTGACGATGATGATGATGATGGTATGGTGATGCTGATGGTGATAGTGATGGTGATGCTGCTGCTGCTCCTGCTGATGTTGATGGTATGATGACGATGATGGTGATGCTGATGTTGATGCTGATGGCGATAGTAATGATGATGATAATGATGCTGATGCTAATGGTATGATGATGATGATGATGATGATGATGATGACGATGATGTTGACAATGATGATGGTGGTGATGGGTGAGAGGAAACTTTGGGAAACGATGGATGTGTATATAGCTTTGATATTGGGGTAATGGTCTCACTGGTGTGTTCTCATCCCCAATCTCATTAAATATGTATAGCTTTAGACATGTCAATTATACCACACTCAGGAGTATAATTGGTGTCTAAGAATTTTGAAATAATTTTAAACAAATCTTTTAGTGAGTTATATTTCCAGTTTAGTTTCTCTTTTGCAAAATGTATATGGTTCTAAGTCTCTGATGTGGGTCCAATCACTGGAGTGGGGAGAACAGCCCTTTTCTTCATAAAGACTCTAACTTAATAAAGTTAATAAAATTGAGCAGAACGTGGTGGCACATGCCTGTATTCTCAGTACTAGGGAGGCCAAGACAGAAAAATCACAGGTTACAGGCCAGACTCAGCAATTTAGTGAGACCCTGTTTCTTTTTTGTGTGTTTGTGTGTTGGGGGATGCTAAAGATGAAGCCAGGGGCTTTCTATCTCCAGGCTATACCCTCAGACCTATTTTATATAATTTTTAAATTTAGAAAAACAGGTTCTTTAAGTTGCAGAGGGCCTCACTAAGCTGCTGAGGCTGGCCATGAACCTGTGATCCTCCTGTCTCAGCCTCCCAAGTACTGAGATTACAAGTGTGCGTCACCACGCCCAGTTTATGAGACCCTATTTCAAAACAAAAAATAAAATAGGGCTGGGGATATAGCTTAGAAGTAGAATGCTTCTGGGTTCAATCCCCAGTATCACAAAAATAAAATAATAAACCTTGCAAAAAGGTGACAAGTGTGGGCACCAGGTGGAGTGAGCCATCCTGATTGCTTCAGTCAGGCTTCTAGGGTTCCGAGCAAACCAGGCAGGCGGACCTCGAGCTGAGCGACGCCTCCCTGTGGCTTCTATGGGCTCACACAAACTTTAACATTTTTTAGAACTAGAGGCCAGAAGACGAGGCCTTCTGAATGCCGCCCCCTCTCCTTCCAGTTGAATTTCAATCCCATAGACCCAAAACTATCTTAGCTCCACCCCCCACTCTTCCATTGCTCTCTGTAAAGTAGTAAGCCAAGTTTTCCAGACTGTTCCATTACAAATGTGAATGAGGAGGAAACGCATTCCATCAGTGACACCGGGGTAACCGCTTATTACATGGGACAGGGCTGTAAGCCACGTCCACCT
Source organism: Muscardinus avellanarius (assembly GCF_963383645.1). NCBI lineage: Eukaryota > Metazoa > Chordata > Mammalia > Rodentia > Gliridae > Muscardinus > Muscardinus avellanarius. The sequence goes on from NC_137809.1 coordinate 6,926,006, forward strand.
GTGTGGAATTTTCTCTGGCGTGCCACAACCGAGCCTGAAATTGAGAAATGTGTCGTTTTCTTTGAATGTGGGTGGATCCTAGAGATGCCATCTCCCGGCTGTGCTCTATAATTCAAGGGCTTTCTCTTTAATTCCCCACTAGAAACTTCTTGGGGTTTTCCGACAGCTGAGGCTGAACCCCCAGAGGCCTTCCCTTTCTGTCGTGGCAGCTCTGCACCGAGGTGGCCACCTGGACGAGGTCCGCTGGGCCTGGAGGGCAGGAGTCCTCGCACGCCGTGGGCACGGTGGCCGTGCACTAACGCGCTCATAGCGATTCTGTGGGTTCTCGTTCCCCGCCCCTGAGCTTTTCTGTTCTTGGCACATTACGCCCCGGCGCCTCTGCCATTAGGCGCATCTGCTCAGACAAGTTTGTCATCGTTTACCTCACTCACAGTAACATCGAGCTCGCCATTAGAGGTGCTGGGAATTTCCCCGGCTCCAATGACAGCACCTTAATAGTTTTGGAGGAAAGCCGCGCAATTGCAGCACCGGGAGGGGGAGTTCGCCGGTCCACCAGCGCGCAGGGCTCCGAGCACCGTGCGGCATCCTTCTTCGTTCATTTTCCCCAGAGCAGGTTAAGCCTCTTGAATTAAGGTCCGTGCGCAGATGCCGATGGCAATGGAGTATGTGCAGAGACCGGCATTAACTTGGCTGTGTTTATTGCGTGGGCATCACTTCCGCCTCGTACCTTTTGTGGCCTCTTCCAGCGTTCACAAAGGAATCCGGTATTTCCAATTATTTCACCATTTCTCCCAAATGTGTGGTATTTGAGCCTGCTAATAGCCATAACAGCTTTCTTTCTTTTTTTTTCTTTCTCTCCTTCTCTCTCTCTCTCTCTCTCTCTCTCTCTCTCTCTCTCTCTCTCTCTCATAAAAACAGCTGTAGTCCATTTTAAATAAGAGTTGAAAAAGCTTAAGTTGATTTTCAAGTAAAAGATGTAACACAAGAGATGCTACACGATTGTCTTCAATTCCAGCAATAAAAGGGACTTAGATTGTGTCTTAGGAATCTGCATGCCTCTCCATGACATACAAGGGCCCTGGTGTTTCTCTCCTGAATCTGTCTTGCAGCAGGAGGAAGAGCAGGCAGCCAGTGGTGGAGGGCAAGTAGTCTCCTCTTCGGGAACTCTGTGCGTGTGTGCCCCCTGCTGGCACAGATTATGGTCACAGCTGTCAAGGAACTAGCTGGAAGAGGAACAGGTACTTAGGTAGAAGGAAACGGAAGAGACTATAGGTGACTAAATTGTCCTCCACTATTTAAGCTCTAAGAGCTTAGACACACCCAGAAGGGCAAGAATACAGATGTCTAGAAATGTGCTCTTTTTCTCATGACTGTCCCAGGACGTTAATTTCACTTGTTTCTAAAGCACCTGTCCAGAGCACTGTTTTATCTTTCAAAATGGAAGCTCTAAGCAGGATGCTTGGGCATGGGAGGTGTGTGTGTGTGTGTGTGTGTGTGTGTGTGTGTGTGTGTGTGTGTGTGTGTGTGTGTGTGTGTGTGTGTGTGTGTGTGTGTGTGTGTGTGATTAAATCCACCTGCCCCATACCCAGCATGCCTTCCATCTTTAAAAATCTGAACTGAGATTTCCTCCGCCTTCTCTGAGGTGCTGCATGGACAGTCTCCAGGGACCAGTCTTTGCAACTCCTATCTCCCATTTTCTCCCTGGGTTTTCCTGCAGTAGGGTTTCTACTGCTTTTAAAACTCTCACGACAGGATGGAACCTTGGAGAGCTTGTAGTTCTCTCCTCGTCTCTCGGTCCAGTGGCTCTTTCTCCATCTGACAGGTGGTTCCGTGAACAGCTGTGAAAACTGCTGAGATAACAGCTGCCTCTCCCTCCCTCCAGCTGGTTTGTTTTGTCTTGTTTCTGACTTCTTGACCCCAAAAGATAGCACGAGTCTGTTTTGTTTCCTTCAGTGAAGGCCGAGTAAAATATTGTTTCCTTGCTTGCCTGGCATCTCCGTCCTCCTGGCACTGAGGCTCCATGAAAAACTTTTCCCAGTGACTACTCTGCCTTTCACACCCGTGAAGGCGTCTGGCACACAATAAGAACTCCGTGAATGTTGACCAACGGACTGTGGTCAAAGTGCAGATCTATTAGCAAATTAGCAAAGCAGCATGTTCCTTGATATCTTCACACAAGATATGAATTAAATTAAATACAACTTGATAAAAACTTATTAACTAAAAACATGGTCATAGAGAGATGGACCAGACAAATATAAGAAGATGAAACTTAAGGACCCATCCATGAGCCTGCTATAGAGTAGGTTACTGATGACCAGCGCTATTTACTGGATACATCTTTTGTTAGTTTTTTTTTGTGGTTTTTTTTTTTTTTTTTTGGTGTGTGTGTGTGTGTGTGTGTGTGTGTGTGTGTGTGTGTGTGGTTCTGGGGATTGAGCCCAAGGACATTCTACCTCTAAGTCACACCCTCAGCCCTATTTTTATTCTTTATTTTGAAATAGGGTCTCACTAAGTCATGGAGGGCTTTACTAAGTAACTGAGGCTGGCCACTAACCCAGATCCTTCTGTCTCAGCCTCCCAAGTACTGGGACTACAAGCATGCACGACCACACCAGGCGTGGGTAAATATTTAAATAACTCAGATGATGGCATGGATATCTCCAGCACCCTTGAGAAGAACGGCCAAGAGGGAGGAGAGCCAACCCTTCTAGGACCAACAAGAAGAACTCCCTTGGAGGGCATTGGTGAGCGCGGCTCACCGGCTCGCGTGGCTTCGTTGGTAACAACGAGGCAGCCAGCAAATGGCGGGCGCCGGGCTTGAGCTGGGAGAACCTGGTGACAGAACCGAGACACCTGCTGTTCAGGGGCTGGGAAATGTTGAGAGGACTGGACTTCTATAAATTTCTCTGCCCGTGACTAGAACTCAGAGAAATATGTTTTCTCAACTTGCTTTAGCTTTTCAAGGTTTTAGGAGAAGACATAACATCGCATACCAAGCCAGGGGCATCTTTGTGATCATAGAGCTTTGGAAGGAGAGTACGGCGGTTCATCACTGAGTTCTGAGGGCTTCAGCCAGCGTGACCCCAGGACCACAGCACAGAGGCCAGCCTTGAGTTGTTGGCGCAGCTCATCCGGCTGCCTCTCCTCTAACCTAATGCAGCAGCGTAAAAGTGCTCAGAGCTTCCAAATCCTAGTGGCAATGAATCTCAGCCCTTCTTCTAAACCTTAATTCAGGGAAATTACAAGCTCTTTTAAATGTATTTTCTTGGAGATCCATGAGCCATAAGCAAAGCCACCCAGTCACACAGAGACTTCAGACCAGGATTTTCCAAACTTTAATGTGCTCTGGAATCTCCTGAGGACCTTGTTAAAGGGCGGGCCCCAACTCAGGAGAGTGTGGGGAAACCGGCCAAGGGTGAGGTCGCATCCACACGGCTGGGCTGTGGACCGGTTCGAGGTAGTGAGGCGGTACGTAGCCCAGCTGCGCATACATCGTCACATCCCCCCTTGCATCTTAAGAACAGAACGCTGATCAGATAATCATTGTTGGCTCTGTGTGTGTGTGTGTGTGTGTGTGTGTGTGTGTGTGTGTGTGTGTGTGTTTCCTAACCCCAGGAAGTCCACAAACAGATAACCACAACAGAAAACACTCTGACTACGGAAATGAGCTGTTTAGTGGCTGGCAGGCCGCTTAATCCACAGATGGAAGGGGAAAAAATGAGGTGGTTTTTTTGTTTTTTGTTTTTTTTTTTGGTGGTACTGGGGTTCCTGGAAGCCCTTCTACCTCCGGGCTACACTCCCAGACCTATTTTTACATTTTTATTTGGAAACAGGGTCTCCTAAGCCAGCGCGCGCAGCTGGCTTCGAACCTGCGTGATCCTCCTGTCTCTGCCTCCCAAGCGGGGATTACAAGCGTGCGCCACCACGCCCGGCAAAAAATGAGGTTTGAAGAAACCCACAGAAGCAATTTCATTCTTATTAGATGCTGGAAACTGTTCGGCCACTGATGTAAAACAAATACACTCAGACAATCTGGAAGGGCATCTCGAGTCCCCACACATAGTATTCCATTGCTTCACAGATGTTGGAAGAGGGAGGAACAGAGGCTCATAGACCACGAGCGGCTTCTCCAAGGCGAGGCCACTCCACACTGAGATGTGCAGTTCCTACGCTGCTGTGGCCCAGGGGCCATTTTGCCTCTTTGTGGAGGAACATACGATGTATTCTTCTTTTACTAGGGCGAAAATGGTACCCAGCCCTCCAGATGTTTATATAACAGAGAACTAAAGACAGAGACAAAAGAACAGTTCTTCGGCAGAGACACTGAGAGCCCCATTCTTGGGCACAGACCCGCTGACTTTTGTGCCTGACCCAGCTATTTATTCCAGTGTCACCCGGGCTGTGGAAGGCTGCTTCCCTCTGCTGCATGGGTGCAGGCAGGAGCAGCCCAAGAGGATGGAGAGGGGCGCTTGGATCCCCTTGGGGAGGGGCAAGGCCAGAGAAGGGCCAGTCTTGAGTCTGAGGCCACTCAAAGTTCTGGCTTGTCCTCAACAATGCAATCTATAATGAATGCTGGCCAGGATGTGGGGAATAGGAACTCTTACACCCTGTTGTGGGGTTGCAAACTAGTACAACCACTGTGGAGACTGGTATGAAGGTTCCCTAAAGGATCAGGAATAGAGCTGGGTGTGGCGGTGCATGCCAGTATTCCCAGTATTTGGGAGGCTGAGATAGGAGGATTGTGGTTTGCAGACAGCCTCAGCTACTTAGGCCCTTTGCAACTCAGTGAGACCCTGTTTCAAAAGAAAGAATTAAAAAAAAAATAGGGCTAGGGATGTAGCTCAGAGGTAGAATGCCCCCAGGTTCCATCCCCAGTACGGGGGGGGAAAAATAAAAGACTAGGAATGGAAGCACCCTATGGCCCAGGTAGACCACTCCTCCATATCTTTCCCAAAGAATGAAAGTCAGAATATATTAATGATACATGCATGTCTGCTGGGCTTTGATTCACTTGGAACCTCACTCTGTTGTGTACTGACAATACACCCACAAAATCATATATAAAATCAAAGTTCTGGCATGCTTCCAGCCCTAGCCCTCTGACGTCCACGTTCCCACCTGCCTCCCAGCCTAGAACACAGTAGAAAATGGGGACCCCTCTCTCCTGGTGTCATGAGAGCTAAGCAGAGGGCCCCAGCTCTCCTCTCGGAGCGTCCAGGATGGAGGCTCTGGCTCTCATCTCAGAGCGTCCAGAACAGACAAGGCCATCGCTGAGTCTCAGCTCACAGGTCTGTGTGCCCATCCCACAGCTGAAGCACCACCAAAGGGCCCTGAAAACTCCAGAGCGCCAGCCACCACGTTTCCGTGTCTGGATCGCACACAGAAGGCGTCCCTGCTCTGAGATAGTTCTCCAACTTCCAGCCACCGAAGACGGACATCTCAGCTGCCCACACACAGGATTAAACACTTGTACACACTTACAACCCTGCCCAGACCCACAGGCTCACCCATGCATGCCTGCATACCCACAGACACATTCTATCACACACGCTTTACACACGCACATGGACTGGGGAGTGGCAGCCCCAACCAGATAACCTCCACACCCCCGTACCCTTAAATCTATGATGTCTACCCAGGGCCCCGCTGGAAAATGCCTGTCTAGGTCCCATTTCCACAGTGCTGGGCTTTGGTGTTTGTGGCACTGGGGATTGAACCCAGGGGCATTCTACGTCTGGGCTACACCCCCAATCCTATTTTATTTTTTGATTTGAAACAGGGACTCACTAAGTTGTTGAGAGCCTCGCTAAGTTGCGAAGGCTGACCGTGAACCTTCAATTCCCTGTCTCAGCCTCTGTACCAGGACTGTGGGTGTGCACCACCATACCAGCCTTCTGCCGTTTTCATAGGTAGGCCCTCCTGGGATGGGAAATAAGTCCTCGGCAGACACTGAACAACTCCACAGTGCTTTGACTCAAGCTCTGTTGGTCCAATTCTCTAATCCTGCCACATCTGGAGCCTCGTTCACCCACCTGCAGCCCCGCCCCTCTACCCAGTGCCTGCTTCCTCCTCGTGTATGTGTGTGTGTGTGTGTGTGTGTGTGTGTGTGTGTGTGTGTGTGTTACTGGAGATGGAACAATCCAGTGTTGTTCTGCCTCTGAGCTGTACCTCCAGCCCCATTTTATTTTCTATTTTGAAAGAGGGTCTCACTAAGTTGCTGAGGCTGACCTTGAACCAGAGATCCTCTGTCTCAGACTCCCAAGTCCTGGGATGATGGGTGCGCGCCATCACACCCAGTTCCGGCCTCCTTCTTGACGACTTACACAGGCTCCTGTCTTCCCGGCCCTGGAATGCCTGGCTTGTGATCTTCACGGGGTTTGGTGCCCTGCTCCCGCAGCTGACAGATGTCCAAGTCCGCGCACCTGCCCGGGTCTCCGCACGCTGCCTCTCTCTGGGGCTCGCCTCCGTGTACATGTCAGTCCCGTCATCTGCGCCCACTGTCACCTCCTGCTGGACTTGCCCCAACCCTGATGGTTGCTTGGGTAACCGCTAGTTGCCTAGCACCGTCTTTTACCAGCCAGATGGGCTTGCCACCATTGGCTCTCCTGGGTCTATCTCTACCCTTCAATACCTGGGCCACCAAGTCCCATCTCCCAGGCTACCCCAGCCCCCGTTCCTGCATCCATCTATGTCAGAAGATAAAACTCCTAGTTAAGCAAAAATAGGATAATTTATTCAAACAACCTGCTGGGCCATGCATAATAATAGTGCTGTATGATTTTAACCTTGTGAGATCGCCTCCCAAGGGCTGGGTCACAAGAGCTGCCCTTAGTGCGCTTTCAAAGACCTGCTTTCCTTTCCCAGCATGCCGCGGTACCAGAGCTGATAGGCTCCCAGAAAAAAAACAAAACCGGGTACCTCAGAAGGCTCTCAGGGCATTCCTAAGAAGAGAAAAAGAACTACAGATTCCTGATGAGGCACATTAAGTACATGTTCTAAATCAATCCACTAAGGCTTGAAGAAGTCACCCTCGATGACAGACTGATGTCACATCACCAAGTAGAAACTAGCTGATAAAAATGACCTGCTTTGGTGGCAGTCCTGGAGCCGTGCACAGGCCAGGCAAGTGCTCTACCGCTGAGCCACGTCCCCAGCTCCACAAAGAAACTTTTAAAGAAAATTTCCTACGTAGAAGTGTACAAAAGGACATTTGGTTTGTCGATCCGTCTTTGCGAGCCTGAGCTGTTTGCGGAGCTGGTTCCACTAAGGTTCTACCTGATTCTTTTGAAGCACCTTTGGGCCTTTAAATGAAAACGAGATTAGGTTTGTATCAAGATGCCCAAGTGATAGGGACACCTGCGTCAGAAGAGAGGTGCCTGATCCGGAGAGAGGAGGAAGCCAAAGGATGGTCCTCAGGTCTACACACAGCAATCAGGAGAAGAGAGGAAGAGACCAGGGGAGGGAGGAGGGCGAGGGAGGAGGTGGACCACTGAGGGAGAGGGGGCTCTCCCCTCCCACGCTGTGGAGTGGTCCTGTAGAGCTGGGGGCCGCCACAAAGCAAAGACCATCACCCTGCAGGGACATTCTCCATTCCCCTCCTCCCCCTCCCCTTGGCCCCTCCCCTTCCCCTCCCCTCCCCCTTCTTCCTTGACTGTCTTGTTGTCTTGTTGCTCAGGCCTTGAACTCAGGTTCAAGAGATCCTCCTACCTCAACCTGCTGAGTTACTAGGACGACAAGCACATGCTACCATACCTGGTTTAAGTCATTTCTTTAAGGCACAAAGTTTTGCATGAAATATAAGCTCTGGTACCCATACTCTCAAAGTCTTCTAAAGCCCCAGATCCACCAGGAAACATCCAGGACCAGCCTCCCTTCCCTGCCCGTGACTAGGTGATGCGGCCCCTCTGGATGGAGGTGCGCCTGCGTGCTCCAGGGCTAGCCGCAGGGCCGTTTCAGATCCACTGCAGCACCTGGGGCAGGAGCTCCTGCTTTTCCTTATACTGTCAGCAGCAGGGTTGTCTTCACCTGTTATGATCTACTTTCACGTCAAGTGATCCTGTAACTTGAACATTCACCCCTGGGCAGTTGACACCATTCAGGCGCTGCCTGGAGGCTGGAGTTCACTGTCAGGAGTCCAGGCAGATAGGAAGTGGGCAGGGTCACACTCCAGCCCTGGAAGGACATGGACACAAAGCCCCTGCACGGGCCTCATCCAGTGGCTGGAATGATAGTGAGAAATCAGACATAGGTTGTGGAGACACAGGCCCCGCGTGTGTCACCGAGGAACTCAATTGTTACTCCAGGTACCTTGGGCTGGGGTCAAAATGAGAGTGGGTAAAGAGAGGACTCAGGGTTGTTGTGGTGGTGCTGCTGCTGCTGGGGATGGAACCTAGGGCCATTCTACCTCCGAGCTACACCCCCAGCCCTATTTTTTATCCTTTATTTTGAAACAGGGTCTCACTGAGTTACAAAGGGCCTCACTGAGTAGCTGAGGCTGTCCGCAAACCGCGATCCTCCTGTCTCGGCCTCCCAAATGCTGGGATTATAAGCGTGTGCCACCACGCCCAGCTTAGGACTCAAGTTTTTGTTTTTGTTTGCAGCGCTGAGGCTTGAAGCCAGTTCCGAGCCCAGTTCCTTGCACATGCTAGGTGAGCGCTCTGCCGCTGAGATGCACCCCAGCCCAGAACTGCGGTTAGGGCAGGTGATCATCACTGCCTCCCTTGGGGTGTAGGCTGGGACTTCAGCAGAAGTGAATGCCTTGGACTGGGAGTGGGTTCAGACGCAGACGCGTGGACTGTGTGCCCACCCACCTGTGGAGCCATTCCAGTCTAGGTCCTTAGGCAAAGACATCTGCTGCGAGAAGGGCAGGCCAGCCCCGGCATGCTGCTGTTGCTTAGGAAGTCAGCCCTGGGTTGCTTTAAACAACAGCCCTTTCTTCAGCTGCTGCTCTAGGCAGTGGTGGTCTTTGGCTCCACAGGGTGTCCCTGCGCTCTCAGGGGACTTGCACATCTGTCTGCACCCAGCTCCTGCGTCTGATGGTTGTCTGATTAGAGACCAGACCAACGGGGGTCCTTGGGCTAGGTGTTCCTCGACTCTGGCAGGCTGCCCCCAGCTATTCCCCTCGAGGGAGGTCTTAAGAAAGATGGAGGAGCTGGGCATGGTGGCGCGCGCTTGTCATCCCAGCATTTGGGAGGCTGAGACAGGAGGATCTGGATTCGTGGACAGCCTCAGCTACTTAGGCCCTGTGCATCTCAGTGAGACCCTGTTTCAAAATAAAGAATAAAAAATAGGGCAGAGGGCGTAGCTCGGGGGTAGAATGTCCCTGGGTTCCATCCGCAGTACTGCAAAAAATAAAAGGGTAGGTGCAGGGACAGGGTAACTGCCGCCACTTTTGCAAGCTGTTTACAAGCTCCGCGGCCCAGAGTGGTCCCTGTCCCTTACCAGATAGAACAGAAGCTCCATGCTCCGTGTCAGACCCCAGCCCTCATTCTGTCCATAAGGAGGACCTCTGCCTTGAGCCCGTGAAGCCCAAGTTTGCATCCTCCGAATCCTCTGTGAGTGGCGCAGTCCTCCTTCACAGGGACAGTGGCGGGAAGCTGTGACGTTTATAGTGCTGAGTTAAGTACCACTTTTTCAGTACACTAACAGGAGAAACAGAAAATATAAACAGGGAAGAGAGAAGAGAAGGGAGTGAGTAGAATTCTGTTTTCGTACACTTTTCCAGGAGACAATATTTGACCTAGATCACCAGGCCGAGGGTCCAAGGTCCAGCTTGGCCGTTCACTTTCATTTCTATTATTTTGTGTTTATGCCTTTATTCCAGAACAGTCGCTTCAGTGAGATTCCTAAGGACATTTCCCCAGGGGACTCAATAGTGTGTGTGTGTGTGTGTGTGTGTGTGTGTGTGTGTGTGTGTGTGTGTGTGTTACTAGGGATTGAACCCAGGGGCCTTTTACCCCTGAGCTACACTCCAGCCCTTTTTCATTTTTAGTTTTCGAGACAGTATCTTGCTTTGCTGCTAAGTCTCGCTGTGTCGCTGGGGCTGGCCCTGAACCTGTGACCCTCCTAGCTCAGTCTCCCAAGTACCCAACACCCTTTCATTCACATCTAGGTCAGCTATTTTTACAAAGAACAAGGAATAAGAGTTGAATCTATTTTAAAACGTGTGTGTGTGTGTGTGTGTGTGTGTGTGTGTGTGTGTGTGTGTGTGTGTGTGTCCTTATTCTCATTTAACCCATCCTGGAAACTGAGATTTGGAAACAGATGTCTCAAACACGATATTGTAAGACTTCTTGGTTGGTGTGCTGGGTGAGTCTGGGCTGAAGCAGGGTAGGCATGCTCTCTGGCATTGAGCTGCAGGCCAGCCCTAATTAGATTTGGGCGCCCCCCCATGGCTTGCAATGAAATTGCCGTAAATCCTTGGATGAGAGTAAAACACAGCAAGGTCCCCAGGATGGGAGCAAGAGAACTGAAAACCCGAAGGTGGTGGCGGAGCCCCAGGAGTTACCTGGAGCTCACGGATGACCAGGTCTCTGCCCGTGCAATGCCCGGTGACCCCAGCCACCCTGCCGGGCAGACAGGTGACACTCGTGAGCCCTCGTCAAGTTCTCCTGCCTGGACAGCACAAGGCCTGTTAACTCAAAAGCTCTTCAGGAGCAGAAACCAAAAGCCTGGTCGCAGCCAAGTGGAGATTTTTATTTTCTGGTCCACAGCGCCACCTACTGGCCGTGGGCGTCTGAGCGAGGCCCTTCCGACTTCCAAGAGTTAATAGTTCATGCTCAAGCCGCGTTTGAAGTGTTCTTTCGCTTCCTGCGTGAAATAGTTCCAATAACGTTAAGAAAAACACTTACCAAGACAATTCATCAGACACCAGTTATTTATACTGACTGTGGATCTGGAGTGGAAATCATAGTTACGAAGCTAAAAATAAGTGGGTAACTGCACATTCCAAGTCTCATTTGGATAATTAGCGCCTACACTCGTCTGTTGCTAGATGGCCCCGTAATTATCGTTTAAGTCTAACAGGTAAACCTGGAGGGTATGTGTGTGTTTGTGGACGGGGTTAGCAGCGCTGTCGATGCAATAGCCCCTGGCCGTTCTTCAGGCGCTCCGTGGTAATTAATGGGCTCTTACAGAGTTTTATATATGCAAATAAATATCTAACACGGAGGTGTCTCCAGATGACAGACAGCAGGCTCCTGAGAAGCCGCAATTTATCATTAGCATGGACTGCTTCAGGGACACCAGTTGATACAGGTGGTCAGAAAACTGTCAGCACGGGTTTGAAAAGCCATTTCAGAGGCTTCCAGAATCAGGACGTTCACTAGTTGCCAGACTCAGGAAGATTACGCAAAGTCCTTCAAAGGGCAAACATTTGGGTCCTCTCCTTGTGGCCTCTGTGTGTGTGTGTGTGTGTGTGTGTGTGTGTGTGTGTGTGTGTGTGTGTGTATGAACCCCGGGCACTCTAGCTCCAAGCTGCACCCCATGCCTTTTTTTTTTTTTTGGTGGTACTGGGGTTCCTGGAAGCCCTTCTACCTCCGGGCTACACTCGCAGACCTATTTTTTACTTTTTTATTTGGAAACAGGGTCTCCTAAGCCAGCGCACGCGGCTGGCTTCGAACCTGTGCGATCCTCCTGTCTGCCTCCCAAGCGCGGAGATTACAAGCGTGCGCCACCACGCCCGGCTCACCCCACGCCTTTTTTATTTTTCATTTTTGAAACAGGTCTCACTAGGTTGCAGAGAATCTCACTGCATTGCTGAGGCTGCCTCCGACCTGGGGTCCTCCCGTCTCTGCCTCCCAGGTACTAGGTTTACAGGAGTGAGCCACCGCACCCAGCTGTGGCCTTAATGTTACTCACTTGTATAAATGAAAGGAAAGATGAGAGGAGAAACTGAAAAGAAGAAAGCATAAGGAGGCCCCAAGGGTGAGCTTGGCCTGCGCAGTCACACACATCCTCCTGTGGTCCCTAAGCCGCTCAGAGAGATATTCTGGGACAGGCGGGGTGGCTTAGAGGACCTGCATTTGTTCTTCCAAGAAAAAAGAAACACAGGCAATGCTTTCAACGAGCAGAGAGCTTCCAGGGTTCTGTCGTGAATGAATGGCACATGTCAATCAAAGTGTGGGTGGGCGGGGCTGGGATTGAGGTGTGAAGCAAGCATTTCAGGCTTTCAAATGACCATTAGTTAAGTCTCAGGAGGGACGATGGTCCTCTGTCAGCTGCCCCGGCTTCCTTTGCCCAGTGAAATGGTTGCCAGTGGAGCCGGGGCCCCTCCTGCTGCCCTTGGCCAGGGCACCAAAGGCTAGAAAAGCAGCAGCAGGCCGGGTGTGGTGATGTAGAAGGGCCAAGATAGGAGGACCACAGGTTCAAAGCCAGGCCCAGCCACTTAGCGAGGCTCTCAACAACGTAGCAAGACTCTGTTTCCAAATAAAAACCAAAATAGGACTAGGGGCATAGCTCGGAGGTAGAATGCCTCTAGGCTGGTAGAATACGGGATTGTCCAAAATGTATTGATTCTTAAAAGTGGACCTTAGTTCTCCTTGGCTTGTGGAGGACATGCTCTAAGACCCCTCGGTGGGTGCCAGAAACCTTAAACGGCAAGCAGCCTCTGCCTTAGTGCCCTTTGCATCTTAACTAAGCACGCACACCTGTGGCCCTAACTTACAGTTTATATTTGACAGCAGGGCTAGTATCATAAATCACAACTTCAAAGATAGAGGTATTCTTTTTTTTTTTTTGTATTGGGAATTGAACTCAGGGGCATTCTGATCTATATTCCAAGTCCCCCCCCTTGTTTGTTTGTTTGTTTGTTTGTTTGTTTATTGCAGTACTAGGGATGGAATCTAGAGGCATTCTACCTCTGAGTACCCCCAGCCCAATTTTTTTTATTCTTATTTTGAAACAGGGTCTCACTGAGCTGCAAAGGGCCTCACTAAGTAGCTGAGGCTGGCCACTGACCGTGATCCTCCTGTCTCAGCATCCAAGATGCTGGGATTACTAGCGTATGCTGCCACGCCCAGCTTACTTATTCCGTTTTGTTTTGGAGCCGGGGTCTCGCTACGTTGCTGAGACTGGCCTCCACCTTGCAACCCCCTCTCAATTTCCCACATACTGAGATTACAGGCATGCACCACAGCTGGCTGAACCACCTACCTGTAAAAAAAACCCAAAAAACCAATGTTGCATGTCACTCCTGCCTTTCCCACAGAGCATTCAGGAATAGGACCCGAAATTCTCCATGAGCAAACTTCTTGCAAATCTGACACTCTGAGGTGCCTGGAGGTCCTAAAAGAGTTTCCTGTGGCACCTCTCGAAAGGCACCTGGTCCCTGCCAGCTGTTCGGGGCAGTGGGGGTGGGGCACTTGGGCTTTCCAGAGAGACCCAGGCTGATGATGAAGCAGGAATGCTGCTAACGCTCAGGACAGCCTCTCTTACTGTCAACTTCAAACACAGATGGCTCGAAACAGGAGTTGGACCCCAGGGGTTCCGAGACCAGGCACAGGGGGAGGGGGAGCCAGGGTGCTGCGGTAGGTGAGGGTGCGCTCAAGGGGCCCTCAATCTCCAGCCTGCCCTTCAGGTGAGCTGAGAGCCCATCCTGGGCTTCTGACGGAGTGTGACTCCGTTTACTTTCCCAGGCCTCCCTCTCTGCTCCCTCTCAGTCCCCAATGTTGACCAAGTGCCCATATGTAGAGCAGTTCCAGGTCTCCCTCAAGCGGCTCAAGGCTCCTCAGTGGACCCCTTTTATTATTATTTTATTTATACAAATTTATGGGGAAGAGGGTAATGTGGTGCCTGTGTGCAGTGTGTGATGATCATAATGATCAAACCGGGGTCACTCCCTTCTCCTTAAAATTAAAGCACTTTTTTTTTTTTTTTGCTTAACACATAATACGTGTACATATCCATGGAGTATTCATTCATATTTCTTTTTTGTGTGCGGTACTGGGGGTGGAACCCAGGGGCATTCTACCTACAAACTATACCCCTAGCCCTATTTTATACTCTTTTTTTTTTTTTTTTGAAGGTCTGGGGATGGAACCCAGAGGCATTCGACCTCCGAGCCACATCCCCTGCCCTATTTTTTATACTTTATTTTGAAACAGGGCCTCACTAAGTTGCAGAGGGCCTCCCTACGTAGCTGAGCTGTCCACAAACCACGATCCTCCTGTCTCAGCCTCCCGAATGCTCAGATTACAAGCGTGCGCCCCCACACCCAGCTCCTATTTTTTATTCTTTTTTTTTTTTTTTTGGTGGTACTGGGGTTCCTGGAAGTCCTTCTACCTCCGGGCTACACTCCCAGACCTATTTTTACATTTTTATATTTGGAAACAGGGTCTCCTAAGCCAACGCGCGCGGCTGGCTTCGAACCTGTGCGATCCTCTTGTCTCTGCCTCCCAAGCTCGGGGATTACAAGTGTGCGCCACCACACCCGGCTTTTTATTCTTTATTTTGAAGAAAGGTCTTACTTACTAAGTTGAAGAGGACCTCACTAAGTAGCTGAGGCTGTCTGCCAACCCGCGATCCTCCTGTCTCAGCCTGCCAAGTACTGGGATTACAAGCGTGAGCCACCACGCCCGGCTTGGGGGGTGATATTTCAAAACCCGGCCTGGGGCCAGCCTTGACCAGCTTCTGTCATGACCGTGGCCATCCTGTTCGTCTGGAAACAGCGTGTCAGCGTGATTGCTGCACAGTCCTGGGCCTCAGGAAACTCCTTGTGAATAGCACAGGGTCATCTCCGACATTCCCTCCCCTTCCCTTCCCGCCTCCATTCCCAAGCCTCAGTAAAGCCCACTGTTGGGAGAAAAGCAAAATTTGGCCACTGAGAAGAGAGGCCGGGATGCAGAGATGGGGAAAAAGAGGACAAGGAATGGGATATCGAATGTGCCTGAGACCTCGGCAGGCATCACCTGTGAAGGTCTCTCCACAACTGCAAGAGAGAACAGCGACCCAGAGCGGTCACAGGCTCTCCAGGGCAGAAGATGGGGTGGCGTCGATGGATAATACGGGCCTGACCAAAGCATGAACCACTCAAAGACAGAACAAGCACTATCCGGGAGTCTTGCCGTCGGAGCGTGTGAGCTGCTCCAGGGAAGGAAATAAATATCTAACGGGTTGCTGAGTTGGTGGTGATGAGCCAAGTGTGACGATCGATCGGCGTGACGCTGCACCCTCCAAGTTACTCCAGGAGAAGCCATTTTGTACAGGAGCCCTGCACGCGCCAACAAGAGACGGCACCGAGGGTACGGGCACAGCATGGCAGCCGGAACCGCCTGGCTGCCCTCTTGCCGGCCCAGGCCACCTGGTGGCTGCACACCCGCCCGTCAAGTGCCCGGCTTCAGGGCCTGGATGGCCGAGGGCTTCAGGTACTGCCCCGACCTTATGCCGAGGCTGCGCTGCTCACAAGCTGCCTTCAACCAATGACTGAGGGCAGCAGCCCCGAGAAGGTAGGGCCGTTCGTTCCTGGAGGCCCAGGCGCACACTTGTAACCCTAGTCTTCTAGAGGTTGAGATGGAGGATGGCAGGTTTGAGGCCAGCCTCGGCAACTTGGCTTAAAGATTCCTTGTTAAACTCCAAAAGCTGTTTGAGAACTACAGCCCATGGACTTGTCCCTCTCTTCCTCCTCTTCCTTCCTCCCTTCCCTTCATTCCTTTTCCTTCCTTCCTTCCCTTCCTCCTTCTTTCCTTTCTTCATTTCCCCCCCTTCTTTCCATCCCTCCAAGGCCCCAGGTGGAGGAGTTTCAGCCTCCAGCTCCCTCCTTATTTCTTTCAATAAATCTCTTAGCACTCTCCTTCCATTTGGCATCCTCTGCTCGGAGAACCTTAAATTATACACTGAACAGGAGGGCTGTTCTAGAAGACGGTGAGGCGGCCTGTAGAGTCCCATGAGCTCGTGGTGATGAACCTTAACTTGGGTTCAGTCCTCAGTGACACACACACACACACACACACACACACACACACACACACACACACTCGATGAAGAATAGATTTCTTCAGCACTCTCGAAGCAAGACGGAACAGAGAGGCGAAGTGTCAGGAGCTGTGCCTCTGTCGCTAGTGACTGACGGGAGACAGCCAGTCCCCCCAGGCAGAGCTGCACACCTGGCCTTCCTTGGTCCTCTGTGTGTGTCCGGCCGGGACAACCAGAGATGGTCTTTCTTGGCTTCTTCCTGAGACCAGACTCACGGCATACTTCTCTTCCTTTATTCCAGAATGTCCCCTGACATTCCATGTGCGGAAGGCCCTGGGCTTTAGAAAGAGCACCCTGAGTTCCCCAGTGAAAAAAGACCCAAAATGGAAAAATACTCTTTAATAAACAGTTCTAGATGTTTGCCAGCAGAGGGCGCTAGGGAAGAGCCCGCCAAGGCCAAAGCCACAGACCTAAGGCAAAATTCCTAAACCCACAGAACCACCCTTTGTGGGGTGGGGGTTCTCCCCAACCTCCTCCCTCCCAGCTTCCCCTCCAGGACACACCCCCGCCCTGCTCCTGAACTCACACCTGAAAATGCAGGTCACTTATAAATGATGGCTGCTGCCTTGGGGTAAGAGGTTGAGGAGGGCTGGGAGCTGTGTGCGGGTCCAGAGGCCCCCCGCGGCCCTGCACCTGGGAGTTCAGCCGCAGGTTCCCTCTGCTTTTCTCGCCTTTGAGAGAAAGTTGGGGGCTTAGGAGGTGCTGCTTCTACAAGTTAATCCCAAACACTTCCACCACCGGAATCTCCAGTGAGCAACTGGGTTGTTTGGATAGAGCCAGTATCATTAAGATAGTCTCAGCAGGGCGGTGGGCACACTTGTAATCCAGTACTTGGGAGGCTGAGACGGGAGGATCACAGTTCGCAGACAGCCTCAGCTACTTAGTGAGGCCCGCAGCAACTTAATAAAACTCTGCTTCAAAATAAAAAATATATATATTTTGAAAATAAGAGAGAAGATTTCGACTCCTGACTTCAAACCTGAAGGCATTTTGCTCTGTGGAGAAGAATCTGAACTTGAGCTGGCCATGTGGCCCTCTTGTAATATTCCATGTTTCTCCCTGACAATGAGCTTCCGACAGACTGCCTGTTTCCATGCAGTGAGGTGTTGAGAATCATACATTTCGAAGCCTCCGAAGATGGGCTAAGGGTGTGATAAACAGTGTCTCAGCCAGACAGATGGTGGCCTCTCTCAGCCCCAAGCAGCTGGGGCAGCAAGAGCCTGGATTACAGGGACGCCCCAGCGCGTTTATCAGAAATCACAGCAGCAAAAGCCCCAGATTGGCATCCGGGCACTGGCCCAAGCGTGACTGTCTCTCTTCCTCACAGAGATGCCCCTGGTTTACCTGCAGAACAAGCATTGGTGAGCAAAACAGCAGAGGTGGCAGAACTGGGCAGAACTGGGGGTGGAGGGAGGGCCCTGCTCGGGCCTTGGCCCGCCCCTGCCCCATCGCATTCCTGCCAGGCTCTTCTATGGGCTGCTTCAGGGTCCTGTGCTGCCAAGGGAAGGCATTCCTTACCAACCCCTCCATCAACCGTCCCAAGGTAGCACGCAGCCTGAGTGATGTCACGGTGCTGGTGCTTGCCTTACGAAGGTGGCTCTAGTACAAGCCCCCTAATCCCCTTCCAACAGATGGCTGCCCCTCAACGCTGCCTGTATGGAAATTTTGGATCAATGTCTGCTTAGAGGATTAAGTTTATCCCAAGCTGAAAGAGGCTTCTCTCTGGATCCCAACAAAGCCAGCAGATGAACCTGCTGGAGGACCAGGTCCTGCCAGACATCTGGGGAGCCATCAGTCTGCCCATCTTTAGAGACCCGAAGAGAGACAGCTAGCCCCTAAAAGCTTTATGATGGCCAAGGTGAGGAGGCTCTGCTCCCTGCCAGGAGTGGGTGCCAGGGCGTCATGGCCTCTCACCTCAGCCTCCAGAGGGAGGACCAAGCCTGATTATATGGCAGCACTGTGCAGAATTCCTCGCCAGCGCACCCTGTAATCAGTGGCGACAGGAAATTGACTGTCTTCCTATCTGTGGTGTGCTCTTTGGAGAATATTGGGAGTAAGGAACCCAAGCAGGGAGAAACCCAAACAAGAGGGCGGCATCTGTGCATCAGGGAAGTTCTAATTAGACTCTGAGCTGACCCAGGGATTGTCCTCAGCCAGGGACACAGCTCTGAGTGGACCCGTACCCACCTCACCGAGCTTCTAGTGGGGCACGCTGGCTTCAGGGCAGCCATGGGTGAAGAGAAGACATGGCGGCCCACTCCCTCTTGGTCCACCCATGTTCGGCTATGGCTGGGGGCGATTCTATGCACAATGACAGCGTCCTGTTACGAATTGGGAGAATATGGTTTGGGGAAATTGTTCCCTGGGGACCCCTGCTAGGAGGATCGCACAGGTTCAAAGCCAGCCGAGCTGGCTTACGAGACCCTGTTTCCAAATAAAGAGTATAAAATAGGTTTGGGAGTGTAGCCCAGAGGTAGAAGGGCTTCCAGGAACCCCAGTACCACCAAAAAAAAAAAAAAATCAAATTAAATTAAAAAATAAAAAATAAAGTGCTTAAGGTACTCTGTCTTGTTCCAGTGGCCCTTGGGTGGATGCCTTTCTGGTAGTGGCCCCAGGGTTTTCTGGCACCACCCGAGGCCCAGGCTGCCTTCGTCTGAGATGTGAATCACAGGTCCAGGGTCCCCCAGGCAAACTCCAGGGCCAGATATGTTTCAGAATTTGAACAGTTGTGATTTTGGAAGGGTAACATGCAACACGTACTGGATGTAACGAACCACTCCTAGCAGAGTTTGGAAACACATCCCTAATCAGTTTCAGTTGCTTCGCCTAAATGTTGAACACAAGTTTGACCTTACAATACCTCTTAAATAGTCTTTCAGAGTATTTAAGACTTCAAGCCAGGTGTGGTGATACACACCTGTAATCCCAGCCCCTGGGAAGCTGAGACAAGAGGATCGCAGGTTTGAGGCCAGACTTAGCACCTTAGCGAGGCCCTCTGCAACTTAGCAGGCCCTGTATCAAAATCAGAAGTAAGAAGGCTGAGAGTGTGGCTTAGAGGTATACTGTCCCTGGGCTCAATCATCCGTAGGAAAAGTAGATAAACAAATAAGTAAATGGAAGGGTAGATAAGAAATCTCAATGGCCACCTGTAGGAGAAGGGAAAGAGAGTGGTGGGTAATGGAAAAATAGAAACTTTTCTGGATAGACTTTATTTTTATAATTTTCTGTGTGTGTGTGTGTGTGTGTGTGTGTGTGTGTGTGTGTGTGTGTGTGTGTATGGTACTGGGGATTGAACTCAGGGACACTCTACTTCCGAGGTACACCCCCATCCCTTTTTATTTTATCCTTTGGAAACAGTCTCATTAAGTTACTGACATTCTCAGTAAGTTGCTGAGGCTGGCTTCGAACCTGTGATCCTCCTGTCTCAGCCTCCCAAGTACTGGGATTACAAGCGTGCGCCACCATACCCAGCCTCTAATTTTTGTAAATTTGACTTAGTCATTAATGTTTTATTTTATGCTAATGTTTATATTAATATTCATATAAATGTTTTAAATAATTGTGAAATAAAAACAAAAAAAAAGAGTCATTTCCTAAATTAAAATTAGAAGACTTGAGCCAGGGGTGCGCGGTGGGGGCTGAGGTGGCAGGCGCAAGCCTTCACGAGGTCTCTTCGGGGCAACAGAGTCTGACAGGGCGGGAACTAATGAGAGGACACACGCGGGTCTTTGCTATGCTGTACCTACACACTCACCGTCTGTTGGGGCCCACTCGGCAGGACTGAGGTGGCACCCAGGCTTGTTGCCAGCATGGACTCAAGATGGCGCCTGGGCTTGCAGCCAAGTCACGAGGCTCACGAGGCTGGCGGTGCCCTGAGCCTGCGCAGTGAGCCCTATCAGGCGCCTTACGGATGATTAGTGACGCAGCGCCTTGTGCTACCACCTGCCCGCCCAGGAGAAGGTTAAAAAGCGCGCATGCCCTAGCGGGGAGAAGAGAAGAGGGTTGGTGGACAGGAAGAGCAGTTTCTTGGCGGACTGCTCTGGGCTCCGAGCTGGGACGGACATGTTCACAAAGCCACCACTGTGACCGGTGTGTGCTGCAGCAGAGACGTAGAGTGCCACGGAGGAGGGTTGGTGGAGTGATGAGGGAGGAGATAGAAGACTGATGTTGTTTTTACCTGAGAGGGCGTTGAGAGAGCATTGAAACTGGGGTAATAAAACTGCTTGAGGAAGATCGTGAAAGAGTCGTCACTGCGCACGACAAATGGTGGCCCGTACGGGGACCTTCGCTTTGATCAGAACCTCGGCAGTCCCAGGCAGCTGGCTGGTAAGTACTCCTTTGAGGAGGAGGCTCCGTTTACGGAGGGTTAACTGTACAAGAAACTGGGGTAACAAAACTGCTTGAGGAAGATCGTGTCTTTGATCAGAACCTCGGCAGTCCCGGGCAGCCGGCTGGTAAGTACTCCTTTGACTCCGAAAAGGGAGGAGGAGGCTCCGTTTACGGAGGGTTATTTTCCCCGATCAAAGGGGGCTCCATTAAGGAGGATATTTTTTAGTGTAAGCAAGTTATTTCCCCGATCAAAGGGGGCTCCATTAAGGAGGATATTTTTTAGTGTAAGCAAGTTATTTTCCCCGATCAAAGGGGGCTCCATTAAGGAGGATATTTTTTAGTGTAAGCAAGTTAGAGAATCGGGCTGGTCCTGATTCGACAAGATAGGAGTAAATAAGGCTCGCGGATAAGCGAGGCTCGCGGATAAGCGAGGGACAGCGCTGTGAAGGTTCGCAGGTGTTGCGACGAAAAGGTCTAAGGTTGCTAAAGTGAAAGCAGCCATTTTAGAAAATTTGAAAGCGAAAGAGATTTCTAAGAAGGAAGAAGCTCTGTTAGAATTCATAGAAAAAATGAAACGCCCTAAACCTTCCGCTCCTCCCCCTCCCTCTCCTAATCCGCCACCATAGATGGAAGACACCTGAGGTTAGTTGGAAAAAAACTTAGAAAATGAAGAAAGAAACTAAGATAGAAAATGAAGGCGCCTAATGTGTAAATAGTAATAAAGGATAGGTCAGAAGATTAGTTCCTAACGCAAGAGTTATAAAAATATACAATGGGTCAAAAAATAAGTTTTTTGTTTTTTGCATATATGTTAGAAGATATGCTCTGTGTTAAGTTTCCTAAGGAAGAAACTGCTGCTCGGTACCGTAGAGATGAGTTGTTTTCTTTAAGATCTTTGGGGAATTATTTCTACTTTCCCTCTTCCTTTACCTTGGTTAATGATAGTTTAGGTTGTTTTATTGATACCTGTTTTCTGACTTTCTGCTATGCTTCTATGCACCCTTGGAGACTTTGGAATTTCTGCTCTTATTGCTGTAATTGTGGCCTCTGTGGCTGTGGCAGTTATTGCAGCCACTATGAATGCTCTATCCTCACATGTGGCTGCTGGCATGGCTCAGCAAGCTCAATTATCTGGACTATATGTATAACGTATGTGCAGTATCAGAATTTCTCCCATGCAGGCAATTTGTTTCGTCAATTAAGCAAGACGCTTCTAGGAACTTGGAGCCGTGAATTTGAACACACCATGATTGAGCTACGAGCGTCCATCGCTGCAATTAATTCTACCCGCGTAGAAGTCGCCGCAATACAACAATGAATGGACTTAATACATGGAACATTGGGTTTTTTAAAAGACTGGGGTGGCATGGCGTTCTGGGCATTCTTGTTGGTGGTAGCATGATGTTTCATGGTTGGATATATCAGGCGAACTCGACGGCGCACACTGCAACAACAGCGCATATTGGTGCAAGCTCTGACAGCCCTTGAAGCTGGCTCATCTCCCCATGTATGGCTCAGTATGCTGGATCGGTAGTCAGTGACGGGTAAGATCGTCCCCGGGACCTTTCAACCTAAGACAGGGAAACAATCATGCTATTGTTCTCCCAATGACGGGTAAGAATGGTCCTTGAGGGTCGGCAACCTAAGACAGGCACGATCCCGAGCCTTATTTTAATAAAACAAAAAGGGAGATATGTTGGGGCCCACTCGGCAGGACCGAGGTGGCACCCAGGCTTGTTGCCAGTGTGGACTCAAGATGGCGCCTGGGCTTGCAGCCAAGTCACGAGGCTCACGAGGCTGGCGGTGCCCTGAGCCTGCACAGTGAGCCCTATCAGGCGCCTTACGGATGATTAGTGACGCAGCGCCTTGTGCTACCACCTGCCCGCCCAGGAGAAGGTTAAAAAGCGCGCATGCCCTAGCGGGGAGAAGAGAAGAGGGTTGGTGGACAGGAAGAGCAGTTTCTTGGCGGACTGCTCTGGGCTCCGAGCTGGGACAGACATGTTCACAAAGCCACCACTGTGACCGGTGTGTGCTGCAGCAGAGACGTAGAGTGCCACGGAGGAGGGTTGGTGGAGTGATGAGGGAGGAGATAGAAGACTGATGTTGTTTTTACCTGAGAGGGCGTTGAGAGAGCATTGAAACTGGGGTAATAAAACTGCTTGAGGAAGATCGTGAAAGAGTCGTCACTGCGCACGACAACCGATGTCACACTGTACGTGTGCGTGTGTGTCCCTGCCCCTCTTTCCCTCTGGCTCTGTGTCTCTCTCACACACACTCATAGGCAAATTGTCGTTCAGAGCCGTGAAGGTACCTGCCTGTTTGATTGCTCATGTGTGCCTCTCGAACCTCTGTGTGCCAGGTACAGGAAGACGTGCTGTTTCCATGAGGAAGCTGCCACCCCTGTGTGCGGATCATCCACACGCCCCCCCCCCCAAGGAATCCGGTGGGACCTTTACTGGCGGGTGATGTGAAGTGCCTCCCTGCTTCTGGAGACTGGAGAGAGACAGTGTCAGTGCCGAGGGAGGAGGCGGGCATTCGACCTCATAATGGAGCATGTGCCATGTTTGTGCACCAGCAGGGAGAGAGCAATAAACAGGAGGGAGTTGTTTTTCCTGTGCGTACACCTGAGGACAAGGCATGGGCTGTAGGAGTAAGCCTGGCCACTGGTGGGGGTGGGGGTCTTCTTCCTCCGGGCCAGGGTTTCTCCTGACACCTCAGGGTCTGGTCCCTCAATAGGGGGCGGTGGTCGGGCAGCTCACTGTGTGACCTAGCTCACGGACACTTGAGTAGGGAGTGGGGCTTGCCCAGGGTCCCATAGCACGCACGGAAGGGCCGAGGGCCCCCGGGCCCAGAGGCCCAGGGGCACGATGCCCACAGTCTGGGGCGCTGGGTTCTGACTGACAGGCGGAGGGCGGGGCTGCGTGTTGGACCGCCCCCGGTGGCGGGAGGGGGTGGAGGGGCGGGGCCGGAGGGAGTGCGCGCGCGGGTGGCCTTCGGAGCTTCCCGCCCGCCCCAGGGGGCGCCTGCGCACATGCGCAGGGTAGCGCTCTCGCCAGGCCCGCAGCCCTCCCACTGCAGACACGCCGGCGTCCGGAGGGTCGTCCCCGCCACCGCTGTTGGTGCCGGGGGCCACGCGCGCCATGGCCAGTAGGGGAGCGGGCGGGGAGGGCCGGGCGGCCCCGGCAGCCCCGCAGCTCCAGGGTCTGCACAGGGGCCTTGAGGCGGTGGCGACCCCTGTGTTTCCGGGGGAACCGCCCCCACGGTCCCCTTCCCCCAGGGCCCGGGCGCAGCAGAGGGTAGCTGGCGGCAGGGAGGGGGAGGGGGCGGAAGCCTGTGTGTCCCCCGTGGACATGGAGGTTGTGTTGCGCCCTGAGGCCTCCCCTTGCAGAGAGGGGGCGGCCAGCGGGGAGGAGGTCGTGCTGCGGCTGTGGGAAGTAATGGAGGAGGTGGAGGTAGAGACTCAGGACCCACCGCAACAGGAGGATCCCCAGGCACCGGCACCCACCCGGCGGAAGCTATCAAAGCGCAGGCCCAAAATGGAGCGGCTGGAAATCCTGCAGTTGGAGCTCAGCTTTGTGACCGCTGGGGCGAGAGGTGCATTGGAAAGGCTAAGAAGAAAGGTGGCGCGAAGCCGCAGATTGGTCTTTGACCGCAGAAGGGATGTCATCCAGAGCATCCCCGGCTTCTGGGCTGCAGCGGTATCCTTAACCGGTGTTCGCTCAGGGGGCAGCGAAGAGGAGGAAGGGATCTGGAGCTCCAGAAGGAGCAGGGCTGTGGGAAGGTGGGAGGGGAGAGCCAGGGACATGCGGATCGGTGGGGGGTAGTAAAAGGCCGAGACCAATCTGGTGGAATAATGAGGACACACTGCATAGATGTGGCCCGGTAGTTAGCACAAAAGGAGGCAGGTGTAAGAGCTGGGAAGAAGATCAGCAAGGAAAGGCAAGTAGGGCTCAAAAAGGACCCTTCACTCTGCAAACATTGGAAGGCATTCTTTTCCTGGAATTCTTTTGGGTGGGGCAGCCCCCTCTAACAGACTGCTAGGCACAGCCACCAGGCCTTAGAAGTGGGGGAGCCACCTGCATCTGCGCGCGCGGGCTCCCTCCCTCTCTCTCTCTCTCTCTCTCTCTCTCTCTCTCTCTCTCTCTCACACACACACACACACACACACACACACACACATCCTTCCTTTTGGGACGGATGGCGTAGCATGTAAAAACCAAGTAGGGCTGAGGAAGCCTCCATTAGCAGCCCATCCCCAAGCCAGTGCAGGCAGGCAGTTTTGCATACACCCAGGAGCCCCTGTAGACCCCAGACCCGAGGGTGCATGTGGAAAGGCCAGCAGGGCCCATCATCAGGGTGGGCCAGTGTAGAATGCCTGCGCACCTCCGGGGAGGTTCCCTGCCCCACACTCTCCTCGCTCTCTCGTCTGGTTCCGTTTCTCCTAGCTCCTTGACCTATAGCAGTTGGTGCACCACCCCCAGCTGTCAGCCATCATCAGCCATAAAGATGAAGACTTACTTGGCTACCTGTTGAGTTTGGAGGTCAGTCCCGGAGTTACTCTGGTGAGAGGCTCGGGGGAGGGGGGTGTTCAGAGAGAAAGGTGGGAGGGGCAGCTGATCCAAGCCAGTGCGCAGGTTCACTCAGCACACCTTAGACAAGACTCCACCTGGCCCTTTTTCATGGCCTGGCAGGTGGAAGAACTCAGCCTTCCCCAGGCCTCCTGCAGGATAATATTTTTCTTTCGGGACAACCCCTACTTTCAGAACGAAGTGCTCATTAAGGAGTATATACTCAGCATCACTGGTAAGCAGGGTCTTCCTGATAGCAGGGGTTGTCTCTGGGTGAAGTGGGCTGCACAGAGGGTGACGTAGCCGTAGCCTGACATTCTTCAATTCCTCCAGGATATGAGGCCTTTCGTTCCACCACAATCCATCCTCTGTCGGGTTGTGAGGGTGCAGGGACCAGCTGCTCTCAGGACTCTGAGGGCCTGACCTTCTTCACCTGGCTGTGTGCCCACAACTGCCCAGACTCCAACAGGATTGCTGAGGTGGGGCCCTCTGGGCCACTTCAGCAGTGACCTTTGTGGGTTTCCCTTTTGCTGGGAAAGGGGTCTGCGTCATGAACTAACCTGTCCTGCTTCCCCTCCCAGGTCATCGTTGAGGACCTGTGGCTCAAACCCCTGCATTACTACCTTGGGAAAGACAACACCCGGAGAGGGGATGGAGCTTCAGAGCCAGGTGAGCATCCAGCTGTGGAACCTGTTAACTGGTTCCTGTCAACCCGTGGGAAAATTCGGCCTTTGAACAACTGCATAGGACACCGAGTATTTAGGACGGGGTGGGGGGGTCCTCTTACCTCTTGAGAAAGGTGAATGTCCCTGTACTGGGAAAGAGGCTGGGCTGAAGGTGCTATGAATACTTTTTCCATAACTCACTCCCGAGCCCACCCCCACAACCCCTTCCTTCTCCTCTCCTGGGTTCTTCTCTCACCCTGTGCACACCGGGGTACAGACCATGCGTGAGGGGCTCTCTGTCACCCTGTGCCACCCGTTTCTGTGGCCACATTGCAAGGCTTCCCCACATGGTCCCAAGAACCCTATCAGTTTCACAGACGGGCGGACAGCCCCCTCAGTTGTAAAGGGAATCATTTTCATTTGGGAGAGGTGTCAGCGCTACCAAATGGTGAGGGATGGTATATCCGGTGAGGGCTTCAGAATGCAAACGCTGGTAGTTTGCTGGTAGTAGACACACAGTGTTCCTTACATCTTCTGTCTCCTCGTGTGCGCGCGCGTGTGTGTGTGTCCATTTGCTTGTTTTGTGCCTGTCTTTGCGTAGGCGTATGCATGAACTCCAGCCTTCCAGATGACCGGCGTGAATCACTGGGATATACCTGACCTTGACCTTCACCAGGAACTTCGAAGTATCTCAAGAAGGAAGAGATAGATATCCTGCATGTCACATTTTCAGAGGGAGGGAAATAAAGCTTACCAACTGCCTTGCTATGCCTGGGTGATTGGTAGTGGAAGATTGTGTGAATAAATCCAAACCACCTGAGACAAGTGCTGCAGCCATGGGCTGTCTGCCTAGTAAGAGTCTGACGGCTTAACCTGGAGGATGGAAAAAAGGGACTGGGCCCCGCGCCCATCTCGACCCCTTCCTTCCCCCGGTGGATTCTCTCCCCGTCTTGGGTTCTGCTCCCACCCTGTGCACACCGGGGTACGGGAATCCTGTCAGTTTCACAGACGGGCGGACAGCCCCAGCAATTGTAAAGGGAATTATAAGCGGGCCACTATCTTTGAAGCAGGGGGAGACTGACGACAGGGTGGATTGGGTTGTTTCCGGTGTGGGTGTGGGGTGGGGGAGACTTCTTTCTCTCTGTTGTCGATAATTGGGCAGAGCGGCTGTTTCCGAGAAGAAGCCGATTCCATCCCATCGTGGGCGGTGTGGACCCCTGGAAACTTCCTGGGTGGTGCTGGGACTGTACTTTTGCATGCCACTGGCACAGAAGGCACAGACAGGGAGTGTGGGGGCACAGATCAAACGCACCCTGTGCCAAGCTCTGTCGCTTACAACCCAGTGGGTTATCGCTCCCGTTGCTGCCCAGGCCGGCAAATACTACCCTTGCTCCTTACCTCCAAGTGGACTGGCCTCAGATTTGTAGCTCAGCCGACACTGGATGCACGCAGTGCCCTAACTGGTGCAGTTCCGAATGAGCATCGCCAGGGTGTTTCTCCTCATGACGTATGGTAACAAAGATGTCTCCTCCTGCCAGATGGCCACCCCCAGCCCAGACCCTTCTCTGGGATGGGTCCCTCTCCTGGTACAGAGCAGCAGCAAACTGTGTTAAGGGCAAGCCCTGGGACAGAGAGAGCAGTGGCAAAATGTTAGCCCCGAGAAACATTTGGCAGGCTCCTTCCTGAGCACGCAGCCGGTCGGTCCCGGAAACACCTGCCACGCGGTAAGGGGTTTACTCAGCTACAGCTCGCGTGCGGGTGGAGATTGCTGTGGAAGCCCAGACACATTCCTCTCCAGGTTAGCCGAGGGTGTGTCCACCCTCTGCAGGTCCCTCTGGGATGCTCTGCAGCCGACATTCTCCCCGTGATCTCGGTGATCCCTGCTCAAACATCCCCGCACACTGTGGGGAGTGGTGGGCCCCCCATGCTACCACACAGACCCTTGGAAGTTGAGGTGGTGGCAAGTACCTGACTGCTTGGCCTTGAACCCCCACAGCACCAGGCTGCCCTTCAGGCTTTCCTGGAGAGGCGATGGCCCTCCTCCCCAGGAACCTGGGTGCAAGACCGCTACCGCTACTGCCAAAGGGTGGCTCTGAGGACCAGCTCTGAATGCTGTTCTCAGTTGCTCCACACAGGTTGCAGAGCAGTGTATTTAGCTCTTAGGTGTTCCTCTTGAGGGACACAGGCAGCTATGGGCCATCCACAGCAGTTTGTAGGATCCCCCATGGTGGACAACAGCAGGGATCTTCTGGAGACATGGCCCATGGGCGGGGGCGGTGGGGGACTTGTGTGGGGCTGATGCGCAAAGTAGTCACCTGTGAACTCACAGTGAGCTCGCTCCTACCTCTGGTGTAGGCTGTTAGGAAGGTGCTGCCTCCTACACTGGAAAGGGAGGGCAGCTTGAAAAGTGTCCTCACCCCATCTAAGTGTCTCTGCCTGCCTGGAAACTCTGTCACCCCCACTTCCTCCTCAGACCTGCGCTACAGGGAAGGGAGGTGTACACTGGGGTTCACGCATGAGGCACAGAGCCTGTTGCTGCCCTCTGTAGGCTCCAGGGCCAGTGCGGGTCCTGGGGACCACCCGGACCGATGCAGCTTACTGAGATCTTGGTGGAGCCCAAACCTGGGACCCACTGGCAGTCTTCCTCCTGCCAGGTCCCACTAAAGGCACAATGTGTGGATGTGGTGTTAAGTCAGTGTCCATGCTGTCAACTGACCTTGCCTCCCGCACCCAGCGACATAGCCTCTGGTTCATTCTGCACGGCTTCAGTCACCTCCCCAGGTTGCTGGGAGACTTGGCCCAACACCCTGCAGGTGTTGGGAGACTTGGCCTCCTGCCAGGGCACAACCATCCCTCTGTGGAAGTCTTCTCCCTAGGAAGGTCAAGCGTTAGAATGACTCACCCTTCCAGTGGTCATACTGCATTTGTGTTTGCCCGACTTGTCTCCCTCTTCCTCTCTCTTTCCCTCGCTGACTTTCTCTCCTTGAGTCTGTCGCCGTGTCACTTTCACTCACTACGGTGTTGTATTTCTCTCCCTCTGCTGTCTTCTCCGCCCCGCAATTTCAAAATTCAGTGGCGATTTAATTTTAAATTTTAACATTGTTCTGGCCATGCCAGTCTCGGGGGCGTGTCCTGCTGCAGCCACTCTCACTTTCTCACCCAACACCTGTGTGGGGCAGGTTGACAGGTGACGGTGACCTCACACCTTTTCTCCAGCTGAAACCCCTTGATGCCCGTGAACCAAGGTGTTTTTCCGAGTCCTTGGCTCTCAAAAGTAAGAGCTTGGATGCATCCTTTTACTATGAGGAAGACAGAGGCAAAGAAGACAAACAGCGATGTCGCTGAGGGAAGCCACAGAGGACTCCGATTTCACCCCTTCACAGGGCAACCAGAGAAAAGCTGGACGCTAATTCAGAGACCCCCTTTACGGTCCTCCCACAGGGCGGATTCCCACACTGGCCCTTCCATTGTTGCACCTGAATGTGTGGTGTGTGAGAGGTGAGGTTGCCTTCCCTCTCCCTTAGTTCAAATCTAACTCCCTCCATCAGCATTGCTTGCCCTGCGGATTCATGGGCCACTGTTATAAACCATCCCCTCCAACCTTTTATCCTGTGTACCTTGTGGGCCAAGGGGAACACCAACACAGATAGCTGGCTTGCTGAGGCCTCCACGTTTGGGAGATGGAGAGCAGAAGAAGCTCATGGGCGGGCTGGCTAAGCATCGCGGTTCACTATGGGATTCCCGGGGAGATGTTTACCAGAATCTTCAATGTTTACCCCAGAGAAAGCTGGACCAAAGAACTGACAGACCAGAGGACACTGCACAAACTAGTAAGGATCTCGGCAGCACAAGCATGTAGACACAGGAATGGGGCCCTGTGTTTGCCCAACCCAGTGTAGATGAGTCCAGGGCAGCTGGGCCAAAGGGCTAATGGATGAGGGGGCTCCAGTTCACTCGGCCTGGGACTTTCTACTTTCAGTGTCATACCTTCTTGGAGCTGGAGCTGGTCTCCTCCACCTTTCACCCACACAGGGGGACTCCTGAGTACCCTTGGAATGAAAGTGGTCAGGCAGTAAAGCATTCCATAAACTCAGGAATGAAGGGTCAACAAGAATCATCATACTCCTGGGCATGTGTACAGGCGTTCAGGGGCAACAGAATGCTAGCCAGGGCCCCTCCCGGTGTTCCTGCAGACACAATCCGTGTCTTTCTACAGTGCCACTGAAAGAGCCTTGGGATGGCCCTGGACCAGAAGCTGCCACCACATCGCCCTCAAGAGACTCTGCCATTTAAGCCAGTGTGTGTGCCCGCGTGCGTGCATGGGCGCGTGCACACGCGCTCTCCGTGTCTCTTTATCCCTCCCCTCCCTCCCTCTCCCCACCCCCGTCTCCCTTCTACGGAGACAGAAGGTTGGGAGACGTGCAGTATAAATGTATATATGTTACATACATTACACGCATGCCCTGCTCACACACACCACACACTCTCTCACGCTCACTCATCTGCCGTGCATCGGACCTCTGTTCTTCTGCCAGCTTGCCTAGAATGGACACTTGCCTCATAAACTCTCCTGGGTGGGAGACATTCACACTTGAGGGCGTGGAGTTTGGCTGCTGGAGTATGGCAAAGAAGCTACTGAGTGCTAGCAGTTCTTTTGACTCCTTTTGTGTTTGCTCACTGGATGCTGGCACACGGAGACTGAAAGTTGACCTTTCTCTCACTTTCCCTTCCAGGTCATTAGGGAGGACAAGGACCTCTGTCTGGCTCATAAGCTCTGTACCACTACCTTGGGTAGTAAGTAGAAAGCCAGGAGAGAATAGGTCCTTTGAGCAGGCACGTGACCCAGTGTTGAAAAGCCAGTATTTCTGGTTCCTGGGAAAAAGAGTGCACAAACTGAGCTCTCAGTTTCTCTAGGGGACTAGGAGGCATAGGACTATTTTCACAATGGATACTACATGCATTCTTTTTCCTGCTGAAGGTGATGTCTCTGCGGCACTGACAAGACGGCTGTGCTGCATGTCACTGAAGCTTCACTGTATCTTCAGAACATGTCTTCTACAGCCACCCTCAGCCTTCTTCCTCTACACACAAGTGCCTCTGTGACTGTAAACCCGCCCTAAAGAAGTTCGCTCTGTGCTATTTTCTACCACCTTTATGCAGAGCCCCTCTTAACCCTGATGATGTCCCTCTTTTCTGAGTCCCAGGGGACTGCTCCAATAATTTCACGATGTATCTGGGGTGAAGGTTGACCATCGGGCACAAATTTAGTCTCCTCAGGGCAAATGCTGCTTTAATCACAGATCTCAGTCTTCAAATAGGCAGTGACAGTCCTCTTGTACAGGCAGTGACATTCATCCCTCTATCGCTCTGACCGTGCACAATTGTGCATGTACACGTGATCCATACTTTTCAGAGGGGAATTAAGTTCCAACATTTGGCTTTCCTCCAATACCCGTGAACTCTCAGCTCCTAGAACTAGTCAATCATCTGCAGGATTCTCAAGCACAGGAAAGAATTCACCATGTAAACAAACCCAGGCTTTCATACCTAAGAGTCGCCTGGGTTGTTGTTGATTTTGCTTTTGTTTTCTGTGTTTGACAAATGTGGAGTGAGGGGTAAATGGCTTCTCCACCTGCAACCAGGAGTTCCTTATGCAAGGATGGTGGGCCAGTGGAGTGCTCAGGTCCTAAATTTTTGTACGGACTGTGCATGTCCAAGCACGGAGGTTAACCGTGTTTTGAGAGGTTAACATTCATCAGAAACCCTGCCTCGCCAGGCCCACGTGGTGACGCATGTTTGTAATCCACGTGCTTGGGAGGCTGAGACAGGAGGAGGAGGAGAAAGGAGAAGAAATAAAGAAAAAGAAAGAAAGAACCTCTGCCTCTTCTGGCTGGTTCAAAAGAGGTAGCCCTTGCCCTCATTAAAATATGAACCTCCAGCAATCACTAGCAATTGCTAGGTAGGTCAGGCACCTGTTTTCTTCAAAAGTACACAATGGGGGATGCTGATAAAATACATGTACCTCCCCACACAGTTGCCATGAAGGAAAATTGTGCTTTTCTCTGTAACTGGGACTGTATAGGCTTATGTTTCTCTATGCAACTACGGATTTCTGCCCTAATGCATACACAGGGACCTCTTTAACTGTTGCCGTTTTGCGCATCTTTATTTAGTTAGGATGCACAGGAAGGTTCGTTTTTTTGATTAAACCCCAAAAATGCAGCTTAATCTTCATCTTTACTGGCTTTGCATTTGAGATACTTCAACTAAACTTTTAGCTTCCAAGTTTTTCATAGATTTAACAATCTTTCCTTAGTAGTTACACATTAATATTCCAAAAGAACTCGGTGTTTAAATGTTAAAATGTTAATGTTAATGGCGTTGCTACTGATCTTTACCTAAATTTAAAATTCCATCTTGTGCCAGGCATGGTGGTGAATGCTTGTAATCCCAGAACTTGGAAGGCTGAGACAGAAGGATCACAGGCTCCTGGTCAGCTTCAGCACACTTGTGAGGCCATGTGCAATACAGCAAGATCCTGTTTAAACAACAACAACAACAACAACAACAACACAACAACACAACAACAACAAAGTAAAAGCAAGCTGGGGGTATAGGTCAGAGGTTCAGAGCTAGAATGTTCCTGGGCTCTAGCTGATTCCCCTAAGGCGGCTGGCTCCGAACCAGCGTGATCCTCCTGTCTCCGCCTCCTAAGCGCGGGGATTACAAGCGTGGGCGCCACCACACCCAGCTACGCCATATTTCTTAAAACAAATTTCTGACCAGATTCCTTGTTGCAGGCTTTGTTGTACCCCTAAATATTTAAAGGCAAACTTGGGTTTATTTGGCTGTCTTGTCTGATGAACTAGAGAACATATAAAACTTGCTAGACTATGAGCCTAACCGTATAAAGATTTAGGCTTCGAGGCATAAAGGTAAAATTTAAACAAGAGCACAATTTGTCTTCCAATCAAATGTGATCTTAAGCTTGTGTATCTGGTCAAAACATAAAAACAAAAACATATAATAGGGTGGCACACACCTATAATGCCCAGTACTTGGGAGGCTGAAATAGAAGGATCCTAAGTTTCAGGCCAGGCTGGGCAATGTAGAGAGACCCTATTTCATAAACAAACAACAACAACAAAATAGGGCTGAGGATGTCCTTAGGACATTTAACACCTCTGGGGTCCAATCCGCAGTTACCCCCCTCCTTTCCCACATACACACTCAGATAGCAAATGTCATTTCCTTCACCATCTTTATTCCCAAACTTTATAATACAAATATTTAATCCAAACTGGGAACTTCTACTTTTTTGCCTAACAAGTATAGAATTGCTTCAAACACTTTTACTTACTGTCTAACAGGTATAGGATTACTTTAAACAATGATTTTGAACAATTGGACTTTTTGTCCAGTAAGTACAGAATTACTCTGAACAACTTTACTTTCTGTCTAACAAGTACAGAATTACTTTGAACAATTTCAATTCTTGCCTAACAGTATAAAATTACTTTGAACAATTTCAATGTTTGTCTAAAAAGGGTAGTATTCCTTCAAACAATTTTAGTTTTGTCTAACAAGTATAGAAGTATTTTGAACAATTTTACTTTTTGCCCAACAAGGATAGAAATACGTTGAACAGTTTTACTTTTTCATCTTAGAATCTAAAGTATTTCATGGAAAGAAAGTTAATATATGACCCAACCATAAGAAACAACATATTTCTCTCTGTAGTGCTCAAGTAACATGGAGAGTGGCATTTTATTTTTCTTTCGGCCAAGTAGTTTAGTGTAACTAAACTTGGGTATTATTTTTGGTATGTGCTTTGGTGTCCTCCTTCGGATCGGCTTCCCCCATAAACTCCTCTTGTACCCCCACACCTGGAACTAGCATAGGATTCACGAGGGGCAGGGCATGCCCTACCCATAGAAAGTGGAAGCCCACGTTCTTGTCTACCACCACGCTCACGACCACTTGAGTGGACATCATTTCGGTAGCTTGAGTAGATATCACTTCGGTAACTTGAGTAACTTTCGCGACCTCCACCATATCCATCTCTTGAGCTGCTGTAATCATCATAGCGGCTGTCTGCAACATAAGTCAGTGGGGACCCTCGTGCAGGTGGAGCATCACGGGAGCTTCCTGGAGCATCAAATATCAAATAAAAAAATGTAAAAAGCATACTAAAGCCGGGCATGGCGGCGCACGCTTGTCATCCCCGCGCTTGAGAGGCGGAGACAGGGGATTCCCGCAGGTTGGAAGCCAGCTGTGCTGGCCTAAGAGACCCTGTTTCCAAAAAAAAAAAAAAAAAAAAAATATATATATATATATATATATATATATATATATATATATATATATAAATATATAAAATATATATTTATAAATATATATATATAAATATATATATAAATATATAAAATATATATTTATAAATATATATATAAATATATAAAATATATATTTATAAATATATATATATTTATAAATATATAAATAAAATATATATTTATAAATATATAAAATATATTTATTTATATAAAATATATAAATATATATATAAATACATATATATATATATACACATATATATACATACATACATACATACATACATACATACATACATACATACGAGGTCTGGGAGTGTAGCCTAGAGGTTAGAAGGGCTTGCAGGAACCCCAGTACCCCCCACACACAAGCATATTAAATAACTTGGAAAACTGCCTTTATTTCCTGAAAATGGGCTGAAATGAGGATTGAGCATTTTGTTTCTATGTTTCTTACTCTTGAACAATCCATGTTCACGTGTTCTAACATTTTTTTTCAAACTGGAAAAATAATACTGCCGGTTTACTCTTAAAGACAAGTATTCAGCCGGGCGTGGGGGCGCACAATTGTAATCCCCGTGGTTGGAAGGCAGAGACAGGAGGATCGCGCAGGTTCGAAGCCAGCCACGCACGCTGGCTTAGGAGACCCTGTTTCCAAATAAAAATGTAAAAATAGGTCTGGGAGTGTAACCTGGAGATAGAAGGGTTTCCAGGAACCCCAGTACATCCAAAAAAAAAAAAAAAACCCCAATAAGTATTCATTATTTTAAAACAATAACAACACACAGTTTATCCAGCTAATCAAATTGTTAAGAAGGATGATGTTTTCCCTTCATAAGAAAGAGTTCATTAAGATTATAATCTGGGCTGGTAATTGGTAACCAGACACTAACCATAACTCTCATATGTATCTCTGTAAGAGCCTTGGAAGATCAGAATAAGTCCTATCACGATCTGCTCCATAGACGTCACGATCACTAAATTACAACAAGCAAACCTTTAGTTCAATGGAAACAAACAATTCAAGTAATCTGTTGGGTAAAAAAATAAAACTTAACGTACCTATAGCCTTTAGAGTAATGTTCATCCCGAGAACTATAATGGCCATAATCACGGTATGCATAGTCTCTAGCCGGTTGAACATAATCCTTGGTGTCTCTGGAACTTGAATATACTCGGCTTGAATAACTTAAGGCACAAAATGAAAAATAATGTTGTGTTCAATAATAATTAATATTAACTAAACATAAGAAACTTTAAAAGATGAGCAAAATACTTGAGTAGATTACTTCTACAAATTGGGTAAACCTAAGGCTGTAATACAATTATCACTAGTATTCAAAGAAAATAAAACTCAAATCAAACAAAAACACTGCGTATATACATTACAATTTCCACAGGGGACTGGCTTCAGACAATATCAACTCTAGTATTTATTTATTTTTTGGTACTGGGAATTTCTCTCAGGAGCACTCTACCTCTGAGCTGTAACCCAGATCTTGTTCTTTTTTTTTTTTTTTTTTTTTTTTTGGTGGGTGGTACTGGAGATTGAACCCAGGCTCATTCTACCTCTGAGCTATAGCTTCAGCCTTTTCTTTTCTTCTTTATTTTGAAACGGGGTCTCACTACGTTGCAGAGGGCATCACTAAGTAGCTGAGGCCGGCCTTGAACCGCGGTCCTCCTGTTTCAGCCTCCCAAGCACTGGGATTACAAGTGTGCACCAGCACGCCCACTATGTTCATTTTGCTTTTTTTTTTTTTTTCTTAACCAGGACCACTCTAGGTCGTTTGTGAGTCTCGCTAGGTTGCTGAGGCTGGCCTTGAACCCGCAATCCTCCTGTCTCAGCCGCCCAAGTACTGAGATTACAGGCGTGAGCCGCGGTGCCATCTGAGGATACTAACTTTTGAGGAGCACGTACAAAGAAAAATCCTGGAGTTCTGCCTATGGAAAACCTGCAGGTGTGTAATGTGTCACTATGACCCAGCAATTCCATTCCCTCAGGCCCAGAATAGTTTTAAAAAATGTACTCATCTATTAACAAATAGATGAGTTGTATTTGGTTACCTGTGCTAGAGGTAACCACACCAAGTGTTTGGGTAAACTGTGTTAAAATACAAACGGTGAGATGGTAAGCCATAAAGTACAAGGACTCTTTATGCATGCCGTCATATGTTTAAAGCTTGCAAATATTATGTTAAGGAAAAGGACTGATACATAAATCCTCACTGTTGCAGGATGTGGGACTGATACATAAATCCTCACTGTTGCAGGATGTGGTGGCACAGGTTTTTAATCTCAGCATCCTGAGACCTGAGCCCGGAGAATCACAGTTCACTGACAGCCTCAGCTGCTTCTTTGCTACCCAGCGAGACGCTTTATGGCAAAACAAAGAATAAACAATAGGGCTTGAGGTGTAGCTCGGGGGTAGAATGCCCCTGGGTTCCATCCCCAGTACTGCCAAACATACACAAACAAATAAGCAAATAAATAAACAAAACCTCAAAGTATGGTTTGATTCCAGCGTAGAGGCTTCAAAAAAATGTTCCATGTTTTGGCGCTAGATCAGAATGCGTGCTGTGTTGAATGTAAATTAAATTTCATCAAATTATTTAGTTTAAAATATTTAACTTTTAATCAACCGATTCCTTTACCCATCTTGAGCGGAGTTAACCATCATCTCTTGGTGACATGTAGTCATCTCTCCGCGAAGAGACGGGCTCTCTGCGCAGTCCACCTCCATAATTCTCTCTTCCTTGTGAAACTGGACATTTAATTTTAAAACAATTACATGATCATTTCAAGGAGAGAACGTTTAGAGAAAAAGCATTCTTCCTCTCCAATATATATGTGTTTCTGAAGTTGTTCCTTCTAAGATTCTATCCAAATTCATTTCGGTCATCGAATTTCCCTCCTTAACATCCCTTCCATTTATGAAATGCTCTCCTCTGCTTCTCATGGTATTATTTCACCCAACTTTCGCTTGGATTACTTCTTCAAAGTTTTCTGACTTGATTTCATTCTTACTGATTAGAACATTCTTCATTGTACTGATTTTGCTAAAGCTAAAGAAGTATTTTCTAGTAATCTTCACCCTCATGACTGTAGAGCTGAATAGGAGCTGTGGCTCCTGTCACTCCCTAACATCACATGAGAATGTACTGCATATATCTGGTCCAGGGAAAGAATAAAATGTAAAAATGCAAACCAACCAACAAAAAAGTAAGAATAGCTGTGGACAAAGCCTACAGAATGGGAGAAAATCTTTGCCAGCCGCTCCCGTGATAGAGTACTAAAATCTAACACATAAATAACCGTAACGAAGGGAACTTAACACTAAAGAATGTGTTTTCCCCCCGAAAGAAAAGGGCAGTTGAACTGAACAAGACACTTCTCAAAAGAAGAAACAGAAATGGCCAATAAATACTTTGAGAAAGTTCAGCTTCATTACCCACCAGGGAAATGCAAATCAAAATGGCACAGAGTCCATCTGAACTCCAGTTTAGATGGGACTCCAATATGGAAATCGTCAAGAATAGAAATAACAAGTGCCAGCAAGGAAGTGGGGAAATAGGAACTCTCATGCATTTGTGAGGAAACTACAAATCAGTACAACCACCACGGAGGTCAGAAGGTAGGTTCCTCAAAAAGAGTAGGAATGGAATCAACATATGACCCAGGTAGGCTTCTGAGGGGTATCTTTCCAAAAGGATTAAAGTTAGAATACTATACTGATACATGCACATCCCTGTCCATGTGCAGCCGCTCAATTCAAAATTGGCTAATTATGAAACCAACCTGGGTACCTGCCAAAAGATGACTGGATAAGGAAAATGTGATATGATATGCACCATGAAATTCTCTCTCAGGCATACAGAACAAAACATATGACATCTTAAGGAAAACGGTCAGAACTAGAGAATATTATGCTGAGAGAGAGCAGCCCGACTCAGAAAGCAAAGGGTTTTATGGTCTCTCTCACCAGTGGAAGCTAGAGAGAAAACAGAAAAACAGAAGAAACTTGAGATTACTGAGGCGACACCAGGAGAATGATGGAAGGGAAGGAAACAGGGAGATGGAAGTCGGAAGGGGAAAAGGAATCATGATGAAGAAAAGAGTCTAAACAAGGCTTTGTGTGTTTACGAAGGTCTGTGCACATAGCCTTATTTCACTAGTCTCACAGACAGGAATAGGGAGGGAGTGAGGTTGGGGTCGGGGTGGGACTCAGAGGGAATTACCCAAGTATCACACTGCTCCTCAGCGTGATGATAACTGCAACGCACAAATGAAATGAGATGAATAAAAACGCAAGCTTGTAATTCCCATACTTGGGAGGTGTGAGGCAGGATGACTGAAGTCTGAGGACAGCCTCAGCTACTTAACTAAGTGAGGCCCTTTGCAACTCAGTGGGACCTTGTTTCAAAATAAAGATAAGAAGCAGGGTTGGGGTGTAGCTCAGAGGTAGAATGTTCCATCCCCCAAACAAAACACACGCACACACACACGCACGCACACACACTTCTATATACACTATATGTGGCAACTTTTATTTTTTCTGCCTTTTACACATTTATGTAGTTTTCTATCTTTCTCTTTATCACTGCGAGTCCCTCACTCTGCTCGTTTCTCTGTCTGTCGGTCTCTCTCTTTAAAAAGTGCCTTATGGCTCCTTGAAGACCAGAGCTTATCACATCAAACAAAGCTTACCAAGTTGTTGTCTATATTCTTTCTCCATGGTTAAAAACTTTTGTGAGAACAAGATATTTTCTTTCCCTTTGACGTATTCTTTTCCTTCTTCTATGCATTACTAATGACAACTGAGAGCAGAAAAAACAACACTCAACACCCCCAGTCTCTCTAACTGATTAAATTTCTCATGCATTCTTTTCCCCAGATAAAGTAACTTATCACTTTTGTTCCAACCATCTCTCACACATATAAAAATACTACGACATTTACTGACAGTAGTGTCTATTTAAAGATGGCAGTGTATAGGGAACATGCCCCACTACCTCTGAGCACTGCCCTACACCTCGGAGAAGAATGCCAGGAAACTAATAAGAAACCAATCCTATCCACTCAGTGGATAGAACCCAAAGACCAACTCTAATCTGTTCTCCTCACCCGGGACATTCTGGATGGCCCACCCAGGCTGCCCAGCAATCATTACGAGGAACACAGCAGATCTCGACGGAACCAGAACCGTGAGAGAACGTACTCTTCCTACCAGGATCCTGAGAGGCTCCAATACACCTTGCAGCACCTGTGAGATTACTGAGTCTCAGCAGAAACCTGTGTTAACTGTGGGTGAGTGGGTAGGTTGGGAGTGGTCTCCCAAAATACCACCTGCAGGGTTTGTGAGTTTACAGAGGCCTAGGTGCCCTGGAGCACCATGCCCCCAGTAATGTGCAGGCAGGACAGCATGAGGAGAGGGGGAGATACAAGAACAGTACAGCTTTAGTAAGAATGTACTGCAGTCACAGGACGAGTCCGTGCAGTCTGGGCCCTTGACACAGATAGCCTGCAGAATCTCAAGTGACCACTGTTAGGAGGACAGCAGGGGTCTCACTAGGATAAGAACACTGAGGCAGACCACAGAGCTCTCTGGAGCGCAGGGTCCCACCTGACCTCCATAGGGTACGGGGCATAAGGTGACCCCAGTAAGCACAGCAACGGGGTGGGGGAGGGTGTTTCCAGGGAATGCAACCTAGGTCCACACACCAGCAAGTGTGTGTCTCAAAATGCAGAGGCCAGCAGTCAGTCAGAGGTTACCTACAACCAGCGCCCCCTAAGGCATACCTTGCGGTGAATATTTACTTCTAGAACAGCATACAACAGTTAAGGGAAGGTGGTTAGATGTAGGAATTCCACATAAAGAGAGCCAGAAAATGTAATAAAGATACTAAAGGGTCCTGAAAATACGAGGAGGATGACTAGCTAGAAAAGAATGAGCTTCCTCAATTATACAACCATGGTGATTACAAACTTAGAGGTGCAGAAAATGTCGGAACATTTTAGAATTATAATTATGGGTATGCTCAAAGACATCAGATGTTAGACTGGAGAAGTATTATTATGATTATTACTATTACTATTACTACTACTACTATTATTATTATTATTATTTTTTATGGTACCGGGGTTCCTAGAAACCCTTTCTGGGCTACACTCCCAGACCTATTTCATATTTTTTTAAATTTAAAACAGGGTCTCTTAAGCCAGTGAGGCTGACTTCGAACCTGCGCGATCCTCCTGTCTCTGCCTCACAAGGCCGGGGATTACAAGCGTGTGCCACCATGCCCGGCAAAAGCCTATATATCATGACGGGACATAATCAGCAAAGAGATCAGTATCCTGAACAGTAACCAAACAAGGCTCCGAGGAAAATTCAGGACATAATAAATGAAGTATGAACTTCAGTAGACACATTCAACACTATCTATCCCTATAAAAGTACCATGGCCATTTTTTCATAGACCTACAGAAGTCCGTTCTAGAATTCTTAAGGAACACAAAACAAAAGACCTGGAAGAGCCAGAACAATTCTCAGCAATAAGAACCCTGCTTGCAGGCATCACAATACCTGACTTCAAATTGTATTACAAGGACAGTATAAAAAGAGCCTGGTATTAGCAAAAGAGCAGGCACACAGACCAATGGTTCGAACAGAACAGAAAACTCAGAAACAAAGCCCTGTATCGATAACCACTTGATCTCTTTCATGCACTCATTCATTCATTCATTTATTCATTCATTCATTCATTTTGTTGGTACTGGTGTTGCTGGAAACCCTTCTAACTCCGGGTTACACTCCCAGACCTATTTTATACTTTTTAAATTTGGAAACAAGTCTCTTAAGCCAGCGCGGCTGGCTTCGAACCTGCATGATCCTCCTGTCTCTGCCTCCCAAGCTCCGGGATCACAAGCGTGCGCCACCATGCCCGGCTCCACTTGATCTTTTTTAAAGGCACTGATGGCATACATGGGAGAAAGAAGAGCCTTTTCAAAGGATGGTGTTGGGAAAACTAGATATCCATATGTAGAAAAATGGAATTAACCCCTACCCTCTCTCCCTGCCCAAAAGCCAACTCAAGGTCGTCCAAAGACCTAGAAATTAAGAGCAGAAATTGTGAAACTACTAGGTGAGCTGTAGGACCAACATTCCAACATATATGTACATTTAGAAACCTCCTTAAGAAGACTCTGAAAGCTCCGGAAATTAAAAACAAGAATTAGTTAGTGAATTAAAAAGCCTCTGCACAGCAAAGGGAATCCACCAAGAACCAATCAAAGGTCTAATATCTAGAATATACAGGGGGAGCTTAAAAAATGTAATGCTAAAGAACAAATAAGTAGGTCAGAAATGGGCAACCAAACTGAATAAACTCTTCTCCAAAGAAGAAATAAAAATCGCCAACAATAGCTGGGCGTGGTGGTTGTTCGCCTGTAATTCCTGTACTTGGGAGGCCAAGATAGGAGGATCACATGTTCCAGGCTAGCTTCAGCTACATAGGCCCTCCACAAGTTTGTCAGACTCTGCTTCAAGTATAAACAATAAAAAGTACGGCTGGGGGTA
Organism: Muscardinus avellanarius; assembly: GCF_963383645.1. Classification (NCBI taxonomy): domain Eukaryota; kingdom Metazoa; phylum Chordata; class Mammalia; order Rodentia; family Gliridae; genus Muscardinus; species Muscardinus avellanarius. The sequence continues at coordinate 6,967,449 of NC_137809.1, forward strand.
TATCTCGGAGAAAGACTGTGTCTGCTTTTCTGCTCATACCTCCCACACACTTGGGAGGTGGAGACAGGAGGACCGTGCAGGCTCGAAGTCAGACTTGCTGGCTTAAGAGACCCGAGACCCTGTTTCCAAATAAAAATATAAAATAGGTCTGGGAGTGTAGCCCGGCGGTAGAAAGGTTCCATCTCCAGTAACACCACCAAAAAAAAAAAAAAAAAAAAAAGAAAGAAAGAAAATGAAAGAAAAGGAAAAGAAAAAGCCTACACTTGCAATCAGAGAAATGCAAATCAAAAGGACACTGAGATTCCATCTAATGATACTTACACATCCCTGTTCATAGCAGCACAATTTACAATGGACAAAATATGAAAACCCCCACCCACCCCAGGTGTCCAACAATAGATGAATGGATCACAAGACTGGCATATACAGACCATGGAAGTCTACTCAGCCATAACAAAGAACAAAATCTTGCCATTTACAAAAGTATGGATGGAACTCAAGAGGGTGAGAGCACCCAGTCTCAAGAAACGAGTACATCTATGTAACTTTGCTCTTATACGTGGAAGCTAAAGAGATATTTGGAAATAAAGGCATTATCAGATAAATAACAGAGACTCCACGTGACTGACTGAAGGAGGCTAGCAAAGGAGAGGGGCTCGTTATAAAGAGTGTTCACTTTGAAATAATGCTATGAATGTATAAAAATCTACCATATTCCACTATCAAAGGCACATATAGGGAAGGACCCAGTATCGAGGGCACGGAATCTGTGTGCGTGTATTTTTTGGCCCTCTGTACCCCAAAGTGATGTAAAATCACAATGCTCCCAAAAAAATAATGTAAAAAGAAACTTTGACTGAAAGAAAACCAGCACTGGCAGACTCAGCCACATGGCAAAAAGAGCCTCACTCTTAGAAGACAGCCAATTCAAAAATGAACATGCTGTCAACGACTTAAAAAACAGTGCAACATGACCAGAAAATGCCAAGAGATCTGGAAGACTGTTAAAAGAGCAAACCCAAGAATAGCCATAGAAGAGTTCCTAGAAGTGCCGGGCATGGTGGCGCACGCTTGTAATCCCTGCGCTTGGGAGGCAGAGACGGGAGGATCGCGCAGGTTTGAAGCCAGCCGCACGCACTGGCTTAGGAGATCCTGTTTCAAATATAAAATGTAAAAATAGGTCTGGGAGTATAGCCCGGAGGTAGAAGGGCTTCCAGGGACCCCAGTACCACCAAAAAAAAAAAGAAGAAGAGGTCCTAGAAGCATAACCAGGAGGGTTAAAAAAACCGCCTCAGAAAAACCCAAATGGCTTGGATCACTTCAGATCAACCCAAACCTGAAAAACAGCTGGACACTTACATAGAGAAGACGCTCCAAACCTCATTTAGACAAGATCAGAGAAGAACCTCACATATCACATAATGATGACCAACAGAGGTCAAGGAAGAAATTTTAATAGGTCAAGAGCAAAAGGCCAGGTGACGTCACGTTCACGGGTAAAAGCAGTAAAAGTCACTCTAGACAATATCCTCCATGTCCTGAGAGAAAACAATCTCCAGCCAAGACGTCTTTATCCAGCAAGATGTCTCTCAGAGCTGATGGAGATATAAAAAAATCTTCCAAGGCAAACAGAAAATAGGTTTCATGTCAACCAGACTGGCACTAGAGAAAGTGAGAAGCACTATCGTACACAGAAAACACAACTCATAATTGACAGGAAATTAAAATCACCTAATATATATTTTATATATATATAATATATATATGTAATTTATATTATATATATTACATATATATTTATTACATATATATTTATTACATATATATTGTGTATATATATACACACATACACACACGCACACACATATACATGGACACAGATATGCAATATATGTAATATATACATACAGGTAACATACATATGTAACATATATTTAAACACATGGATATCACAAATATACACATATAATAAACACATATGTGTATATTGACAACTGGGACTTGGAACGAGGTCATTCTCTGAGCTAAACCTCCAGCCCAATATTTTTATTCCTTACTTTGAAACAGGGTCTTTCTCAGTTGTTAGAGGGCATCACAAGGTTGCTGAGGCTGGCTGTGAACCTGCGATCCTTTTATCCCAGCCTCCCAAGGTGCTGGGATTACCAGCATGTGCCACCACACCCAGCCTTCAATAAGAATATTGAATGTCGATAGTCTCGATTCCACAATTAAAGGACACAGACAGAAAAAGTGGATTTAAAAACATGAGCCGTCTATATACTCTTTGTGAGGAACACACTTTATAGCCAGAGATATTCACAGACTAAAGGTGAAGGGTCAGAATAAGACATTCATACAAATGAAACCCCAAAGCAGCAAGGTTTGCAACTCATCTTTCAGACACAGTAGACTTCAAGCCAAAAGCTGTCAAGTTGTGACGCAAACACGGGCACAACCACTTTTATAAAACAAACTCTTTGCGACATTAAGTCTCAGACCTCAACACAATAATACTGGGAAACTTCAACACACTTCTCACACCTCTAGTTGGATCTTCCAGACAAAAGAACAGTAAAGATGCTTCAGGCCTGAAGGACACTAAAAGCTAAATGGATCTACTTCGATACACATGGACTATTCCAGACAACAGCTGAACATTATTGCCTTGCGTCTTTTCAGACCACGGTGCAACAAAAGTCGAAGTCAACAACAGCAAGACCCAGAGGAAGTACGTAAATCCATGGAGCCTGAATAGTATACTTCTGAATGAAAAGTGGATCACAGAAGAAATGGGGGAGAATTTAAATAAATTCCTCGGACCAAACAGATGCAGAAACAAAACATCTTTGGGACTCTGTAGAGGCAGCATTAAGAGGAAAATTCATGGCACTGAGTGCCCCTGTGTACGAACAACAAAGAGTCACAAAAGGAACAATCGAATGACATGCCTGAAAGTCCTCAAAAAACAGGAATCTCAAACCTAGTAGAAAACAGAAAATCGTTAAAAACAGAGTGGAATTCATCAAACTAGAAAACAACAAAACAAATAAATAAATGCATAAAAAGACCAGCAAAACAAAAAGCTGGCCTTTTTGGGTAAAAAGAGACAAGACTGATAAACTCTTAGCTCCCCTAATATATACAACCTAAATTGAGTCAAGAATATATAGAAAACTTATAGCCCTACAATAACAAGCAGGGTTTTTTTCATAGAAAAGACCGGGTTTGGAAGCAATCCCATCTGAATTGTGTAGAACTTTTATAGAAGCTAAGACAAATGCTTCCCAAACTATTCCATGAAGCAAGAAAGAGGTGGAATTCTTTCAAACCTATCCTGGGATCCAAGTATCTCATCAATAACCAAGACAGAGTGAGGACAACTCAAGAAAAGAAAATTAATGAGCACTATCGCCTTGATGAAGTTAGTTGAAAAGCTCCTAGCATTTAAACCGCTATCAAGAAAATTATACATCAAGACCAAGTCAGTTTCATTCCAGGGATCCACGGCTGGTTCGATCCCTGTAAATTATATATGTAGATAAGTGTAATTTACTACATTGATAAAATTAAGAACCAAAAATCACAGGATCATATCAATAGATGGTGAAAAAAGGATTTGAAAAAAACCAACACCCATTCACATGAAAAAAGACTGAAGGAACTGGGCGTGGTGACACACATTTGTAATCCCAGTACTTGTACTCTGGAGGCTGAGACAGTAGGACTGCAGGTTCTCTGCCAGTGTCAGCTACTTAGTGAGGCTCTCTGCAACATAGTGACGCCTTGTTTCAAACTAAAAAAAAAAAAAAATAGAAAATGGGGCTAGGTGTATAGCTCAGAGGAAGAATGAGCGGGGGCTCTATCACTAGTAACACACCCACACCCACACACACAACACACACTCCACAGCAGCAAACAAACAAACAAGCAAGCAAACAACTCAGGATAGTGGAGTAGAAAGAACATTCTTAAACATGGTGAAATCAATTTGCCCCAAAGACAACATCAGACTGAATGAGGAAAACTGAAACAAGTTCCACTATCTTAATTCCTTTTCAATTCCATAGTAGAAACCCCAGCCAGAGCAATAAAAGAAAAAAGTCAAAAGAACACAAATAAGAAACGAAGAACTGAAATTTTCTCTCTTCACAGATGACATAATCCTGTACTTAGAAGAGACTAAAATTCACCCAAAAGAGTGGGTTACCAAACTTAGACAAGTAGCAGGATACCAAATCAGTCTACAAAACGCAACAGCTTTTCTACATGCCAACCATGAATCCGCTGAGAAAGAACTTCAGAAACCAATTACACTCAAAACAGTAAAATACCTAGAAATAAATAAAACCCTTCCCTTCCCTTTGACCATTTCTCCCTGTTTTAAGCTCATTTTGTCCAAGGCCCCATTTGTTCTACCTTCTCTTTGCCAAGGAAACAACAGTCTCCATCTTCTCAGACAGCCTGATTCCAGTGCTGGACTCCACAGGCCGCCAACCCAGAGGTCCCTTGGTCCCCCAGGAATGACCGAGGGCAGCCCACCCCACCCCGCGAGAGGCCACCTCATGCTCACAGGACAGAGGTGTGGCAGAGGGACCGGGAACACCGTGGAGGAACTGAGGCCACGGGGACCCAGGCGTCCCCAAGCCATGCTGGAACACCTTAATGGCAGCTCAGTGGTCCCGAGGGCCGAGGACAGCCTCCTGAGCGGGAAGCCCACTTGAGCTCCGTCTCGGCTGTGTGACTTTGGGAAAATGACTTTTCCTTTTCTACTCTCAGTTTTTTTCACCCATAAAATGCTCACCATTACACCAGCTATGCAGACCTCATTTAACCCGCGCAGCAACCTTTGCATTCTATGGATGAAAATGGGATATGTATAGCCACAGGTAATGGCCACAGCTGTAATCAGTGCCTGGGAGGCTGAGACAAGACGATCGCAGATCCACAGCTGGCCTCAGCAACTTAGCTAGACCCCACTTCCAAGTAAAAAATAAACCAGGGGTGGGGGTGCAGCTTGGAAGTAGAATGCACCTGAGTTCAACCCCCAGTTCCACACGCACAAAAAGAGGGAGAGAGAGAGAGAGGGAGAGAGAAAGAGGCATATGAGGTGCGTCAGGCCCTAAATGTCTGGAATCTGTCTGTACATGGGTGCCTGATTGATATATTATTATGTGAATAATAATATATTAATTATCTATATTCATATCTATTGCAATTGACTGATACCTAATTGATGTTGGCTTACATTCTTATCAGGCATGCCCGTTTTTTTAAATTCTACCTGTATTAATTAAATAGCTAGGTTAACTCATTTAAATGCTCAAACTCCAATTCTGTCCACAGTGGCTGGTGAGTGATGGTATTCCCGCGAGCGCCGGCGCGTCTCCTGTAGGACGCGCGGTGCTGCGTGGGCAATGTCTGCGGCGTGGGAAGTGGACTAGCAGGGTTGGGAGAGTTTGGGAGGAAAGGGACCACGCAGCCAGGCCAGTCACTGTTCTAGAAGGATCCCTTGTTTGTCCTGCACTTTTCCTCCGGTGTGATTAATCTCTTAACCTAGAAAGAACGGCACTCTCTTGCCCAGGTGTGGTGGCACATATCTGCTATCCCAGTACTTGGAGGCTGAGACAGAAGGACTGCAGGTTCAAAGGCAGCCTCAGAATCTTAGACCCTAAGCAACTTAGTGAGACCCTGTTTCAAAATAAAATTGCTGGAGGCGTAGCTCAGCAGTAGAACACCCCTGGGTTCAACCCACAGCACCACACAAAGATAAAAGTAAGCCTGAGTCTGATTTCCTGACACAGGAAAGGGCCTAGAAGTCTGCATCTTTCTTTCTTTCTCTTTCTTTCTTTCTTTCTTTCTTTCTTTCTTTCTTTCTTTCTTTCTTTCTCTTTCTTTCTCTTTTTTTGTAGTATTGCGGTTCCTGGAAACCCTTCTACCTCCTGGCTACACTCCCAAACACCTATTTTTTTATATTTTTATTTGGAAACTGAGTCTCTTAAGCCAGTGCAGCTGGCTTCGAACCTGCGCGATCCTCCTGTCTCTGCCTCCCAAGTGCGGAGATTACAAGCGTGGTGTGCCACCACGCCCAGCAAGGAGCATGCATTTCTAACAAGCTCCTGAGTGATGCCAACATTGCTGGCTACTGACTACCGTGGATGTCAAGGTACCAATAGAAAATTCTAGAAAAGCTCTCCTGTGTCAGGGCTTAAAACCGAGGACTTTAACAATTGTTTAGAAGCAGGAAAAAAAAATACATTTCTATCACTGGAGAAAAGCAAATGGCCAGGAAGGGTGCCCTATTCCCGCCAGGCAGGCGCCAAACCTTGCTGTCCCCGGGCTGCGGGAGGTGGCAGGACCGAAGGTGCTGGAGCCACACGAGCTTCCTCTGTCAGGGGCCGCGACTTCGGTTCCTTCTGTATTTCTGCGTGTGCAGCAGAAAGGCGAGGGCAGAGGCCGGGGGTGGTTGCCTGGGAGCAAGGGGAGAGGCAGAGGCCCCCCAGCGTGGCGGAGCTCCCAATGGATCCAGGCACGTGAGCCGGCGCTGGTGGTGGCTGCCCCGGGAGGTGCGGGGGCCGCTCGGAAGCCCCCTGTGAGCGGCCTGAGACGCTGCTGCTAATGCTAACACTTTCCCAAAGGATTTTGCTGGGCGCTCACTGGCAGAACCGGATTGCAGCTGGGCCTCGCCACGGCCTCGGCGTGCAGTACAGCAAGGCCACTGCGCGGCCGGGGCATTCATATCGAAAATAAAATATGAGCTGGGTGGTCCAGAATAATGGCGGTGTTTATGACTCGGGCTAAGCGTGTGTGTCGGAAGGATCCGCAGATTACCCTCGCGGAGTCAGGGCTCCAGGGGGTGAGGCCGCCATATAGACACATGAAAGGGCCGGTGATCAAAGTCTCGGGACTAAAGGGCGGTTTATCGGGGGCCGGGAAACACAGTGGGCTGAGGAATTCCATTTCGTTGGAAACTGGAACTGGCTTCCAAGCGTGTCCTTAAAAACTCTGGATTTGGAGAAAACCGGCTCAGTGCAGTGCTCAGAGGGGGAATGCCACTCCAGGCGATGTGGGGTGATTCTGAAGGGCTTGGGAGGCCTGGAGGCCGGGTGACCCAAACATAGGCCTGGAGTCGGGGAGGGACAGAGTGCCAGTTGGCCGTGACTTGGTAGGTGACCTTGACCAGCAGCACCACCACACTGGATTTCCTTATCTGCAGAGGACCAGGTGACAGGAGGCGCTAAGTCGGCGACCCCAAGTAGACGCGGTGTATCTCAAGGGGCTCAGTGTCACTGTGGTCGAGGGAACCTCAGCCCATCTGCAACCGGCTCCACCGGCTTCATCACCGCCTCCGGTTGGCTTCCGACCCCCCGGTACATCAGGGCTCCCCTGAGAGACACAGCCAGGAGGTGGAGGTCAAGGTCTGTAAAAGAAGGGCTCAGAACGGGGAGCGGAGAGCAATAGAGCAGTTCTCTGCCCAAGGCTGAAGGGCTGAGATCCCAGGGGCCAGAGGCGTAGGCCCCGGAGTGTACAAGCTGGACAGCCTCACGTTCTGGTGTTCAGGGGTATGAGAACACGGGTGTATCTCAGCTCCAGAAGAGAAATAAAGTCTTCTTTTTTCATGGTGGTGGTACTGGGGATTGAATCCAGTGGCACTCTACCACTGAGCTATCCCCCAGCCCCTTTTATAATTTATGTTGAAATGAGGTCTCGTCAAATGGCTGATGCTGGCCTTGAACTTGTGATTTTCCTGCCTCTGCTTCCCTAGCACTGGGATTACAGGCGTGCACTGCTGTGCCAGGTGAATTTCTCTTTTATTGTTCTGACGCCTGGTACATGCCTTCCACGCTGAGTCCACGGATTCACATGCCAGTAGATGCACCCAGAAGCCTTGCTTTGTGAGTCCTCTAGGAACCCTTTAATCCAGTGGCATCAACAACTATCCCTAAGCCTCCTGTGGGACTTCTGGCATGAGTCTGCAGTTGGAGGGCCTGGATTCCCTCTGCCGACCGGGCTTAGAGTTCACAGATCTCCAGGGATTTTTTGATCTGAGTTTTCAACTGCAGACCCTGAGGGAAACATTTGTGTATAAGCAGCTTAACAAATACCAGTGGAGGCCAGGTGTGGTGGGCACGCTGGGAATCCCAGCATTCGGGAGGCTGAGACAGGAGGATCGCAGTTTGCAGACAGTCTCAGCTACTTAGTGAGGCCCTTTGCAACTCAGTGAGACCCTGTTTTAAAAATAAAGAGTGAAAATAGGGCTGAGGCTATACCTCAGAGGTAGAATGCCCCTGGGTTCCATCCCCAGTACCAAAAAGAAAAAAAAAAAAAAAGAAAGAAAGAAAGAAAGAAAGAAAGAAAGAAAGAAAGAAAGAAAGAGAAAAGAAATACCAGTAGGGAGGGGGAGGGGAAGGGGTGCCATTTTGAGAAAGGGGGTCAACGTGTCCACGGGACACATCAATAGAACCTTTGCTGGGACCGGGAGGGGCGTGCGAGCCGCCTTCGTACTCACTGAGCGCGTTCCGGGTTATCAGTCAGCACCCTCACACTGAGGCCCAAGCACCAGAGGCACAGAAGTTCCAGGAGGAAAGGTTTACTGGGCTCCCGGATTCAGAGGCCCTAGTGCACAGGGCTCCCGGAAGCAATTATAAATGGTGGCTGCAGCTGCAGGGTGCACGGGCGGCCACTGCCCTCGCACCACGAAGCCGGAAACAGAGAGGCAAGGTGGAGGGCCAGGGCCACGTAGAGACCCCAGGTGCACCGGCGACCTTCCTCTGCCCACCCTACCTGCCCAGGTCGCCACCCAGTGGATCCACTCAGGTGATGAATTTCTCAGTGGGTGATTTATCTATCTCTGATCAGATTAGAACCTGCGTGATTCTATTGTTTCTCTGAACATTTCTTTGCACTGCCGATACACAGCTTTCCCAGGGGCAATTGTCATCCAAGTTATAAGGTGCGGCCGCTGAGGGTCCAAGGATGCAGGGGCCAACTTCTGCCTTCGCGGGCTCTGCGCATCAGCTGGGGGTCACTGAGGATAAGCAAGATGGACCGCCCGGCACAAGATGCCATGTTCTCTTCTTGGGCACAGGTCACCAAGCAGAGGTCTTTGAACGAAGCAGTCGCTATTTTTAGCCATTGGATAAATCTCTTGAAGCCCTTCTCGCTTTTCAAAGTCCACAGTGGACCAGTCGCAGTGGCTTACACTCGTAACCTCAGTACTTGGGAGGCTGAGACAGGAGGATCTCAGGTTCGAGGATGGCATCGGCAATTAGTGAAATTGTCATCAACCTAGGGAGACTCTGATTCAAAACAGAAGTAAAATAAAAATAGGACTGGGGATGTAGCTCAGAGATAGAATATCCCTGGGTTCCATTACACACACACACACACACACACACACACACACACACACACACACACACACACACGCACACACACACGAGTCCAGAGTGGAATTTGAGCAGTTGGAAAGTGGTTTACCAGTGAGAAGAGCTTAAAAGGGCCTCGTTTCTCAGAAGATACTGCGTTAAAGCTTGTGTGGTGTGGTGCGCTCACTCTGACAATTAAGGCAGGGCTCTGACGCGCCCTTGCTCCAACCCGCGATCCTTTCTCAGGCCCGCACAAGTGCTTCTGGACGGGCACGCTTTATGCCTTCAGATCTTACCCCTCCACAGGTTACTGCAGACCACCGCTCCGCTCGCCTTATCCCAGCTCCTGCTCAGCGCCAGCGATGCCTCTCATTCGGGGCACAGACGTGCATGACCCAAATGGCCCTCATTCTCTAGGCCTTAGGTGGCTGAGGCTGGCCTCCATCCCACTGTCCTCTTCTCTCAGCCTCCAAAGTGCTGAGATGGTGGCCACACCACGCCACCTGGCTCAAGTCTTCTAATTTTAATTTAGGAAATGACTCTTTTTTTTTTGTTTTTATTTCACAATTATTTAAAACATTTATATGAATATTAATATAAACATTAGCATAAAATAAAACATTAATGACTAAGTCAAATTTACAAAAATTAGAGGCTGGGTATGGTGGCGCACGCTTGTAATCCCAGTACTTGGGAGGCTGAGACAGGAGGATCACAGGTTCGAAGCCAGCCTCAGCAACTTACTGAGAATGTCAGTAACTTAATGAGACTGTTTCCAAAGGATAAAATAAAAAGGGATGGGGGTGTACCTCGGAAGTAGAGTGTCCCTGAGTTCAATCCCCAGTACCATACACACACACACACACACACACACACACACACACACACACACACAGAAAATTATAAAAATAAAGTCTATCCAGAAAAGTTTCTATTTTTCCATTACCCACCACTCTCTTTCCCTTCTCCTACAGGTGGCCATTGAGATTTCTTATCTACCCTTCCATTTACTTATTTGTTTATCTACTTTTCCTACGGATGATTGAGCCCAGGGACAGTATACCTCTAAGCCACACTCTCAGCCTTCTTACTTCTGATTTTGATACAGGGCCTGCTAAGTTGCAGAGGGCCTCGCTAAGGTGCTAAGTCTGGCCTCAAACCTGCGATCCTCTTGTCTCAGCTTCCCAGGGGCTGGGATTACAGGTGTGTATCACCACACCTGGCTTGAAGTCTTAAATACTCTGAAAGACTATTTAAGAGGTATTGTAAGGTCAAACTTGTGTTCAACATTTAGGCGAAGCAACTGAAACTGATTAGGGATGTGTTTCCAAACTCTGCTAGGAGTGGTTCGTTACATCCAGTACGTGTTGCATGTTACCCTTCCAAAATCACAACTGTTCAAATTCTGAAACATATCTGGCCCTGGAGTTTGCCTGGGGGACCCTGGACCTGTGATTCACATCTCAGACGAAGGCAGCCTGGGCCTCGGGTGGTGCCAGAAAACCCTGGGGCCACTACCAGAAAGGCATCCACCCAAGGGCCACTGGAACAAGACAGAGTACCTTAAGCACTTTATTTTTTATTTTTTAATTTAATTTGATTTTTTTTTTTTTTTTGGTGGTACTGGGGTTCCTGGAAGCCCTTCTACCTCTGGGCTACACTCCCAAACCTATTTTATACTCTTTATTTGGAAACAGGGTCTCGTAAGCCAGCTCGGCTGGCTTTGAACCTGTGCGATCCTCCTAGCAGGGGTCCCCAGGGAACAATTTCCCCAAACCATATTCTCCCAATTCGTAACAGGACGCTGTCATTGTGCATAGAATCGCCCCCAGCCATAGCCGAACATGGGTGGACCAAGAGGGAGTGGGCCGCCATGTCTTCTCTTCACCCATGGCTGCCCTGAAGCCAGCGTGCCCCACTAGAAGCTCGGTGAGGTGGGTACGGGTCCACTCAGAGCTGTGTCCCTGGCTGAGGACAATCCCTGGGTCAGCTCAGAGTCTAATTAGAACTTCCCTGATGCACAGATGCCGCCCTCTTGTTTGGGTTTCTCCCTGCTTGGGTTCCTTACTCCCAATATTCTCCAAAGAGCACACCACAGATAGGAAGACAGTCAATTTCCTGTCGCCACTGATTACAGGGTGCGCTGGCGAGGAATTCTGCACAGTGCTGCCATATAATCAGGCTTGGTCCTCCCTCTGGAGGCTGAGGTGAGAGGCCATGACGCCCTGGCACCCACTCCTGGCAGGGAGCAGAGCCTCCTCACCTTGGCCATCATAAAGCTTTTAGGGGCTAGCTGTCTCTCTTCGGGTCTCTAAAGATGGGCAGACTGATGGCTCCCCAGATGTCTGGCAGGACCTGGTCCTCCAGCAGGTTCATCTGCTGGCTTTGTTGGGATCCAGAGAGAAGCCTCTTTCAGCTTGGGATAAACTTAATCCTCTAAGCAGACATTGATCCAAAATTTCCATACAGGCAGCGTTGAGGGGCAGCCATCTGTTGGAAGGGGATTAGGGGGCTTGTACTAGAGCCACCTTCGTAAGGCAAGCACCAGCACCGTGACATCACTCAGGCTGCGTGCTACCTTGGGACGGTTGATGGAGGGGTTGGTAAGGAATGCCTTCCCTTGGCAGCACAGGACCCTGAAGCAGCCCATAGAAGAGCCTGGCAGGAATGCGATGGGGCAGGGGCGGGCCAAGGCCCGAGCAGGGCCCTCCCTCCACCCCCAGTTCTGCCCAGTTCTGCCACCTCTGCTGTTTTGCTCACCAATGCTTGTTCTGCAGGTAAACCAGGGGCATCTCTGTGAGGAAGAGAGACAGTCACGCTTGGGCCAGTGCCCGGATGCCAATCTGGGGCTTTTGCTGCTGTGATTTCTGATAAACGCGCTGGGGCGTCCCTGTAATCCAGGCTCTTGCTGCCCCAGCTGCTTGGGGCTGAGAGAGGCCACCATCTGTCTGGCTGAGACACTGTTTATCACACCCTTAGCCCATCTTCGGAGGCTTCGAAATGTATGATTCTCAACACCTCACTGCATGGAAACAGGCAGTCTGTCGGAAGCTCATTGTCAGGGAGAAACATGGAATATTACAAGAGGGCCACATGGCCAGCTCAAGTTCAGATTCTTCTCCACAGAGCAAAATGCCTTCAGGTTTGAAGTCAGGAGTCGAAATCTTCTCTCTTATTTTCAAAATATATATATTTTTTATTTTGAAGCAGAGTTTTATTAAGTTGCTGCGGGCCTCACTAAGTAGCTGAGGCTGTCTGCGAACTGTGATCCTCCCGTCTCAGCCTCCCAAGTACTGGATTACAAGTGTGCCCACCGCCCTGCTGAGACTATCTTAATGATACTGGCTCTATCCAAACAACCCAGTTGCTCACTGGAGATTCCGGTGGTGGAAGTGTTTGGGATTAACTTGTAGAAGCAGCACCTCCTAAGCCCCCAACTTTCTCTCAAAGGCGAGAAAAGCAGAGGGAACCTGCGGCTGAACTCCCAGGTGCAGGGCCGCGGGGGGCCTCTGGACCCGCACACAGCTCCCAGCCCTCCTCAACCTCTTACCCCAAGGCAGCAGCCATCATTTATAAGTGACCTGCATTTTCAGGTGTGAGTTCAGGAGCAGGGCGGGGGTGTGTCCTGGAGGGGAAGCTGGGAGGGAGGAGGTTGGGGAGAACCCCCACCCCACAAAGGGTGGTTCTGTGGGTTTAGGAATTTTGCCTTAGGTCTGTGGCTTTGGCCTTGGCGGGCTCTTCCCTAGCGCCCTCTGCTGGCAAACATCTAGAACTGTTTATTAAAGAGTATTTTTCCATTTTGGGTCTTTTTTCACTGGGGAACTCAGGGTGCTCTTTCTAAAGCCCAGGGCCTTCCGCACATGGAATGTCAGGGGACATTCTGGAATAAAGGAAGAGAAGTATGCCGTGAGTCTGGTCTCAGGAAGAAGCCAAGAAAGACCATCTCTGGTTGTCCCGGCCGGACACACACAGAGGACCAAGGAAGGCCAGGTGTGCAGCTCTGCCTGGGGGGACTGGCTGTCTCCCGTCAGTCACTAGCGACAGAGGCACAGCTCCTGACACTTCGCCTCTCTGTTCCGTCTTGCTTCGAGAGTGCTGAAGAAATCTATTCTTCATCGAGTGTGTGTGTGTGTGTGTGTGTGTGTGTGTGTGTGTGTGTGTGTGTCACTGAGGACTGAACCCAAGTTAAGGTTCATCACCACGAGCTCATGGGACTCTACAGGCCGCCTCACCGTCTTCTAGAACAGCCCTCCTGTTCAGTGTATAATTTAAGGTTCTCCGAGCAGAGGATGCCAAATGGAAGGAGAGTGCTAAGAGATTTATTGAAAGAAATAAGGAGGGAGCTGGAGGCTGAAACTCCTCCACCTGGGGCCTTGGAGGGATGGAAAGAAGGGGGGGAAATGAAGAAAGGAAAGAAGGAGGAAGGGAAGGAAGGAAGGAAAAGGAATGAAGGGAAGGGAGGAAGGAAGAGGAGGAAGAGAGGGACAAGTCCATGGGCTGTAGTTCTCAAACAGCTTTTGGAGTTTAACAAGGAATCTTTAAGCCAAGTTGCCGAGGCTGGCCTCAAACCTGCCATCCTCCATCTCAACCTCTAGAAGACTAGGGTTACAAGTGTGCGCCTGGGCCTCCAGGAACGAACGGCCCTACCTTCTCGGGGCTGCTGCCCTCAGTCATTGGTTGAAGGCAGCTTGTGAGCAGCGCAGCCTCGGCATAAGGTCGGGGCAGTACCTGAAGCCCTCGGCCATCCAGGCCCTGAAGCCGGGCACTTGACGGGCGGGTGTGCAGCCACCAGGTGGCCTGGGCCGGCAAGAGGGCAGCCAGGCGGTTCCGGCTGCCATGCTGTGCCCGTACCCTCGGTGCCGTCTCTTGTTGGCGCGTGCAGGGCTCCTGTACAAAATGGCTTCTCCTGGAGTAACTTGGAGGGTGCAGCGTCACGCCGATCGATCGTCACACTTGGCTCATCACCACCAACTCAGCAACCCGTTAGATATTTATTTCCTTCCCTGGAGCAGCTCACACGCTCCGACGGCAAGACTCCCGGATAGTGCTTGTTCTGTCTTTGAGTGGTTCATGCTTTGGTCAGGCCCGTATTATCCATCGACGCCACCCCATCTTCTGCCCTGGAGAGCCTGTGACCGCTCTGGGTCGCTGTTCTCTCTTGCAGTTGTGGAGAGACCTTCACAGGTGATGCCTGCCGAGGTCTCAGGCACATTCGATATCCCATTCCTTGTCCTCTTTTTCCCCATCTCTGCATCCCGGCCTCTCTTCTCAGTGGCCAAATTTTGCTTTTCTCCCAACAGTGGGCTTTACTGAGGCTTGGGAATGGAGGCGGGAAGGGAAGGGGAGGGAATGTCGGAGATGACCCTGTGCTATTCACAAGGAGTTTCCTGAGGCCCAGGACTGTGCAGCAATCACGCTGACACGCTGTTTCCAGACGAACAGGATGGCCACGGTCATGACAGAAGCTGGTCAAGGCTGGCCCCAGGCCGGGTTTTGAAATATCACCCCCCAAGCCGGGCGTGGTGGCTCACGCTTGTAATCCCAGTACTTGGCAGGCTGAGACAGGAGGATCGCGGGTTGGCAGACAGCCTCAGCTACTTAGTGAGGTCCTCTTCAACTTAGTAAGTAAGACCTTTCTTCAAAATAAAGAATAAAAAGCCGGGTGTGGTGGCGCACACTTGTAATCCCCGAGCTTGGGAGGCAGAGACAAGAGGATCGCACAGGTTCGAAGCCAGCCGCGCGCGTTGGCTTAGGAGACCCTGTTTCCAAATATAAAAATGTAAAAATAGGTCTGGGAGTGTAGCCCGGAGATAGAAGGACTTCCAGGAACCCCAGTACCACCAAAAAAAAAAAAAAAAGAATAAAAAATAGGAGCTGGGTGTGGGGGCGCACGCTTGTAATCTGAGCATTCGGGAGGCTGAGACAGGAGGATCGTGGTTTGTGGACAGCTCAGCTACGTAGGGAGGCCCTCTGCAACTTAGTGAGGCCCTGTTTCAAAATAAAGTATAAAAAATAGGGCAGGGGATGTGGCTCGGAGGTCGAATGCCTCTGGGTTCCATCCCCAGACCTTCAAAAAAAAAAAAAAAAGAGTATAAAATAGGGCTAGGGGTATAGTTTGTAGGTAGAATGCCCCTGGGTTCCACCCCCAGTACCGCACACAAAAAAGAAATATGAATGAATACTCCATGGATATGTACACGTATTATGTGTTAAGCAAAAAAAAAAAAAAAGTGCTTTAATTTTAAGGAGAAGGGAGTGACCCCGGTTTGATCATTATGATCATCACACACTGCACACAGGCACCACATTACCCTCTTCCCCATAAATTTGTATAAATAAAATAATAATAAAAGGGGTCCACTGAGGAGCCTTGAGCCGCTTGAGGGAGACCTGGAACTGCTCTACATATGGGCACTTGGTCAACATTGGGGACTGAGAGGGAGCAGAGAGGGAGGCCTGGGAAAGTAAACGGAGTCACACTCCGTCAGAAGCCCAGGATGGGCTCTCAGCTCACCTGAAGGGCAGGCTGGAGATTGAGGGCCCCTTGAGCGCACCCTCACCTACCGCAGCACCCTGGCTCCCCCTCCCCCTGTGCCTGGTCTCGGAACCCCTGGGGTCCAACTCCTGTTTCGAGCCATCTGTGTTTGAAGTTGACAGTAAGAGAGGCTGTCCTGAGCGTTAGCAGCATTCCTGCTTCATCATCAGCCTGGGTCTCTCTGGAAAGCCCAAGTGCCCCACCCCCACTGCCCCGAACAGCTGGCAGGGACCAGGTGCCTTTCGAGAGGTGCCACAGGAAACTCTTTTAGGACCTCCAGGCACCTCAGAGTGTCAGATTTGCAAGAAGTTTGCTCATGGAGAATTTCGGGTCCTATTCCTGAATGCTCTGTGGGAAAGGCAGGAGTGACATGCAACATTGGTTTTTTGGGTTTTTTTTACAGGTAGGTGGTTCAGCCAGCTGTGGTGCATGCCTGTAATCTCAGTATGTGGGAAATTGAGAGGGGGTTGCAAGGTGGAGGCCAGTCTCAGCAACGTAGCGAGACCCCGGCTCCAAAACAAAACGGAATAAGTAAGCTGGGCGTGGCAGCATACGCTAGTAATCCCAGCATCTTGGATGCTGAGACAGGAGGATCACGGTCAGTGGCCAGCCTCAGCTACTTAGTGAGGCCCTTTGCAGCTCAGTGAGACCCTGTTTCAAAATAAGAATAAAAAAAATTGGGCTGGGGGTACTCAGAGGTAGAATGCCTCTAGATTCCATCCCTAGTACTGCAATAAACAAACAAACAAACAAACAAACAAACAAGGGGGGGGACTTGGAATATAGATCAGAATGCCCCTGAGTTCAATTCCCAATACAAAAAAAAAAAAAGAATACCTCTATCTTTGAAGTTGTGATTTATGATACTAGCCCTGCTGTCAAATATAAACTGTAAGTTAGGGCCACAGGTGTGCGTGCTTAGTTAAGATGCAAAGGGCACTAAGGCAGAGGCTGCTTGCCGTTTAAGGTTTCTGGCACCCACCGAGGGGTCTTAGAGCATGTCCTCCACAAGCCAAGGAGAACTAAGGTCCACTTTTAAGAATCAATACATTTTGGACAATCCCGTATTCTACCAGCCTAGAGGCATTCTACCTCCGAGCTATGCCCCTAGTCCTATTTTGGTTTTTATTTGGAAACAGAGTCTTGCTACGTTGTTGAGAGCCTCGCTAAGTGGCTGGGCCTGGCTTTGAACCTGTGGTCCTCCTATCTTGGCCCTTCTACATCACCACACCCGGCCTGCTGCTGCTTTTCTAGCCTTTGGTGCCCTGGCCAAGGGCAGCAGGAGGGGCCCCGGCTCCACTGGCAACCATTTCACTGGGCAAAGGAAGCCGGGGCAGCTGACAGAGGACCATCGTCCCTCCTGAGACTTAACTAATGGTCATTTGAAAGCCTGAAATGCTTGCTTCACACCTCAATCCCAGCCCCGCCCACCCACACTTTGATTGACATGTGCCATTCATTCACGACAGAACCCTGGAAGCTCTCTGCTCGTTGAAAGCATTGCCTGTGTTTCTTTTTTCTTGGAAGAACAAATGCAGGTCCTCTAAGCCACCCCGCCTGTCCCAGAATATCTCTCTGAGCGGCTTAGGGACCACAGGAGGATGTGTGTGACTGCGCAGGCCAAGCTCACCCTTGGGGCCTCCTTATGCTTTCTTCTTTTCAGTTTCTCCTCTCATCTTTCCTTTCATTTATACAAGCGAGTAACATTAAGGCCACAGCTGGGTGCGGTGGCTCACTCCTGTAAACCTAGTACCTGGGAGGCAGAGACGGGAGGACCCCAGGTCGGAGGCAGCCTCAGCAATGCAGTGAGATTCTCTGCAACCTAGTGAGACCTGTTTCAAAAATGAAAAATAAAAAAGGCGTGGGGTGAGCCGGGCGTGGTGGCGCACGCTTGTAATCTCCGCGCTTGGGAGGCAGACAGGAGGATCGCACAGGTTCGAAGCCAGCCGCGTGCGCTGGCTTAGGAGACCCTGTTTCCAAATAAAAAAGTAAAAAATAGGTCTGCGAGTGTAGCCCGGAGGTAGAAGGGCTTCCAGGAACCCCAGTACCACCAAAAAAAAAAAAAGGCATGGGGTGCAGCTTGGAGCTAGAGTGCCCGGGGTTCATACACACACACACACACACACACACACACACACACACACACACACACACACACACAGAGGCCACAAGGAGAGGACCCAAATGTTTGCCCTTTGAAGGACTTTGCGTAATCTTCCTGAGTCTGGCAACTAGTGAACGTCCTGATTCTGGAAGCCTCTGAAATGGCTTTTCAAACCCGTGCTGACAGTTTTCTGACCACCTGTATCAACTGGTGTCCCTGAAGCAGTCCATGCTAATGATAAATTGCGGCTTCTCAGGAGCCTGCTGTCTGTCATCTGGAGACACCTCCGTGTTAGATATTTATTTGCATATATAAAACTCTGTAAGAGCCCATTAATTACCACGGAGCGCCTGAAGAACGGCCAGGGGCTATTGCATCGACAGCGCTGCTAACCCCGTCCACAAACACACACATACCCTCCAGGTTTACCTGTTAGACTTAAACGATAATTACGGGGCCATCTAGCAACAGACGAGTGTAGGCGCTAATTATCCAAATGAGACTTGGAATGTGCAGTTACCCACTTATTTTTAGCTTCGTAACTATGATTTCCACTCCAGATCCACAGTCAGTATAAATAACTGGTGTCTGATGAATTGTCTTGGTAAGTGTTTTTCTTAACGTTATTGGAACTATTTCACGCAGGAAGCGAAAGAACACTTCAAACGCGGCTTGAGCATGAACTATTAACTCTTGGAAGTCGGAAGGGCCTCGCTCAGACGCCCACGGCCAGTAGGTGGCGCTGTGGACCAGAAAATAAAAATCTCCACTTGGCTGCGACCAGGCTTTTGGTTTCTGCTCCTGAAGAGCTTTTGAGTTAACAGGCCTTGTGCTGTCCAGGCAGGAGAACTTGACGAGGGCTCACGAGTGTCACCTGTCTGCCCGGCAGGGTGGCTGGGGTCACCGGGCATTGCACGGGCAGAGACCTGGTCATCCGTGAGCTCCAGGTAACTCCTGGGGCTCCGCCACCACCTTCGGGTTTTCAGTTCTCTTGCTCCCATCCTGGGGACCTTGCTGTGTTTTACTCTCATCCAAGGATTTACGGCAATTTCATTGCAAGCCATGGGGGGGCGCCCAAATCTAATTAGGGCTGGCCTGCAGCTCAATGCCAGAGAGCATGCCTACCCTGCTTCAGCCCAGACTCACCCAGCACACCAACCAAGAAGAAGTCTTACAATATCGTGTTTGAGACATCTGTTTCCAAATCTCAGTTTCCAGGATGGGTTAAATGAGAATAAGGACACACACACACACACACACACACACACACACACACACACACACACACACACACACACGTTTTAAAATAGATTCAACTCTTATTCCTTGTTCTTTGTAAAAATAGCTGACCTAGATGTGAATGAAAGGGTGTTGGGTACTTGGGAGACTGAGCTAGGAGGGTCACAGGTTCAGGGCCAGCCCCAGCGACACAGCGAGACTTAGCAGCAAAGCAAGATACTGTCTCGAAAACTAAAAATGAAAAAGGGCTGGAGTGTAGCTCAGGGGTAAAAGGCCCCTGGGTTCAATCCCTAGTAACACACACACACACACACACACACACACACACACACACACACACACACACACTATTGAGTCCCCTGGGGAAATGTCCTTAGGAATCTCACTGAAGCGACTGTTCTGGAATAAAGGCATAAACACAAAATAATAGAAATGAAAGTGAACGGCCAAGCTGGACCTTGGACCCTCGGCCTGGTGATCTAGGTCAAATATTGTCTCCTGGAAAAGTGTACGAAAACAGAATTCTACTCACTCCCTTCTCTTCTCTCTTCCCTGTTTATATTTTCTGTTTCTCCTGTTAGTGTACTGAAAAAGTGGTACTTAACTCAGCACTATAAACGTCACAGCTTCCCGCCACTGTCCCTGTGAAGGAGGACTGCGCCACTCACAGAGGATTCGGAGGATGCAAACTTGGGAACTTGGGCTTCACGGGCTCAAGGCAGAGGTCCTCCTTATGGACAGAATGAGGGCTGGGGTCTGACACGGAGCATGGAGCTTCTGTTCTATCTGGTAAGGGACAGGGACCACTCTGGGCCGCGGAGCTTGTAAACAGCTTGCAAAAGTGGCGGCAGTTACCCTGTCCCTGCACCTACCCTTTTATTTTTTGCAGTACTGCGGATGGAACCCAGGGACATTCTACCCCCGAGCTACGCCCTCTGCCCTATTTTTTATTCTTTATTTTGAAACAGGGTCTCACTGAGATGCACAGGGCCTAAGTAGCTGAGGCTGTCCACGAATCCAGATCCTCCTGTCTCAGCCTCCCAAATGCTGGGATGACAAGCGCGCGCCACCATGCCCGGCTCCTCCATCTTTCTTAAGACCTCCCTCGAGGGGAATAGCTGGGGGCAGCCTGCCAGAGTCGAGGAACACCTAGCCCAAGGACCCCCGTTGGTCTGGTCTCTAATCAGACAACCATCAGACGCAGGAGCTGGGTGCAGACGGATGTGCAAGTCCCCTGAGAGCGCAGGGACACCCTGTGGAGCCAAAGACCACCACTGCCTAGAGCAGCAGCTGAAGAAAGGGCTGTTGTTTAAAGCAACCCAGGGCTGACTTCCTAAGCAACAGCAGCATGCCGGGGCTGGCCTGCCCTTCTCGCAGCAGATGTCTTTGCCTAAGGACCTAGACTGGAATGGCTCCACAGGTGGGTGGGCACACAGTCCACGCGTCTGCGTCTGAACCCACTCCCAGTCCAAGGCATTCACTTCTGCTGAAGTCCCAGCCTACACCCCAAGGGAGGCAGTGATGATCACCTGCCCTAACCGCAGTTCTGGGCTGGGGTGCATCTCAGCGGCAGAGCGCTCACCTAGCATGTGCAAGGAACTGGGCTCGGAACTGGCTTCAAGCCTCAGCGCTGCAAACAAAAACAAAAACTTGAGTCCTAAGCTGGGCGTGGTGGCACACGCTTATAATCCCAGCATTTGGGAGGCCGAGACAGGAGGATCGCGGTTTGCGGACAGCCTCAGCTACTCAGTGAGGCCCTTTGTAACTCAGTGAGACCCTGTTTCAAAATAAAGGATAAAAAATAGGGCTGGGGGTGTAGCTCGGAGGTAGAATGGCCCTAGGTTCCATCCCCAGCAGCAGCAGCACCACCACAACAACCCTGAGTCCTCTCTTTACCCACTCTCATTTTGACCCCAGCCCAAGGTACCTGGAGTAACAATTGAGTTCCTCGGTGACACACGCGGGGCCTGTGTCTCCACAACCTATGTCTGATTTCTCACTATCATTCCAGCCACTGGATGAGGCCCGTGCAGGGGCTTTGTGTCCATGTCCTTCCAGGGCTGGAGTGTGACCCTGCCCACTTCCTATCTGCCTGGACTCCTGACAGTGAACTCCAGCCTCCAGGCAGCGCCTGAATGGTGTCAACTGCCCAGGGGTGAATGTTCAAGTTACAGGATCACTTGACATGAAAGTAGATCATAACAGGTGAAGACAACCCTGCTGCTGACAGTATAAGGAAAAGCAGGAGCTCCTGCCCCAGGTGCTGCAGTGGATCTGAAACGGCCCTGCGGCTAGCCCTGGAGCACGCAGGCGCACCTCCATCCAGAGGGGCCGCATCACCTAGTCACGGGCAGGGAAGGGAGGCTGGTCCTGGATGTTTCCTGGTGGATCTGGGGCTTTAGAAGACTTTGAGAGTATGGGTACCAGAGCTTATATTTCATGCAAAACTTTGTGCCTTAAAGAAATGACTTAAACCAGGTATGGTAGCATGTGCTTGTCGTCCTAGTAACTCAGCAGGTTGAGGTAGGAGGATCTCTTGAACCTGAGTTCAAGGCCTGAGCAACAAGACAACAAGACAGTCAAGGAAGAAGGGGGAGGGGAGGGGAAGGGGAGGGGCCAAGGGGAGGGGGAGGAGGGGAATGGAGAATGTCCCTGCAGGGTGATGGTCTTTGCTTTGTGGCGGCTCCCAGCTCTACAGGACCACTCCACAGCGTGGGAGGGGAGAGCCCCCTCTCCCTCAGTGGTCCACCTCCTCCCTCGCCCTCCTCCCTCCCCTGGTCTCTTCCTCTCTTCTCCTGATTGCTGTGTGTAGACCTGAGGACCATCCTTTGGCTTCCTCCTCTCTCCGGATCAGGCACCTCTCTTCTGACGCAGGTGTCCCTATCACTTGGGCATCTTGATACAAACCTAATCTCGTTTTCATTTAAAGGCCCAAAGGTGCTTCAAAAGAATCAGGTAGAACCTTAGTGGAACCAGCTCCGCAAACAGCTCAGGCTCGCAAAGACGGATCGACAAACCAAATGTCCTTTTGTACACTTCTACGTAGGAAATTTTCTTTAAAAGTTTCTTTGTGGAGCTGGGGACGTGGCTCAGCGGTAGAGCACTTGCCTGGCCTGTGCACGGCTCCAGGACTGCCACCAAAGCAGGTCATTTTTATCAGCTAGTTTCTACTTGGTGATGTGACATCAGTCTGTCATCGAGGGTGACTTCTTCAAGCCTTAGTGGATTGATTTAGAACATGTACTTAATGTGCCTCATCAGGAATCTGTAGTTCTTTTTCTCTTCTTAGGAATGCCCTGAGAGCCTTCTGAGGTACCCGGTTTTGTTTTTTTTCTGGGAGCCTATCAGCTCTGGTACCGCGGCATGCTGGGAAAGGAAAGCAGGTCTTTGAAAGCGCACTAAGGGCAGCTCTTGTGACCCAGCCCTTGGGAGGCGATCTCACAAGGTTAAAATCATACAGCACTATTATTATGCATGGCCCAGCAGGTTGTTTGAATAAATTATCCTATTTTTGCTTAACTAGGAGTTTTATCTTCTGACATAGATGGATGCAGGAACGGGGGCTGGGGTAGCCTGGGAGATGGGACTTGGTGGCCCAGGTATTGAAGGGTAGAGATAGACCCAGGAGAGCCAATAGTGGCAAGCCCATCTGGCTGGTAAAAGACGGTGCTAGGCAACTAGCGGTTACCCAAGCAACCATCAGGGTTGGGGCAAGTCCAGCAGGAGGTGACAGTGGGCGCAGATGACGGGACTGACATGTACACGGAGGCGAGCCCCAGAGAGAGGCAGCGTGCGGAGACCCGGGCAGGTGCGCGGCCTTGGACATCTGTCAGCTGCGGGAGCAGGGCACCAAACCCCGTGAAGATCACAAGCCAGGCATTCCAGGGCCGGGAAGACAGGAGCCTGTGTAAGTCGTCAAGAAGGAGGCCGGAACTGGGTGTGATGGCGCGCACCCATCATCCCAGGACTTGGGAGTCTGAGACAGAGGATCTCTGGTTCAAGGTCAGCCTCAGCAACTTAGTGAGACCCTCTTTCAAAATAGAAAATAAAATGGGGCTGGAGGTACAGCTCAGAGGCAGAACAACACTGGATTGTTCCATCTCCAGTAACACACACACACACACACACACACACACACACACACACACACACACACACATACACGAGGAGGAAGCAGGCACTGGGTAGAGGGGCGGGGCTGCAGGTGGGTGAACGAGGCTCCAGATGTGGCAGGATTAGAGAATTGGACCAACAGAGCTTGAGTCAAAGCACTGTGGAGTTGTTCAGTGTCTGCCGAGGACTTATTTCCCATCCCAGGAGGGCCTACCTATGAAAACGGCAGAAGGCTGGTATGGTGGTGCACACCCACAGTCCTGGTACAGAGGCTGAGACAGGGAATTGAAGGTTCACGGTCAGCCTTCGCAACTTAGCGAGGCTCTCAACAACTTAGTGAGTCCCTGTTTCAAATCAAAAAATAAAATAGGATTGGGGGTGTAGCCCAGACGTAGAATGCCCCTGGGTTCAATCCCCAGTGCCACAAACACCAAAGCCCAGCACTGTGGAAATGGGACCTAGACAGGCATTTTCCAGCGGGGCCCTGGGTAGACATCATAGATTTAAGGGTACGGGGGTGTGGAGGTTATCTGGTTGGGGCTGCCACTCCCCAGTCCATGTGCGTGTGTAAAGCGTGTGTGATAGAATGTGTCTGTGGGTATGCAGGCATGCATGGGTGAGCCTGTGGGTCTGGGCAGGGTTGTAAGTGTGTACAAGTGTTTAATCCTGTGTGTGGGCAGCTGAGATGTCCGTCTTCGGTGGCTGGAAGTTGGAGAACTATCTCAGAGCAGGGACGCCTTCTGTGTGCGATCCAGACACGGAAACGTGGTGGCTGGCGCTCTGGAGTTTTCAGGGCCCTTTGGTGGTGCTTCAGCTGTGGGATGGGCACACAGACCTGTGAGCTGAGACTCAGCGATGGCCTTGTCTGTTCTGGACGCTCTGAGATGAGAGCCAGAGCCTCCATCCTGGACGCTCCGAGAGGAGAGCTGGGGCCCTCTGCTTAGCTCTCATGACACCAGGAGAGAGGGGTCCCCATTTTCTACTGTGTTCTAGGCTGGGAGGCAGGTGGGAACGTGGACGTCAGAGGGCTAGGGCTGGAAGCATGCCAGAACTTTGATTTTATATATGATTTTGTGGGTGTATTGTCAGTACACAACAGAGTGAGGTTCCAAGTGAATCAAAGCCCAGCAGACATGCATGTATCATTAATATATTCTGACTTTCATTCTTTGGGAAAGATATGGAGGAGTGGTCTACCTGGGCCATAGGGTGCTTCCATTCCTAGTCTTTTATTTTTCCCCCCCCGTACTGGGGATGGAACCTGGGGGCATTCTACCTCTGAGCTACATCCCTAGCCCTATTTTTTTTTTAATTCTTTCTTTTGAAACAGGGTCTCACTGAGTTGCAAAGGGCCTAAGTAGCTGAGGCTGTCTGCAAACCACAATCCTCCTATCTCAGCCTCCCAAATACTGGGAATACTGGCATGCACCGCCACACCCAGCTCTATTCCTGATCCTTTAGGGAACCTTCATACCAGTCTCCACAGTGGTTGTACTAGTTTGCAACCCCACAACAGGGTGTAAGAGTTCCTATTCCCCACATCCTGGCCAGCATTCATTATAGATTGCATTGTTGAGGACAAGCCAGAACTTTGAGTGGCCTCAGACTCAAGACTGGCCCTTCTCTGGCCTTGCCCCTCCCCAAGGGGATCCAAGCGCCCCTCTCCATCCTCTTGGGCTGCTCCTGCCTGCACCCATGCAGCAGAGGGAAGCAGCCTTCCACAGCCCGGGTGACACTGGAATAAATAGCTGGGTCAGGCACAAAAGTCAGCGGGTCTGTGCCCAAGAATGGGGCTCTCAGTGTCTCTGCCGAAGAACTGTTCTTTTGTCTCTGTCTTTAGTTCTCTGTTATATAAACATCTGGAGGGCTGGGTACCATTTTCGCCCTAGTAAAAGAAGAATACATCGTATGTTCCTCCACAAAGAGGCAAAATGGCCCCTGGGCCACAGCAGCGTAGGAACTGCACATCTCAGTGTGGAGTGGCCTCGCCTTGGAGAAGCCGCTCGTGGTCTATGAGCCTCTGTTCCTCCCTCTTCCAACATCTGTGAAGCAATGGAATACTATGTGTGGGGACTCGAGATGCCCTTCCAGATTGTCTGAGTGTATTTGTTTTACATCAGTGGCCGAACAGTTTCCAGCATCTAATAAGAATGAAATTGCTTCTGTGGGTTTCTTCAAACCTCATTTTTTGCCGGGCGTGGTGGCGCACGCTTGTAATCCCCGCGCTTGGGAGGCAGAGACAGGAGGATCACGCAGGTTCGAAGCCAGCTGCGCGCGCTGGCTTAGGAGACCCTGTTTCCAAATAAAAATGTAAAAATAGGTCTGGGAGTGTAGCCCGGAGGTAGAAGGGCTTCCAGGAACCCCAGTACCACCAAAAAAAAAAACAAAAAACAAAAAAACCACCTCATTTTTTCCCCTTCCATCTGTGGATTAAGCGGCCTGCCAGCCACTAAACAGCTCATTTCCGTAGTCAGAGTGTTTTCTGTTGTGGTTATCTGTTTGTGGACTTCCTGGGGTTAGGAAACACACACACACACACACACACACACACACACACACACACACACACACACACAGAGCCAACAATGATTATCTGATCAGCGTTCTGTTCTTAAGATGCAAGGGGGGATGTGACGATGTATGCGCAGCTGGGCTACGTACCGCCTCACTACCTCGAACCGGTCCACAGCCCAGCCGTGTGGATGCGACCTCACCCTTGGCCGGTTTCCCCACACTCTCCTGAGTTGGGGCCCGCCCTTTAACAAGGTCCTCAGGAGATTCCAGAGCACATTAAAGTTTGGAAAATCCTGGTCTGAAGTCTCTGTGTGACTGGGTGGCTTTGCTTATGGCTCATGGATCTCCAAGAAAATACATTTAAAAGAGCTTGTAATTTCCCTGAATTAAGGTTTAGAAGAAGGGCTGAGATTCATTGCCACTAGGATTTGGAAGCTCTGAGCACTTTTACGCTGCTGCATTAGGTTAGAGGAGAGGCAGCCGGATGAGCTGCGCCAACAACTCAAGGCTGGCCTCTGTGCTGTGGTCCTGGGGTCACGCTGGCTGAAGCCCTCAGAACTCAGTGATGAACCGCCGTACTCTCCTTCCAAAGCTCTATGATCACAAAGATGCCCCTGGCTTGGTATGCGATGTTATGTCTTCTCCTAAAACCTTGAAAAGCTAAAGCAAGTTGAGAAAACATATTTCTCTGAGTTCTAGTCACGGGCAGAGAAATTTATAGAAGTCCAGTCCTCTCAACATTTCCCAGCCCCTGAACAGCAGGTGTCTCGGTTCTGTCACCAGGTTCTCCCAGCTCAAGCCCGGCGCCCGCCATTTGCTGGCTGCCTCGTTGTTACCAACGAAGCCACGCGAGCCGGTGAGCCGCGCTCACCAATGCCCTCCAAGGGAGTTCTTCTTGTTGGTCCTAGAAGGGTTGGCTCTCCTCCCTCTTGGCCGTTCTTCTCAAGGGTGCTGGAGATATCCATGCCATCATCTGAGTTATTTAAATATTTACCCACGCCTGGTGTGGTCGTGCATGCTTGTAGTCCCAGTACTTGGGAGGCTGAGACAGAAGGATCTGGGTTAGTGGCCAGCCTCAGTTACTTAGTAAAGCCCTCCATGACTTAGTGAGACCCTATTTCAAAATAAAGAATAAAAATAGGGCTGAGGGTGTGACTTAGAGGTAGAATGTCCTTGGGCTCAATCCCCAGAACCACACACACACACACACACACACACACACACACACACACACACACAAAAAAAAAAAAAAAAAACCACAAAAAAAAACTAACAAAAGATGTATCCAGTAAATAGCGCTGGTCATCAGTAACCTACTCTATAGCAGGCTCATGGATGGGTCCTTAAGTTTCATCTTCTTATATTTGTCTGGTCCATCTCTCTATGACCATGTTTTTAGTTAATAAGTTTTTATCAAGTTGTATTTAATTTAATTCATATCTTGTGTGAAGATATCAAGGAACATGCTGCTTTGCTAATTTGCTAATAGATCTGCACTTTGACCACAGTCCGTTGGTCAACATTCACGGAGTTCTTATTGTGTGCCAGACGCCTTCACGGGTGTGAAAGGCAGAGTAGTCACTGGGAAAAGTTTTTCATGGAGCCTCAGTGCCAGGAGGACGGAGATGCCAGGCAAGCAAGGAAACAATATTTTACTCGGCCTTCACTGAAGGAAACAAAACAGACTCGTGCTATCTTTTGGGGTCAAGAAGTCAGAAACAAGACAAAACAAACCAGCTGGAGGGAGGGAGAGGCAGCTGTTATCTCAGCAGTTTTCACAGCTGTTCACGGAACCACCTGTCAGATGGAGAAAGAGCCACTGGACCGAGAGACGAGGAGAGAACTACAAGCTCTCCAAGGTTCCATCCTGTCGTGAGAGTTTTAAAAGCAGTAGAAACCCTACTGCAGGAAAACCCAGGGAGAAAATGGGAGATAGGAGTTGCAAAGACTGGTCCCTGGAGACTGTCCATGCAGCACCTCAGAGAAGGCGGAGGAAATCTCAGTTCAGATTTTTAAAGATGGAAGGCATGCTGGGTATGGGGCAGGTGGATTTAATCACACACACACACACACACACACACACACACACACACACACACACACACACACACACACACACACACACACACACACACACACACACACCCTCCCATGCCCAAGCATCCTGCTTAGAGCTTCCATTTTGAAAGATAAAACAGTGCTCTGGACAGGTGCTTTAGAAACAAGTGAAATTAACGTCCTGGGACAGTCATGAGAAAAAGAGCACATTTCTAGACATCTGTATTCTTGCCCTTCTGGGTGTGTCTAAGCTCTTAGAGCTTAAATAGTGGAGGACAATTTAGTCACCTATAGTCTCTTCCGTTTCCTTCTACCTAAGTACCTGTTCCTCTTCCAGCTAGTTCCTTGACAGCTGTGACCATAATCTGTGCCAGCAGGGGGCACACACGCACAGAGTTCCCGAAGAGGAGACTACTTGCCCTCCACCACTGGCTGCCTGCTCTTCCTCCTGCTGCAAGACAGATTCAGGAGAGAAACACCAGGGCCCTTGTATGTCATGGAGAGGCATGCAGATTCCTAAGACACAATCTAAGTCCCTTTTATTGCTGGAATTGAAGACAATCGTGTAGCATCTCTTGTGTTACATCTTTTACTTGAAAATCAACTTAAGCTTTTTCAACTCTTATTTAAAATGGACTACAGCTGTTTTTATGAGAGAGAGAGAGAGAGAGAGAGAGAGAGAGAGAGAGAGAGAGAGAGAGAGAGAGAGAGAGAGAAGAGAGAAAGAAAAAAGAAAGCTGTTATGGCTATTAGCAGGCTCAAATACCACACATTTGGGAGAAATGGTGAAATAATTGGAAATACCGGATTCCTTTGTGAACGCTGGAAGAGGCCACAAAAGGTACGAGGCGGAAGTGATGCCCACGCAATAAACACAGCCAAGTTAATGCCGGTCTCTGCACATACTCCATTGCCATCGGCATCTGCGCACGGACCTTAATTCAAGAGGCTTAACCTGCTCTGGGGAAAATGAACGAAGAAGGATGCCGCACGGTGCTCGGAGCCCTGCGCGCTGGTGGACCGGCGAACTCCCCCTCCCGGTGCTGCAATTGCGCGGCTTTCCTCCAAAACTATTAAGGTGCTGTCATTGGAGCCGGGGAAATTCCCAGCACCTCTAATGGCGAGCTCGATGTTACTGTGAGTGAGGTAAACGATGACAAACTTGTCTGAGCAGATGCGCCTAATGGCAGAGGCGCCGGGGCGTAATGTGCCAAGAACAGAAAAGCTCAGGGGCGGGGAACGAGAACCCACAGAATCGCTATGAGCGCGTTAGTGCACGGCCACCGTGCCCACGGCGTGCGAGGACTCCTGCCCTCCAGGCCCAGCGGACCTCGTCCAGGTGGCCACCTCGGTGCAGAGCTGCCACGACAGAAAGGGAAGGCCTCTGGGGGTTCAGCCTCAGCTGTCGGAAAACCCCAAGAAGTTTCTAGTGGGGAATTAAAGAGAAAGCCCTTGAATTATAGAGCACAGCCGGGAGATGGCATCTCTAGGATCCACCCACATTCAAAGAAAACGACACATTTCTCAATTTCAGGCTCGGTTGTGGCACGCCAGAGAAAATTCCACACAGGTGGACGTGGCTTACAGCCCTGTCCCATGTAATAAGCGGTTACCCCGGTGTCACTGATGGAATGCGTTTCCTCCTCATTCACATTTGTAATGGAACAGTCTGGAAAACTTGGCTTACTACTTTACAGAGAGCAATGGAAGAGTGGGGGGTGGAGCTAAGATAGTTTTGGGTCTATGGGATTGAAATTCAACTGGAAGGAGAGGGGGCGGCATTCAGAAGGCCTCGTCTTCTGGCCTCTAGTTCTAAAAAATGTTAAAGTTTGTGTGAGCCCATAGAAGCCACAGGGAGGCGTCGCTCAGCTCGAGGTCCGCCTGCCTGGTTTGCTCGGAACCCTAGAAGCCTGACTGAAGCAATCAGGATGGCTCACTCCACCTGGTGCCCACACTTGTCACCTTTTTGCAAGGTTTATTATTTTATTTTTGTGATACTGGGGATTGAACCCAGAAGCATTCTACTTCTAAGCTATATCCCCAGCCCTATTTTATTTTTTGTTTTGAAATAGGGTCTCATAAACTGGGCGTGGTGACGCACACTTGTAATCTCAGTACTTGGGAGGCTGAGACAGGAGGATCACAGGTTCATGGCCAGCCTCAGCAGCTTAGTGAGGCCCTCTGCAACTTAAAGAACCTGTTTTTCTAAATTTAAAAATTATATAAAATAGGTCTGAGGGTATAGCCTGGAGATAGAAAGCCCCTGGCTTCATCTTTAGCATCCCCCAACACACAAACACACAAAAAAGAAACAGGGTCTCACTAAATTGCTGAGTCTGGCCTGTAACCTGTGATTTTTCTGTCTTGGCCTCCCTAGTACTGAGAATACAGGCATGTGCCACCACGTTCTGCTCAATTTTATTAACTTTATTAAGTTAGAGTCTTTATGAAGAAAAGGGCTGTTCTCCCCACTCCAGTGATTGGACCCACATCAGAGACTTAGAACCATATACATTTTGCAAAAGAGAAACTAAACTGGAAATATAACTCACTAAAAGATTTGTTTAAAATTATTTCAAAATTCTTAGACACCAATTATACTCCTGAGTGTGGTATAATTGACATGTCTAAAGCTATACATATTTAATGAGATTGGGGATGAGAACACACCAGTGAGACCATTACCCCAATATCAAAGCTATATACACATCCATCGTTTCCCAAAGTTTCCTCTCACCCATCACCACCATCATCATTGTCAACATCATCGTCATCATCATCATCATCATCATCATCATCATACCATTAGCATCAGCATCATTATCATCATCATTACTATCGCCATCAGCATCAACATCAGCATCACCATCATCGTCATCATACCATCAACATCAGCAGGAGCAGCAGCAGCATCACCATCACTATCACCATCAGCATCACCATACCATCATCATCATCATCGTCAGCAGCAGCAGCAGCAGCAGCATCCCCATCATTATCACCATCATCACCATCAGCATCATTATCATCATCATTACTATTACCCTCAGCAGCAGCAGCAGCAGCATCACCATACCATCAGCAGCAGCAGCAGCACCTCGCTATCATCATCATCACCATCATCATCAGCAGCATCATTATCATCATCACTACTATCACCATCAGCATCAACATCAGCATTACCATCATCATCACCATACCATCATCATCAGCAGCAGCAGCAGCATCACTATTATTATCACCATCATCAGCATCAGCATCAGCATCATTATCATCATCATTACTACTACCATCAGCATCACCATACCATCAGCAGCAGCAGCAGCACCATCATTATCATCATCATCACCATCATCATCAGCAGCAGCATCAATCCCAACACTATCACCATCATCACCAGCAGCAGCAGCAGCATTATCATCATCATTACTATCACCATCAGCATCACCATCAGCAGCATCATCACCATCAGCATCAGCATTACCATCAGCATCATCCCCATCACTATCATCATCATCAACAACATCATCATCATCATGTAGTGTGTGCGTGTGTGCATGTGCACAAGAATATTTAATAAAATAAGAGCTAAAAGGTTTTGTTAGAGACCATTGGTTCCTCCTCCTGAAGGAACTGGTGAGATCGCATTGGTGGTCTGGGCTGGATTCCTTTTCTCTTCATGTTCTTTGAGGACTCCTGCTACTCCATCCTGTGATGCCCTCACACCCATGTACAGCTGACTTCCTGCTCCACATGTAACCCTAGGAATGGCTGCCTAATATGGCAGCTCTCATTCCTACACTTTTTTGACTGGGCATGGAGCATCTCTCTGTGATCCCTTCCTGCCTCTCCAGCATTTTCTGCCACAGCTCAGTAGAGGGCTGCGCATTTCAAATTCCCTGGAGGCAGCTGGGTATGGTGGTGCACACCTATAATCCCAGTCCTTGGGAGGTAGAGACAGGAGAATTGCAGGGTTATGGCCAGTCTCAACAAATAAGTGAGACCCACAACAATTTAGCAAGACTCCATTTCAAAGTGAAAAATAAAAAGGGCTGAGTGTGCTTCAGAGGTAGAATGCCTCTGGGTTCAATCTCTAGTACAGGGGAAAAAAAAAAAAAAAGGGAAATTTTTCCCCTAGTAGCAAAGAACTTCCTCATAAGAGTTTAAGCTGAATTTTTTTTCTCCACTGCAATCCCCAATTCTCCATTTAACACTATTAAGATTCCCTTCTGCTCAGCCTGCTGTTAGACCAGCTCTGAAGATGGATTGGGGAAGACAGTCCTGTGGGTGATTTCATGCCCAGAATTGGACAGGCCAAGACTTGCCCCAGATTGCTCCAAATGTTAGTATGTGGTCACTCAAACACTAGACAGCTTATCAAGTTTAAAACCTGGGGGACTGTCTCTGCACACTCTGAGTCATTAGGTATGGGAGGGGTCCTGGAATTCCACCAAAGACATTTGCAGGTGATTCTAACCACCAGTAGTGTCAGAGACCGCAGATGAATGTTGCACCAATGTCCTCTGGATATGTAGACTGACTACAGAGCTACTGGCGATCTTCCCTCCTGGGGAGGAGACCAAGAGACGAACTTAATTATCCCTGAAATCTGAAGGAGATGCTTTGGAACCGGCACATACCCGAGCCACCAATGCCCAGGCCCCTTGTAGCAAATGGCACAGTGTTTGCACAGAAGTTCAGCATAGCCCCCGATATGGCAGATTTCTGTCATCTCTGGACCTCTTACAACACCCGATATGAACACTCTGGGAAAAGTGGACATGCTGTATTGTTAAAAGACTCATGACAGCCAGGCGTGGTGGTGCACACCTGTAATCCAGTACTGGGGAGTCTGAGACACAGGATCACAGGTTCACAGACAGCTTCAGAGACTTTGTGAAGCCCTCTGCAACTTAGTGATACCCTGTTTCAAAAAAATAAATGGGGCTGGGGGTGTAACTCAGTAGCAGAATGCTTCTGGGTTCAATCCACAGTGCCCATCCCTAAACACACAATAATTACAAGAAAAAGTTTGTACATGGTCAGTAAAGATGCATTTTTCCACCAAATAATTTCAATTTGCAATTAGTTGAATCTGCAGATGATAAACAAATACACATATTATTGTGATGTTTTTAGCTAGCCTGGTTTAGTTAGGTCATATATAGCACACGGAGACAAATGTAGCTTCTGGTAAAAGAAACCTCTTTGTGAACCCCGAGAGTCTCTCTGAGGTGTTTGCCCACTCTTGGCTGAAATTGTACTATTTTGGAGGGGGGGGGCATTTAAAAAAATATGGAGGTATAATAAAATGAAAACCAGAAAAGCACTGCCCTAGGAAGAGGCTGGCATAAGCAGGGTTGTTATGAAGACACCTGGTAAGAGCCATTCCCAGCTGGACCCTTGCCAAGCCCTGTGGCTCTGTGTCCTGAACTGTGGTATCTTGAGCAGCGGCCAGTTGTCCTCCAAGGCCAATGAAATGTAAACTAGTTCAAGAGAAGCACAAATTCAGTTGCTCCTAGCCACGTTTCAAGGGCTCAGAGCCACGTGTCATAGCAGGAACTGCATTGGGCACCCACGGATAAAGGATCTCTCCACCATTCGAGAAAACTCCGCTGGGCGTGCTGGGCTAGAGATGACCACTAGGAAGCGTGGGGTCTGGCCAGCCGTCTAGCCGCCACCGAGGTCAACGCTTTTTCTCTGGTGCCGTGGAGTTTACTGGGTAGCGTATTGCGATGACTCTCTCACTGCCTTCAGCTAAATCCGACAGACCTTCTCAAGAGACAAAAAGAAAGGAGAAGGAATTGCTGGCGTTCCTCAGTTAGTGCTGGCCCAGGCTCTGCAGGGAGCACTCCATTGTTAACTTCATAACTCTCGGAGAACTCTCCCCAGTCCTTTCTAGGTGGCAGAAATATCTGGCATCGCCAGAGCGATGCGTGAAATCCTCAAATATTTTATTATCATTTTCTTTTTGCCTCCAGGGCGGTCGTTAGAGGTCTCAAGTGTGCCCTCCCTGCCACGAGGTCTGGAATGAAACGGGAAGGATGGCTGCTCTCCCTCCTCCCGCGTCGTCCAATGGCTGGGGGAGCAGGGGCCTTGGGATTTGCCTTCAGAATCAGAGCAGCTGTAGGAGGAGAGACTTGGAAGGCTGGGGTGGAAGAAAAGGATAGAGAAAATCCAGGCGCGGTTTCTCCAGGGTGTGCGGCTGGATCCCCAGTCAAACACAGCCGTGGTGCTGCGGTGAGTTTGCCATTATTTCCTGAAGGTAGGGATGTTGGAGCTTGGATGGGCTCTGTGATCATGAGCAGCCACGGCCCAGCCTTTTGATAAGTTCATTGCCTAGTAAAGACACACCAGGCCCACGCTGGTGGCCGGATCCGGAGGTAGCAGTGGCTAGCACTTTCTTGAATAATGATAGTGGAACCAAAACCCCATTTACATTCTTAGAGGAGAAAAACTGGATTCCAACATGACCACACGGCCACTGCCCTGAAGGGAAAAGTTGTGAGAAACTTCTCGGCAAAATACATTTTATAAAAGCTTTGTGCCTCCTGATGTGGTGTACTAGAAAACCGCTGGTGGCTAAAACTTCCAGGGGCATCTATTTAAGTTATCTAGTCCCTTCCACCCGACTCATGATCATGATTCAGCCTGCTAATTAGTCTACACCCAGCAATTATTTATCTTTTGCAGTGCTAGGGATGGAACCCAGAGGGATTCTGCCTCTGAGCTTCCCCCCTTGGCCCTATTTTATTTAGAAACAGTTTCACTGAGTTACCAGGGCACTGTTGGCCTCAAATCTGAAATCTCCCTGCCTCCACCTTGCAAGTGCCTGGGATTATAGGCGTGTGCCGCTGCGCCTGGCTAGGACATCCTACTTCAAATTCACTGCTTGTGGAACAAGTACTCATGCTGGACGTCTCGCTCTTGTAGGAGCTGAAAAGTTCCATGAGAAAGAAGAACAAACAGACTCGAAACGTCTTCTCCGCTTGTAAAAAGCAGAATCCAAGGCGCTGTGTGCTAAGGTGCATGCCAAACTAGGACCCCCTGGTTCTATTTTGCGTGTATCAGTCATTCAATTATGACTGGTGAGCCAGGCTGGTTGGTGTTAGCCAGGTATGGTGGTGCACATCTGTAAGCCCAGTACATGGGAGGCGGAGACAGAAGGACCCGAGGTTTGAGGCCAGCCTCTGCAACTTTACAGCTCCCTTAGCAGCGTAGCCAGACCCTGTTTAAAAAATATATTTTTAAGGGCTGGGGGCGTGGTCAGAGGTAGAATGCCATTGGGTTCAATCCCCAGTACCAAATGGTAATAATTAATAATAATAAAGTAGGGTATCCTGGGTTAAAGTCGGGAAAATGTACTTGGTCTGTGACAGTGAGAGTTATACAGTGCCAGTGTTCTTCATAACAGCATTATCTGGGCAGCGCACTTTCCTCCTGCAGAGCTATTTCACCCTTATAATTTCGTTTGATTTGCTGTTAAACCTTAGATAACGTTATTAGCCTGCGTGCGCTTTTCGTTTTTCACCCATGGCAAAGAAAAGCTACCCCATGGAAATACGGTTATCTTTTCATCAAGATGTGGCAGGACTTATGATTGAGTGATTCCGTGGAATCTCATTAGAAGGCAGTCTGAATATACACGAGAGAGCCATCGCTCTCGAGGCTTCACAGCCTATTTGTTATGGCCTAAATGGGCAAAGCTGTGCCAATAAATTAGTACAATTCAAATATGAGTGTCAAGTTGCCTCTGGCTGGAACTTGGCAGAAGTGAGAAATTTCGGCTGGAGCATCTTGCTGAGACGAGTCTGGAAGGCGGCGCCGCTGTCTGACATAAGGCGCGTCTCACGGTCCGTTTATTTTCTGCCCCTGCAGACCTCCCACTACGTGTCCTCCCAGGTGAGCTGCGCAGCGGGCTTTGCGCGTGGATGTTTCATTCCCGGTCACTTAGCTGCTCGAAGGCACGGATTCAAACCCCACCCCTCCTGCTTACCAGCTGGGAGAGCTTAAGGAATTTGCTCCCCTCTCTGAATCTAAGCTTGCTAATGTCTGAAAGAGAAATTGGAGCCAGGCGTGGTGGCGCACACTTGTAATCCCAGCATTTGGGAGGCTGAGACCAGAGGACCCTGTTTGCGGTTAGCGGACAGCCTTAGCTACTTAGTGAGGCCCTTTGCAACTCAGTGAGAAACTGTTTCAAAATTAAGATTAAATAATAGGGCTGGGGTGTAGCTTGGAGGTAGAATGACCCTGGGTTCCATCCCAGTACTGCAAAAACAAAAATAAATAACAGAAATAACTGTAGCTTTGTAAGCCCCCTGGATATCATGGGAACATTGTAGGAACACAGGCTCCAGGAACACCCCAGGATACCAGAATCTGGCGATACTCAGGCTCCACGTCTTAGTCAGCTTTCTAGAACTGCAATAAATACTTGAACCAATCAACTTATAATGAGAAAAAGGTTTGTTTGGGCTCATGTGTTTTTGTGTTTTGGGGGATGTAACCCAGCCCCATTTTATTTATTAACCTATTTATTGTTTTTATTTTTATTTTTGTGGTACTAGAGATGGAACCCAGGGGCATGCTACCTCTGAGCTACACCCTCAGCCCCATTTTTTCTTCTTTACTTTGAAACAGGGTCTCACTAAGTTGCAAAGGGCCTAAGTAGTAGCGGAGTCCGTCCATGAACCACGATCCTCCTGTCTCAGCCTCCCATATGCCGGGATTATAAGTGTGCGCCACCACGCCCGGCTTATTTCATATTTTATTTTGAAACAGGAGCCTGATAAATTGCCCAGGCTGGTCTTGAACTTGTGATCCTCCTGCTTCAGCCTCAGGAGTATCTGGAATTATGGCTGTGCGCCACGGCACCTGGCTTGGTGCTCAGCTTTGCAAGATGGAGCCCCGTTGCCTTGGGGCCTTGCCAAGAACTTTGATGTTGGTGCAGCACCTCAGAGCTGGGAAAAAACAAGAGTGAGAAAAGGAAGGGCCACGAGAGAAGGGTACGCCCTTCTAGGGTACGCCCGAGAGAAGGCGGGAACCTTCCATTAGCGCCACTCCTTACAGCGTCTACCGCAGCCCAGGTGCCCGGCAGGGACGAAGCCTTCAACATCTGGGCGCCCCGGGGGCCACAGAGGCCCAAACCACAGACGCCCTTACATAACACGCTGCCGTATTTCCCTGTGTGTGCAGCACGCACTCCTGCGGGCAACTTCAAATACTCTCTGGATGATATA
The DNA here is from genome assembly GCF_963383645.1 of Muscardinus avellanarius. NCBI lineage: Eukaryota > Metazoa > Chordata > Mammalia > Rodentia > Gliridae > Muscardinus > Muscardinus avellanarius. The sequence goes on from NC_137809.1 coordinate 7,004,616, forward strand.
ATACCCAGCACAAGTGAATACTGTATAAATAGTTACTCGACTCCCTCGTTTGGGAAATGAGGAGAGGAAAAAATTTACACGGGTCCAACAGAAGTGCAGTTTTCTGCCGGGCGTGGTGGCACACACTTGTTAATCCCAGTACTTGGGAGGCTGAGACAAGAGGACCTGGGTTCGTGGCCAGCCTCGGCTACTTAGAGGCCCTCTGCAACTTAGTGAGACCCTGTTTCAAAGTAAAGAATAAAATACTGGCCGTGGGGGGGTGTGGGTCGGAGGTAGAATGCCCCTGGGTTCAATCCCCAGCACCAGAAAAAAAAAAAAAAAGGAAAAAAATGCCGTTTCCCCCATAACAATTTTCATACACAGCGGAGTGAATCACAGATGCAGACCCCCTGACTCGCGGGGCCAATCCGACTTTTGTTTTCTAAGAAAGAATAAGAGTTAAATCAATGTCTACTTAAGAAGAGCGAGTGGCAAAGTCCCTGGCACGTAATAAATGCTCAAGAAGTAGGAACTGTGATTAAATTCTCACCGAATTTTCCTTTTCCTCCCTCCTCAGTGCTCGCGGAGACAAGGAGCCCGGAAGGTTGGAGGCCAGGACTGTGCTCTGAGCAGAAGGCTCCCAAGCGGTGCTGAAGAGCTCAGTCTTCCTTTCCCCTCCATGGGGCCAGGAAGTATTATTGTTAAAAGAAAGAGGGTGGGGCCGGGCGTGGTGGCGCAGCTTGTAATCCCCGCACTTGGGAGGCTGAAACAGGAGGATCCCACGGGTTCGAAGCCAGCCTCAGCTACTCAGTGAGGCTTCCAGCAACTTAGTGAGACCCTGTTTCCAAATAAAATATAAAAAAGGTCTGGGAGTATAGCCCAGAGGTAAAAATAAAATAGGGCTGGGGGTGTAGCTCCGTGGTAGATCACCTCTGGGTTAAATCCCCCCAAACACAAAAACCTGTGAGCTAAAACAAATCTTTTCCGTATTATAAGCTGATTAGCTTAAGTATTTGTACTGTTAATGATATTAATTTACGTAAAAATTTTAAGTGAAAAATATTTGGAGGAGCCGCGTTCCCCCTGGAAATTTAGCCAAGAACACTTTTCCGTCAGAAAAGGCTCAACGGTTATTTCAGAAGGAATTGTAGATGGGAGCAAAGTTTCTTTATTCTGTTGCCACTTTCCAGAGATTTCCATGGTGAGCTAGTATGCACTGTGCAGAGCGCGCTTAACACCTGCAACCCACAGGGTGAAGGCTGGGAGGCCAGAGAGGCCCGAAGGCCTCCAGGGCCCTGTGGGCGGGGCTTGGGCTCGGGGGCGGGGCCATCTTGAACCGGCAGGCCATTAAAACAGGAACACGCCTACACGCGCTTGTAATCCCCGCGCTTGGGAGGCGGAGACAGGAGGATCGCGCAGGTTCGAAGCCAGCCTCCCTGGCTTAAGAGACCCTGTTTCCAAATAAAATATAAAAGAGGTCTGGGAGTGTAGCCCGGAGGTAGAAGGGTTCCATCCCCAGTACCACCCAAAGCAAACAAACAAACCAACCAACCAGGAACACTTATAATCCCAACTGGCACACACTGGTAATCCTAGCACTTGGGAGGCTGAGACAGGAGGACCCTGGTTCGCGGACAGCCTCGGGTACTTAGCGAGCCCCTTCGCAACTCAGTGAGACCCTGTTTCGAAATAAGATTAAAAATAGGCCTGGGGGTGTAGCCTGGAGGTAGGATGCCTCTGGGTTCCATCCCTGTACCGCAAACAAAAGAAAACAAAAAACAGGACACCTTTGGTTTACAAGAGCTCTTTCTGTTCCTAAGCTGGGGTCCGGAGATTGCCAAAACGTTCATGGTTGGAATCTAGAGCACCTGTAAATTTAAATGAGGAAAAATATATATCGTTCTTTTCACAAACCTCTACTGAACTTTGGCATTTCCTTTCATCGGGAATGCAGACGACACACCACACTAGTATCAATAGTACCCAAGATTTTGTCCTGCTAAGAATCAGTTATCTTCATGGCCTCGGACCATCAAACCACCGTGTCTGTTGGGTTTTGGGCCTTAGACTCGCCACTGCGCCTGCGGCTTAGTGCCCTCAGGAAGAAGCGTACGCATGGCTCTATTGTGCTTTTCAAAAAAAATATTTTGATTACTGTGTTTCAAGGTGTAATTCTATGTGATTTCCTTTATGCATTTAAAACATTATTCTGAGACTGTCCTCTACAGAAAGAGGTTAAGACCCCTACAAATAGCAAGACACACGCTGAGGATGACAACTCCCCATGCGATTGGGTGATCTCTGGAGTTCACTGAGTGCAGCTCCCTGTCTCCAAAACCTCTGCCTGTGCCCATTTTAGCTGACACCTTTAGCAAATTTCAAAACCTGTAGTCATTACATTTTTTATTAACCATTTTTGTACTGAGATGATTAAACAAGCCACTTTTTTTTACGGGTCTGGGGATGGAACCCAGGGGCATTTGACCTCCGAGCTACACCCCCTGCCCTATTTTTTATTCTTTATTTTGAAACAGGGTCTCACCGAGTTGCTGAGGGCCCCACTAAGTAGCTGAGGCTCTGTGAACCGCGATCCTCGGGTCTCAGCCTCCCGAATGCTGGGATTACAAGCGTGTGCCACCACGCCCAGCCTAAACAAGCCACATTTTGAAATCTGCTTCTGTCTTCCAGAAAAACAGCCAACCAACCCCAGGCAGGGCAGAGTCAGCCTCCCACTTCCCCAGCTGTTCTGGGCTGGGTCGGTGAGGGGCGCGTTTAAAAGGCTGGAGTCCTCCGGAGTCACAGGCTGCCTGCACTTAAGAGCCTGCTGCAAGAGCCGACAGCCTTCTTTGGTGTCTCCTAAGCCATGATGGAAATTGCTCCCTTGTCCCCAAATCTCTTCCCCCGGCCCGAGCAGTGACTGAAGCCCCCTGCGCCGGCTGCCTGTGGACCGAGGTGTTGTGGAATTAGTGCCGCTGCTCTAAAAACACAGGCAGCTTTTCGCACGGTATAAAACGCTCTGTTGATCTTCTTTCTTCCTGAGTAAACTCTTTCTCCACCAAACGACACCGATTCCCGAGGAAAAGATCGGCAGACCTGGCCCCTAAGCGCAGGCATTTCAGGCATTGTTACCGTGAACGCATCGCGGAACGCACTTTCTCTTTTGCTGAAACTTGACTGTGGGCCGGCCCAGGCCAGAAGCCACCAGGTGCTGCAGCTGCTGTGGTAGCGATTCCCAGCGGCCCGTCCAGTTGTAGATTTTAATTTCATTCATTGTGACCGTCATGCTACTGTGATAACAAAAGGTGGGTGTTGGCTTGCTTTGCTGCGGTTCCCAGCCCAGCAAAAGCCCCCTGAGCTCAAGTGCAATTTCCAGGGAGCCTGTATTCTAATGAAAAGGTTGCTCCCAAGAGGGGCAGATGCTCTGGCAATGCTGACCCTCACTGATCAGGTGACCGCACGGGTGTGTCTGGCAGCATCCCGGGCCGCCGGCATCCCCGGCGCTCTGCAGAGCCTCCCTTCTGCTCACGAAAGCATCTTAGAAGACCGATGGCACACTTACTTTGCTTATTGGGAATAGCTGTCATGTAGGCAGGCTCATCAGGAAAGCGTAGAAACAGAAGAAATAAAAGTGATGGAGATTTCACTTATGTGTGGAGAAAAGGGCTGAGAAAGAGTTGACTTGAGTTAGGATTATTTCTTTTCTTTTTTTGCAGTACTGAGGATTGAACTCAGGGGCATTCTACTTCTGAGCTACACCTCCAGCCCTATTTTACTTTTTATTTTGAAACAGAGTTCCACTAAGTTGCTGAGGGTGGCCTTGACCTGTGATCCTCCTGTCTCAGCCTCCCAAGTACTGGGATTACAAGCATGTGCCACCACACCTGGCTGAATATTTCTACTTAGAAGACAGTGTTGAAAACACCGAGTGCCTTGGGTAGGGAACAGTGTAGACACAAGAAGGAACAGAGAAAGTGGGCGGGGCCAAGCCAGGGGTGGAGCAGAAAGTAGGCGGGGCCAAGCCGGGGGTGGGTGGGGGGGGCAGGCTGTAGGTTGAGACAGGAGGATCACAAGTCAAGGCTACCCTCAGCAACTTAGCAAGACTCTTTCAAATTAAAAAAGTAAAAAATTGAAAAATAAAAACTTCAGAGATAGCATGCCTTTTTGTTCAGCCCCCAGTAGCAGAAAAATAAATAAATAGGTAAATTAAAAGTAGAAGAGGCCAAAGTCTAATTTTGTCCCATCCAGGATTCCCAGACTGCTGGATGATCCGTGCAGACTGGGATGTGAAGACCCTCTCCAGTTGAAAATCTGATTTGAAAACCCATTGATGGTGATTTTTGAAGCCACTTTTTTAACCATGGTATTTGAACCATGGGTGGGAGGGCTGGCAGAATCTTTTATACTGGGGATGGACGCCAGGGTCATCCTACCTCAGAGCTATACCCCAGTCTCTATTTTATTCTTTTATTTTGAAACAAGCTCTCAGTAAGTTACGGAGGGCCTCACTAAGTTGCTGAGGCTGGCCATGAACCTCCTGTCTCGGCCTCTCAAGTACTAGGATTACAATTGTGCACCACTATGCCTGACTTGGTAGGATCTTCAATTGAAAGTTTTTTTCCTCTTTCTTTCTTTCTTTCTTTCTTTCTTTCTTTCTTTCTTTCTTTCTTTCTTTCTTTCTTTCTTTCTTGCCATCAATGTCCAGTTCTTAAATTTATATCCATCACTCATGGACAGCTTGGGGTGGCCAGGGGTGTTCATTCATTCAAAAGAAATCCCAGATCAGGGATGGCCGGGGAAGATGGAGCGCCGGCCGCAGGCTCACGTAATCCACCCTCCTTACTCTGTGTCTTGGGCATCACCTCTCCCACTTACAAACAGTTATATTATTAAAGATATTTCGCAGATAGTAACCTTGGCAGTAGTTGTCAAGGCTAATGGTTTGACATTTCAGATCACCCACAACTAATCAACTGAACATGGGGACACATCTGAAAAGCCCATTATATGCGGAAGGCCCTGAAGTAATATGTCAAGACGCACCAACAGCGTTATGTAAACGGGTTGGTTTTCTCTGCTGCGGTCCCACGGCTGGGGAAAGCGTGCCTTTGAAGGACACGTGCGTGTGGCCGGGGAAGGAGATTGTGTTATTGAATGCCACGTATTTACGGGGAAGAGTCCCTCTCGCGGATGATTAAAAACAGTCACCTCACACAAATGCTTCCGGGGATGTTTTCTCATCTAAACCTTCCACTCTTGGAAGGAGCGTTACAGCATCACTGCCTTCGGATTGAGGAAATGATCTTGAGGGCTGAGGATTCCAGAGCTGTGGTCCAAGATTCCCCTGAAAGATAAGAGAGAAATAAGCCAGCGGGTCGGTGTTTCAAAAACTCCCAGGTGCCGATGGGCAAAGAAATAAGGAAACTAATTGTGTTTCTGTTACTCCTACAGACCCCCAAATTGCTGAAGTTTTTAAAGAGCCTAGCTCTGTGGGTAGTTTTGGCTTTTTTTTTTTTTTTTTGGCAGTAGTAGGGTTGGAACTCACGGGCATTCTACCTCTGAGCTATGCCCCAGCCCTATTTTTTATTCTTCATTTTAAAACAGGGTCTCACTGAGTTGCAAAGGGCCTCACTAGCTGAGGCTGGCTGCAAACCAGGATCCTCCTTTCTCAGCCTCCCAAGTACTGGGATGACAAGAGTGTGCCACCACGCCTGGCTTGGCTTTTGTTTTAATCCTCTTCTCGGCTAGTTTTATTACTTGATGCTCTTTATGATTTTTTTTTAACAAAATAAGTCAGAGTCCTTAAAGATGAACTTATTCCAAAATTATATAGGCAGGTTAAAAATATAGGGCTGGCAAAAGATGGCTTTGGTAAAAACTAAGCCAGAGAAAGCTGGTAGCTGTATTCATAGCAGACAAAATAAAATTTAGAGTAAAATAGTAATAGGATAAAAGGCATCCTTCACAGAGTTTTTAAAAGGAAATATCCCTAAGTAAGAGAGCACACTCACGAGTCTGAGGAGAGAGGGCTGAAAGAGGGAAAGGCTGATCACCGGGCACTAACACTGTAGATGGACAGAAGTAAGCTCTGGCGTTAGACAGGGTAGCAACAGCTGGTGATGGTGCCCACGGGCTTCAGAACCAGTGGGAAGACCCGGGTGTGACGGTGAGCCCAGTAGCTGGGACGCTGGGAATCTAAGAAGGAGAATCAACCGTTCAAGGCCAGCCTCAGCAACTTGATGAGACCCTCAGCAATTTAGCAAGACCCTGTTTCAAAATGAAAACTAAAAAGGGGCTGCGAATGTACCCTGGAAGTGCAATGCCCCTGGTTCAATTCCCAGTACCCAAACAAACAAAACAAAACAACGACAATTAGAAGAAAGGATTCTGAATGTTCTTACCACAAAGACACGAGAACGTTTAATAGGATGACTGTGTGTGTCAGCTTTCCGTTACCCTACTGTGTACCTCGGACCATCACCTTACAAGAAGGAAAAGGTTTGCTTGGCGCACTGTTTCAGAGTTTCCGGCACACAGTCTGGCCAACTGGCCCTGCTGTTTTGGGGCCTGTGAGAGGTAATGCGTCATGGCCAGGTATGCGTGGTAGAGACTCACTACACCTGCAAGGTGTAACCTCAGGGACTAGAGGACCCACACTGGCCCCAGATTCTCATGTCACCCCGCCCAGTATGCCCAGTACACCATGCTGGGGAACCAGTGTTTACACGTGGGCCTTGGGAGACAGTCACAATCCAAACTGTAGCAATATGCTTACCTTGATCTGAGTATTACACATAGATGTATGTATCAAAGCATCACAGAGTAACACATACAATTATTATGTGTAAACAAATTTTTAGCCGGGCATGGTGGCACACGCTTGTATCCCAGCATTTGGGAGGCTGAGTCCAGAGAATTGTTTTTCGTAGACAGCCTCAGCTACTTAGTGAGGCCCTCTGTAACTCAGTGAGACCCTGTTTCAAAAATAAAGAATAAAAAATTGGGCAGGGGGTGTAGGTCGGAGGTCAAATGCCTCTGGGTTCTATCCCCAGACCTGCAAAAAAAAATTTTAAGTTATGAACCTAACAATTTTACCTTGAAATATATATGTTCACAGTATTAGAATATAGTTTTGAAGTATCTTAACTTTCTTTCTTTCTTTCTTTTCTTTCTTTCTTTCTCTCCCTTTCCTTCCTTCCTTTCTTTCTTTCTTTCTTTCTTTCTTTCTTTCTTTCTTTCTTTCTTTCTTTCTTTCTTTCTTTCTTTCTTTCTTTCTTTCTTTCTTTCTTTCTTTTGTGGTGCTGGGAATTGAACCCAGGGGCATTCTACCTCCAAGCTACACCCTCAGCCCAATTTTTTATTCTTTATTTTGAAATGGGGTCTTTTTAATTTTCAGAAGGCCTCACTAAGCAGCTGAGGCTAGCCGTGAACCCAGATCCTCCCTTCTCAGCCTCCCAAGTACTGGGATTACAAGCATGCGCCACCACGCCCAGCTTCTTAACACTCTTTCTAAGCCTAAATTTGGGAAGATTACAAGATCATTTAAATGTATTTTCTTGGAGATCTTTTGTCATTTAAATGTCAAATCAACCTCAGAGAGACTTTGGGTTTATCCCAAGTATGTTATGGCAGAGATAAGTACCTGGGAGTCTAAGACCGGAGGATCATAGATTTGAGGCCAGCCTCAGTAACTTAGTGAGACTCTGTTTCAAAACAAAAAATAAAAAGGACTGGGAGTGTATCTTGGAGGTACAACACCCCTGGGTTCAATCCTCAGCAACACACACACACACACACACACACACACACACACACACACACACACACACACACGGCCAAGGCTGACCAAGAAGCCAGGGGTAAATACATCTGCAAACATAACGAGACATTTTGACCCAGCTCTCAAAAGTACAAAGATTAAAGGAAACTGGAGATTGGATAACACAACAAAATCGTTCAGGAAAAAAAAAATCAAGAAATGAGCCGGGTGTGGTGGCACACGCTTGTAATCCCTGCGCTTGGGAGGCGGAGACAGGAGGATCGCGCAGGTTCGAAGCCAGATGCGCTGGCTTAAGAGACCCTGTTTCAAAAAAAAAAAAAAAAGTATAAAATAGGTCTGGGAGTGTAGCCCAGAAGTAGAAGGCCTTCCAGGAACCCCAGTACCACCAAAAAATAAAAATAAAAATCAAGAAACGAGCTTGCTTCAAGGAACGTACAGAGAGAGCCCCACCCTCTGAAGGATATGTTTTCTTTTTTAAATATGAATTCAGCCGGGCGTGGTGGCGCACGCTTGTAATCCCTGCGCTTGGGAGGCAGAGACAGGAGGATCGCGCTGGCTTAAGAGACCCTGTTTCCAAATTTAAAAAAATATAAAAAATAGGTCTGGGAGTGTAGCCCAGAGGTAGAAGGGCTTCCAGAAACCCCAGCACCACCAAAAATAATAAATAAATACATACATACATACATACATACATACATACATACATACATACATACATACATTAAATATTTAAGCAAATTCTCCATAAATCTCAAAGAATTGAAGGATAAGAGATCTGGTCTCTGACTGAAATGAACCTCAGAAATCATTCATGAATGAAAAGACAGAGGAAACTTCCTCCAACTCTTTGGAGGAAAAACATCCATTTATAAATTCATGAGTTCAAGAAGAAATAATAGCCCCAAATAGCAAAATAATAATTAGACGATGACAAAAATCCTCAGGGCTAAGGTAAAACTTCTACTCTTTGAAGCAACTGTTGGAAAATCAGGGCGGTCCCAGTCCTCACCTTCAGTGGTCAGAGAACGAACAGTGAGAGAAATTTAAAGCCAGAGGCAAGAAAGGATCCCATAGAAGGAGAAACTAGCAAAGCAAAGCAAAAAAAAAGTCATTTATGTTTCTCCATGGAAATGTTGGTTCTTAGCTCCTGGTTTATGATAAACAGTTTATTAAAAGTCATAGATCAAGCCGAGCGTGGTGGCGCACGCTTGTCATCCCAGCATTAGGGAGGTTGAGACGGGAGGATCGTGGTTCAAGGACAGCCTCAGCTACTGAGTGAGGCCCTCTGCAACTCAGTGAGACCCTGTTTCAAAATAAAGAATAAAGAATAGGGCAAGGAGTGTGGCTCGGAGATCGAATGCCCCTGGGTTCCATCCCCAGACCCGCGCGCGCGCGCGCGCACACACACACACACACACACACACACACACACACACACACACACACAAAGTCACACCTCCAAATCACTGTGGTGACCTTTTCAAAATGGGCAGCGTGCACGTTTGTTTGATCAGAAAGACTTTGTGCTGTGCAAGGCTTTGAACTAGATCCTGTGAGACGGTGGGAGCCACAGAGAGTCCTCTCGGCAGGGGCGAGGGATGAGTGGACGCAGCCCCTCTGACCGGGTGCACATGGAGGCTGAGCAAGGAGGATGCTCTTACCTCCGTTTGGTGGCTTGGAACCGTTGGCTCTCCGGGCAGTTGGCATCTGAAAGTTCTCTGTTGATTAGTTGACATCTTCCCTATCGGCAAGGTGCACGGTCTAAACAAGGCAAATTTTCGGTTTTCTGGACATTCAAAATACGCTTTAAACCCAAGGACTTCCCCTGGCGACCTCCTCGGTGGCGCTCAGTCCACGTCGGAAGTCCCAATCGCTCCACCCATACATTTTGCCGCTGGTTCGATGATTCTGCCCAGTACTCACGCAGAATCCCAGAGGCAGAATTTTGTGCCCAATTAAACACGGAATTAAAAGCTCAGAGAAGCACACCCATTATCAAAATCGGGTCTTTTCACACCAAACGTTCCTTCAGAAAACATTTCCTAGTGAACTAATAAACTCGGCCCTTGCCATTCCAACGGTGTGCGGGCCCGTTTGCCACGGAAGGTCTACAAGGTGAACGGAATCCAAATGAGAGCGGGCTGCGGATTAGCTGAAAAGCAGGTGAGTCCCGACTCATTTTCTGAGTTAATAGCGTTACTCACGGCTTTGCAAATCTGCTTAATTTTAAGCCAGGTCGAAAGCGGCTCTTGGGTCAAAGGGAGGGAATGGTTTAGAACACAGAGGCGGAGCAGGGCCCGTCCCAACACCACCCCACCATAGCTTCTTTCCTGCAGTTTCCTAACCATTTAGACGCGTCCTGTTTATATAATACGTAGGACAGAGAGCAAAAGGCCTTAAACGGTCACAGTCAGATTAATAAAGGAGTAAGGCTCCAAGACAGGGGGGAAATAACAGATCAAATCAACTCCTGCTTCTGCAAACACCATAAAGTAGAGCTCACTACCGACAAGCAGGTGCGGTGAGCAGAGCCATTTTATGTGTATTTGGCTGGGCTCGGTGGCATATGCCTGGAATCCAGATACTCGGGAGGCTGAGACAGGAGGATCGTAGGTTCAAAGCCAGCTTCAGCAACTTAGTAAGACTCTGGGCAGCTTAGCCAGACCCTGTTTCAAAATAAAAATTGAAAGGGCTGAGAGGTGGAATACCCCTGGGTTCAATTTCCAGTATCAAAACAAAGAAACAAAGAAGAAAAAATAATAAAAAAGCTGGGTGTAGTGGCGTGCACGCTTGTAATCCCAGTACTTGGGAGGCTGAAACAGGAGGATCGCAGGTTTGAGAGCAGCTTCGGCAACTTAGTGAGGCCACCTATGACTTAGTGAGACCCTGTTCAAAAAAATAATAAAATAAAATAAAAAAATAGGGCTGGAGTTGTGGCCCAGAGTTAGGATGCCCCTGGGTTGAATCCCGGTAACACACACACACACACACACACACACACACACACACACACACACACACACACACACACTATGCATTGGAGATAGAGACACTGAAAAAACTTGGACTTTCTCATCTTTATGCGGGAAGCTCTGATTCACTTGGGGTAAAGCGTGGGCATTTCTGACCCCTCCTTTGACCTTCCTTTACACACAAAACAGCAGATCGTGCATGTGATTTCTGTTCCGATGCTGTGCGGGAGGGTGGAGGGTGAGTGTCCCCCCTCCCCTGGCTGGTGAGGACTCGTCCCTTCCTGACCCTCAGCGAGCAGGCCAAGCTCCTCACCCTCCTGGAAAGCAGAGTTCTCCCCGTGTAACCAGAGAGCCTGAGATTTGAGGCGATTCCACGTCCTCTTCACGCAGCCATCCCAGAGGTCGCTTGCAAGGTGGTTTATACTAGGACACAGCAAAGAACAGAACTGGAAAGGCAAGCTGTTTAGCGTCTGGCAGGGACCTCCACGGTTCCAAATGTCAGCCCCGTGAGTCACGGCCGGCCACACCACTGTTTGATGTTGGTCTCGGGACCCCTTTGGGAGGCGCTGGGTTTGAACTCTGGAGTCAGGGCCGCCGCCCGGCAGCAGTGCGGCCGTGTCTAACTGGACGCCTGTGTTCTCTGGACCCTCATCTTCTCGTGTGTAAGTTGGGGTGAGGTGGACGCCTTCCCAAAGTTCCTTTATTCTCTACAACTTGCAAATTGTTGCTCTAGGAAATTTGCTTTGCTGTGTAATTATGCTGTGGACATGTCTTAGGGTCTCTTTTGAAGTTTATGATTCATTTTGAGGGTTCAGGGTTTTTTTGAGAGCACAGGAAAACCAAACCAAACCAAACCAACCAACCAACAAGAGAACCCAGACTCTCAGCCCGGCCAGACACAAATTTGAATTCCTACTCTACCGGCTGGCCTCAGACAAACTGCTTTTCTATTCTAAGCTTTGGAGATTTTTTTTTTTAATTTTCAAGAAAGAGATAAGACTGCCTCCCTTACACATTATTCAAAAACAAAAATGTCTCGCCGTGTGTAGGGACCAGAGTATGTACCTGTTGTAGGCACTATGCACCGAGAGCATCACGTACCATTGTTGCTGTTTTATTGGCGATCTGGTGGTCAGAGCCCTCTTTCTGGACTTGGTGCACGAGGGGAAGCTTCCATAGCCTTTGAACCCTTTGACATCTTTCAATTTATTTATTATAGCAGCTGGCTTTAGCTTACTATTTGTTCAGAGGGAAAAAGCCATGATTTGAAAGTATACTATTAAATATGAAAAGAATTGGTCCTTCTTTTTATTTATCTAGAATCAGAAGGGATCTTTGCTTTTAAAGTCAATTAAATTAACATTTATCAACTGGTTCAGATATGCCGGAGTAGGGAGGGGACCTCCAAGCGCGTGATGAGCAGGGAGGAGGCGGCAGCAGGGAAGGGCCCTTTGGTCTAAACTCCCCTCTTGCAAGACTTTGGACTTGACCTCGTCACGCCTCACAGTGAGGTTATAAATAAAGAAGACGCTCACCATATAATATTCAAGGAATTTTGAAGCCTTGTGTTGGCATTTCCTGGCTTTTCAAAACCGAGGATGCCCTGAGCTGGAGCAGGACTAGTTCTTCCATAAACCCCCCTCCCCAGAAGCATCAGCCTGGATCATAGCTGAGTGCAAACAGTCCAACAACGAGGGTCGCCAACAGATGCAGGAAGCGCACTGGGAGAGAAGTCGGCGGCCTGCTCACCGGGGTCTATTGGAGCGGCCTGCCCGGTGAGGTGGGGCTGAGCCAGTTGACAAGGGATGGCCGGGGTCCACGTGGGAGAGTTTAAGTGGAAGGGAATCGGGGCCGACGTTCAGCTAAGAGTGATGCTGGCGAGCAAATGTGGCCCGTATCTTTCAGGCTTCGCGTGGGATTTGCAGTTGAGAGCGATCATTCGCACGGTGGTGTCAGAAGAGACCGGGAGGGAGATACCCCTGTAGAGAGTGCTGTCAGAGAGCAGCCAGGGTGGTCTGGAATGCAGCTCGACAGGCCGATCCAGGATCGGGCTGTGGGGTGTCATCGGTGGGGCACAATCGGCAGTTCTGGGAGCGCCAGGTCATGGTACCCAGTTGATGTGGGGCTGAAGGGGAGACACCTGGATCACACTGATATTTAGCCTCCCTCGCTAGTTAGTCCATGATATGTGAGATGTGAGGGTCTGTCCAACACTCCATATCCTGGCCTTCTCGAGGTGAAACTCGGAACTCCTCAGGTCCTCTTGCCCTTGCTTCCGCGCTAATCCAGTTTCCATCCCAGCCTGGACCTTTGATTTCTCACTGAGACCCTATTTTAGAACAGAAGCCCCTTGGTTTCTAGGAAATGGTTGCTTAGACTAAATTGCGGATCAGTCGTAGCTGGGTCCTGCGTGTGTGCGCGTGTGCACGTGTGTGTTCCTGGCCGGCCTAATTGCAATAACATTTATATCACATAATATAGTGCACCGAGGTTGTAATTTTTCTATCATCTAAATTGCAGGCTGAAAATTGTGTTAAGGAAAGACCATCGAGAATGAATTACTGCGTTCAAAATGACTGCTTTGAACCCACACTGACGCTCAAATGGCTGCTGGAGACGGAAGGACATTTCGTATTTAATGTGAGTCAGCTGGATCCCGGACTTTTTAGGTGCAGCTAGCTCACACGGCCTGAATTTTAAATTTGTCCCTGGCCCCTAACTTGTCTACCTACAAAATAAGTGGTCCTTCTTCACATTGCGTTCCCTTCAGAAAACACAGAGCAGTTGTTACTGAAGGCATGGTCAAGAGAGTCCCCCCGTCCGTTTCTTTGAGACTAGGATGTCTGGGGTTGGTTGCGATGACCCCCGAGCTCAGCTGCAAGTCAGAAGGTCCCAGCTGACTTTGCAGGTTATAAATGAACGGGTGAGAGGCAGCAGCGCAGTCAGCCCCTCAGCTCAGGGGTGCTAATCGAGCACAGAGAGCAGGAAGCGCCTTGCTGGGGGCAGGCACGGAGGTGTGGAGGTAGGCACCGGCTCACCCTGCTGGTCACTGACCCGGCAGCCCATGTGGCTTCTGCCTCTCTGACCTTGGACCCCATCTGCAGAGTGACCATAAAAATAAAGCAAATATCTGCGGCTAGGGAAGGGGAAGGGGCAGTGTGGGGAAACATCTGGCCGGCACGGCCCTCAGAAAGACAGATACTTTTATTGTTATTTTTCTGATTGCTTGGACGGAGGGGATGATAGGAGGGGATTCTGACCTATGGGAGAAACTCGGGCAATAGAATGAACCCAAATCATAACATTTAGGAAGCCTCTAATGTCAGAGCTTTTGAAATTTATATACCAAAGTGCGTCAGAGAGAGGGAGAGGGAGAGGGGAGGGAGGGAGGGAAGGGGAGAGAGGGAGAGAGAGTGAGCTTGAGCAAGTGTGGGGGCAGGCGGGCTCCAGAAAAGACCAAGAGGCTCCGGAGTTTGCAGGGAGGCAGGATCCCACTGAGGGTTTCTACGTAGGCCAGAGCTCACCACAGTCCATTTACACGTGCTTCCACCCCAGCGCTGTGGTCCCCGTGACTTTCTTGACTGTTCCACTTGTATACTTAGAGCAGTGGTGGGTAGCTGGGGCCAGAAAACAAAAATAAAATGCTGCCCGGGATGAGCTGGACTCACTTGTCCTTCAGATAACTCCTCCCGCAGAGCCACTGCCCAGGCCTCCCTTCTCCGGGGTGGCTGGCCACGTGAACTTGAATCCTAGCCACTGGCTCAGGCCTGAGAAGGCAGCCTACTCTTCAGTGGGGGCAGAGTCCGCGGGCCCCAAGGTCATGGCGCTGGCTACAGATGGATGTGGTTTGCTACTCAGAGGCTCTTGGGCTGGAAACTTGGTCCCTGGCCTGGCAGACTGAGGTCTGGGAGCCTTTAAGAGCCAAGTCTCCTGGGCACTCCGCTCTCCTGGGTGGACCGTGCTGTCTCCCTGAGGAGTCTGTTCTCAGGGCACAAGGTGAGTTCCCAGGAGCCTGGCTCATGGTGAGCTGCCCGGCGCCTCCTCTAATCCCTCTGCACATGGCTGCTGTGTCTGTGATGCCACCTGCCACGGAAGCCTCACCAGAGCCACGCAGACGTCGGTTGGTAAAGATGAGTGCTGTTATAGTACACATGTGTATATGCATATATGTGTATAATATTTTTATGGTACTGGAGATTGAACCCAGGGTTGTTCAACCTTTGAGCTACCCTCAGACCATCATCATCATCATCATCATCATCATCATCATCATTATTATTATTATTATTATTATTATTATTATTATTATTATTATCATTATTATTATTATTACAGTACTGGGATGGAATCCAGAGGCGAATACCTCCAAGCTATATACCCTCATCCCTATTTTTTATTCTTTATTTTCAAACAGAGTCTCGCAGGGCGTGGTGGCGCAGGCTTGTAATCCCCAAGCTTGGGAGGCGGAGACAGGCGGATCGCGCAGGTTTGAAGCCAGCCGCACTGGAGTAAGAGACCCTGTTTCAAAAATATAAAATAGGTCTGGGAGTGTAGCCCGGAGGTAGAAGGGCTTCCAGGAACCCCAGTACCACCAAAAAAAAAAAAAAAAAAAAAAAAAAAAAAAAAAAAACAGAGTCTCATTGAATTGCAAAGGGCCTCACTAAGTAGCTGAGGCTGTACGCAAACTGTGATCCTCCTGACTCAGCCTCCCAAATGCTGGGATTACAAAGGCCCGGTTGACCTGTTATTTTGTTTTGAAACAGGGTCTTGCTAGATTGCCGAGAGTCTTGCTAAATTGCTAACGCTGGTCTTGAACATGGGATCCTCCTGTCTCAGCCTCCCAATATATATAGTACATATGTTTTTATACTGGGGATAGAAACCAAGGGCATTCTACCTTTAAGCTACACCCTCAGCCTTTTTATTTTATTTTGAAACAGGGTCTTGCTAAGTTGTTGAGGGCCTCGCTAAGTTTCTGAGGCTGGCTTCAAAACTGAGATCTTCTTCTTTCAGCCTCTGAAGTACTGGGACTAAGACATGTGCCTCCACGCCTGGCCAATATATATCATTTTTTTTATGGTACTGGGGTTCCTGGAAACCCTTCTACCTCTGGGCTACACTCCCAGACCTATTTTTTATATTTTATTTGGAAACAGGGTCTCTTAAGCCAGCGAGGTTGGCTTGGAACCTGCGCGATCCTCCTGTCTCCGCCTCCCAAGCGCGGGGATCACAAGCGTGCCCACCATGCCCAACTATATATAACATTTTTTTTTGGTGGTACTGGGGTTCCTGGAAGCCCTTCTACCTCTGGGCTACACTCCCAGACCTATTTTTGCATTTTTATTTGGAAACAGGGTCTCCCAAGCCAGAGCGCGGGGCTAGCTTAGAACCTGTGCGATCCTCCTGTCTCTGCCTCCCAAGCGCGGGGATTACAAGCGTGCGCCACCACACCCGGCTATATATAACATTTTTAATGTGCAGAATTTCTGGGGTCAAATCCTGAATACTACTTGCTTGATGCCCCCATAAAATATAATCACAAAAGAGAAGCAAGAAATATCCAAATTGGCTCCAGACAAGACTATAAACGACATGTCTTTCCCTTCCAAGTGGAGTTCTCCTGACAAATATATATTGCGTATCTGCTGTGTGCCAGGCACCTAATTATTTTGTTTTGTTTTGCACTTCATTATGTTGTTTCTTCTTGTTCCCAGAGAATAAGGGACAAGGCTCTGGTGGAGACGGACAATGGGTGAGAAGGTGACTAAACCGTTAAGGTAAATCTGAGCTGTGGGTGTGGTGAATCATGCTGCCTTGAGCCTGGACATGCAAGTACCTTCAATACTCTAATTTGATTGCTGTTGGGAAGAGGCCCGGGAGACTCTCAATGGTCACAGGGTGGTTCCAGGGCCTGCCTTCTAGAAACCCCACTCTGGTCTCCATGGAGGCCGTAAGAGCTGGCAGTCCCAGCCACAGCACGTGATCCCATCCCCCCTCCTCATCAGCATTTACTATTATTCATGTTCCTGACAGTATGGACCCAGCCTAGTTGTCCTTCCACAGAAGAATGGATCGCAAAAGCTGGCATATACACGCAATGGAATTTGCTCCGCCTTAAAGAAGAACAAGACCGGGCCATTCGCAGGAAAATAGATGGCGCTTGGGACTGTCGTGCTGAGCAAGGAGAGCCAGTTTCCAAAAACAAATACTGTGGCCGGGCGTGGTGAGCATGCTTGTGATCCCCGCGCTTGGGAGGCGGAGACAGGAGGATCGCGCAGGTTCCAAGCCAGCCTCGCTGGCTTAGGAGACCCTGTTTCCAAATAAAAATATAAAATAGGTCTGGGGGTGTAGCCCGGAGGTAGAAGGGCTTCCAGGAACCCCAGTACCACCAAAAACAACACCACCACCACCACCACCAACAACAACAACCAAATAGTGTGTGTTTTCTCTTATATGTGCAAGCTGGAGAGATATTCCGGCATAGGGGAACCGCAGCTGGAAGAGCAGAGACTCCTGAACGCCTGAGGGGAGGAGGGGAGGGAGGAGGGGACGAGGTATTGAGTGAAATAGTGGAGTGTGAGTGTTTGAAAAGGAAGAAAGGGAAAAAGTCTCCCTGCAAAGGAACAATGGGCCACCAGCTCCTCCCTTCCCTAAGAAACCTCACTCCTGCAGTGCCAGGCAGGTGAGACGGCCGCTCAGAAGCGGCTGTGGTTGAGCAGCCGGTATTCAGGTAAACCCTTCCCTGCTTCACATGCACACGTAAACACACACACGTGGGCATATATATAGTCACACACTCGTGCATACACACTGGCTCGCATAAATACACATGCTCACTCTCACACACACATGCACATGCACACTCACACGTGTGTTTACAGACACATGCTTCCACACATATGCTCACATAGACACACACACATTTGTTCACTGATTCGCACATGCGCACACTTACTCACTTGCACACACTTTTACACGTAGACATACATGCACACACCACACATGCCCACACCCCCCCACGCTAACACACACTTGCACATCTGCACACTCACACACACATGTGTTCTCTCTCACACACTTGCTGAGCCGTCCTCATAGCTGCAGTGGATGGAGAAGACCTTCCTCCCTCACCTCAGGTTCTGAGAGAACTGAGGGCGGCACCCGGCTGCGTGGAGGAGGCCTGGCCACTTCCCTGGTGGTCAGCGGTTGACTAACAGCGGCCCCAGAGTCCTGGCCGGTGGCCTCCTCGGCTTCACAGCTGGGGCCCGCGGCGGGGTGGCCGGGGTCGCCCACACAAGCCTAGCACTGGCTCGGATCCGTGGGCTGCCCCTCCTTGCTGGCCTCTGGAGGCCGCTCCCAGGTGGCCCCAGGAGGGTCACAGTGGCCTTAGCTGGAGGGCCGCATGTCCTGAGCACCCGGGGCCCGGGCAGGGAGACACCTGACAGGGGCATCACGCAGGAGGCTCAGAGCCGGGCTGGAGACCTTCCAGGGTCCCAGGTTTGGAGAGGGAGTTTGACGTCCCACAGGGGCCCCTGAGCCTCCAGAGGGTCAGGAGCCGGGGCTGGCATTTAGTTAGCGGTGATGATCTCGTTAGGGGTGTGAATGGGCCGCCTCCCAAGACACTGAGCCCTGCCAGCGGGCCTCCCCACCCGCTCTGCCTCTCCTGTGTGGTCTCCCGCAGGACGTGAACTCCATCAGCGTGCCCGGCGCCTCGCAGTGTGCAGAGTGGCACTAAACAGGACAAGGGGAGGCCAAGCACGCCGGGACGCTGGCCCGGAGCGGGGCTGGGTCACAGCTGGCTGCTGCGGGGTGCCGGCGTCCAGGTGGTCGGGTCAGGCTGCCAAGTTAACTTGGTGAGTTTCTTTAAAAGGGAAGAGAGAGGGAGAGAGGAAAACCCTCCAGTTTCTTCAGTAGGAAAGAAAGTAAGCGGAGACGCAGGACGATTATGGAGCAAAGAAAGTGGCGAGCAGACAATGGAGGCAGCTTCAATGGGGGAAGCCCTGACTCAAGGACGGAGATGAGGACTTTTGTTCTGGAGTTTAGATTAACTTTGTGTCGGGGGCCCCAAGGGAAAGCTGGTGGGCTGCGCCCATCCCGGGCTCAAGCAATATTTACAAAACAACAATCCAAATGTGCCTCCGGCTTCGCCTGGGAAGACAACACTGGCTGCAGCCCGAGCGGCCAAGTTATTAAAGATGTGGACGGGAGGGATTTGCCGCCTTTCTTCTCCTCACCGCGGAGTACACCGTGAGGTCATCCCGGCCCTGGGGACGCTGCTTAACATTCAAATATCATAAAAGTTTGGGTATTTTTTAATATCATTGCATGCAGAAAGTCTGATTTTTATCGGTGTGTATTCACACTTCCATGTCTGGGGCCAGTATCCACAGTCCTCTGAGAAACAGGAAGTTGGTTTTACGGGAACATCATTACGAGGGAATTTGTTTGACTCCGAAGAAACTTAATGACTTCTTCAGACCCACGGAAAGGACAAGATAAACCAAGAATCGTTATTTTTAGCTTCTCATCAGCTCTGTATTTTGGACGTGTAGAAGACCTGGCCATCTGGTTAGGCGACACTGCTTGCCGCCTGTCTACAATTTAGACAGAGTAAATATTCTGGCCCTCCCCTGTTCTGCTTCTATCACATTCAGGTCATCACAAGAATAGCTTTTAACCCAAACAGCAGCGTGGTTCGGTACGTTTCCTCCCCTGGCAAACATCTTTATCGATTTGAAAGCCGAGCTCCGCTGGCAGCTGAAACAAGGGGTGTCCAACCCCAAGAAACATTTTTTTTTGGCAGTACTGGGGATGGAACCCAGGGGCATTATAGCTCTGAGCTACACACCCAGCCCTATTTTTTATTCTTTATTTTGAAAGGGTCTCACTGAGTTGCAAAGAGCCTCACTAAGTAGTAGCTGAGGCTGGCCGCAAACCGTGATCCTCCTGTCTCAGCCTCCCAAGTGCTGAGATTGCAAGTGAGCGCCACCACGCCCGGCTCCCATGAGACAGGTAAATGACCTACAAGAATGATCGCTCCGAAATCCCCAATTCTTGCTTCTGATGAAAGAGAAAAAAGCATTTCTTTTAAAAAAAAAAAAGCCCATGGGCAGCTGGCACTGAGGGTAGAGGCAGAGGCAGTGGAGGCGGGAGAGGCAGGGGCCGGGCGGTGACATTTTGCGCACGTGGCCCCTTGGGGGCCACGCTCATCGGTCAGGATGACTGACAGCCTTATTTTGGGATTGACTTAACCGCAGGGATTTGTCTGACAGCTTGTGTACGTGTCCTGTTGTGGCACTGGCAGGCAGCAGGGAAGAGAGCCAGGGGTCCCCCGCACCTGGAGGCGCAGGCTGGGGCTGGGGCGCCATGTGTCGCTCACTGGGTGTCCTGGCTGAAGACTCAAAGCAGCCACAGTGTCCTCTGCGGCTTCTTCTCCGTGTCACCATGTTGTCCTCAGAACAATCGAATACAGGCTGACCTGGGGGCCCTTAGCATCTCCTGTCTACCAGGGAGAAGCCAAGCACAGGGTCCTTGACTGTTGTTGGTGGGATTTTCACAAAGGAACACTTTCTGTGGATGTGTGTGTGTGTGTGTGTGTGTGTGTGTGTGTGTGTGTGTGTGTGTGTACCCAGGAATATTCTACTTCTGAACCACACCCCTAGCCCTTTTTATTTTTTATTTTGAAACAAGGTCTCACTAAATTGTCCAGACTGGCCTTGAACTTGCAATCTTCCTGCCTCCGCTTCCTGGATACAAGGCATGTGCCACCGCACCTGGGACGCTTTTCTGCAAATATATGAAGCACACCCAGTCTGGCAATTCTAGAAAAATTAAGGATAGTCTCTTCAATTAAAATAATTGTAGCCGGGCGAGGTACTGCACACTGTAATCCCAGAACTTGGAAGGCTGAGACAGGAGGATCGCAGGTTCATGGCCCGCCTCAGCAACTTAGTGAGGGCCTCTGAAACTTAATGAATCCCCAGCACCAAAAAAAAGAAAAGAAAAGAAAAAGAAGAAAACCGATTCACTGATGTTTGTTATTGCTATTAAAATGTTTCTTTAATTTTGGGTTTCTGATACATAAAAGTTGCCCACATTTCTGGGGTGTACTGTGATAATTCACCACGTCCACTGTACAATCAGATCACCATGGCTAGCACTTCTCTCTTCTTAAACCTTTAGCATTTCTTTCCTTTTTCTTTCTTTTTTATGGTACTGGGGGTTGAACTCAGGGGCATTCTTCCTCTGAACTACATTCCCAGACCTTTTTTGCTTTTTATTTTGAAACAGGGTCCCACTGAGTTACTGTTAAGTGATGCGTGCAACCCAAGAGACAAGAGCCGGCAGAGGCGCGTCCTTCCGTGTCGGGCAAGTTTGCTGCCGGCGAGGTTGGCTGCGGGGCTCTCTGGCAGGAGAGCAGCCACGCCAGGGCAGCAAGAGAAGTTTTGTATGAGAGAGAGCAAGGGAGGAGGAGTGCCTGATCCTGGAGCAGCCGGACTCAGTGGCTCAGGGGTGGTGAGCACCCGGCCTTGTGGTCAGGGTTGGAATATTAACCCCTCGTGGCTGTTTTCTTTTTTTGGTAACTGCCCCTTAGAGTGGGTCCGACTGCCCCGCCTTATCATGGTGCAGCTGTCTTGTGAGACCCACGTAGCTGGAGTCGTGAAACCCACCAGGCCCCAGGTACCCTCTGACCTAACAGTTAACACGTGCTGGGCTCAGTCCCGCGAGCCTCCTGTTTCAGCCTCCCACGTGCTGGCACTACAGGCGTGCGCCCAGGCACCCAGCCATTGATCATGTCTTTCCAACTGCTTTCTTCCTTGACAAATCAAAACAGGATTTGCACAGGGCTTTCAGCCTTGCGTGAGGCTTCATGGACCATCAGTTGCCTGACAAGCTGATCACAGAAGGTATTTGGCTTCTTTCTTTGTCTTGTTTGGTGTTCTGTTTGTTTTTGGTGGTACTGGGGGTGGAACCCAGGGGCCTTCTACCTCCAGGTTACACTCCCAGACCTATTTTATATTTTATTTGGAAACAGGGTCTCTCTAAGTTGCTGAGTCGCACAGGCTGGCCTCGAATCTGCAATCCTCCTGTCTCAGTCTCCCAAGTACTGGGGTTTCAGGTGAGTGTCACCACAGCCACAGCCGGAAGTGGTAATATTTATGCACCAATAGAAGACAACAGCAGGGAGCCGCGCAGAACCGTGGTTCATCAACGGTGGGCCACGGAGCACCGCCCAGTGGCATCAGGGCCAGCTCCGTTCATGTCACTGCACTCCGTGATGTTCACACACGGACAAAAGTCACCTCGCCACACGTTTCCCAGAATGCATCTCGTTGCTAAGTGACACGTGACCGCAGCATTAGGAAAATTTTCCATTTGCTATAGTTCTCTTTTAAAGTATTTCTCAGCCGGGAGTGGCGGTGCACGCTTGTAATCCCAGCATATGGGAGGCTGAGACAGGAGGTTCGTGGCCAGCCCCAGCTACTTAGTGAGACCCTTAGCAACTCAGTGAGATCCTGTTTCAAAATAGAGGATGAGAAATAGTGCTGGGTGTGCTGGGTAGAATGCCCCTGGGTTCCATCCCCAGTGCTGCAAAAAAAAAAAAAATTTTTTCTCCACTTAAAAACAATCTTAGAGATGATTTGAGTAGCTCCTTCCTAGCCCTATTAGAAGAGCTGTTTGTCATTGGATCTGCTGAATTCGCTTCTAAGGAAGCATACACCTTCCAAACCAAAGTTCAGCAGCGGCAGGACATGGTAATGGACTTGGACCGCGTTCTCATAAATAAGTAATAAAGCGACAGCAAGCGGATGCGGAAGCAATTATTTCCCTTTTCACTTTTATTGGTTGGTTTATTGGTTTGAAGATTAAATCAATGAAGACTCTTGAAGATTAAGATAATTTCCAGTGGCACTTACTTAATATACACAATTTTCTGTTATAGTTATAGCATGCAAATACATTTTCTTCTCCTATGAAAACGGCACCAGGGATTCAGAACTTTTGGCAGAGATTCAGGAGCCGGTGTCACTGGCAAGGAGCCAGACTGGCGGCTGTAACTTCTGGCCAATGAAACCCGCACAGGTGATGTGTGCCCCTGCAGAGCCTCCCCAGGGGAGTCCCACTGGATCCCACAGTTGGCAGCAGGCAGAGAGAATTCTAAGTCCTAAGAGATGGCAGAGCCCCCCCTCTGGAAGGAGACAGGTCTCAGTCACCACAGAAGCTGCCTCCTGCCCTTCCTCCCAAATTCGTGTGAGAAAGAAACGAGATGTATTAAGCTGATGAACTGGGGTTGTCTGTTTCCGCAGACAGCCTGCGTGGCTGACAGAGGGATGAGGACTTGCCTTTGGGAAACTCTTCACCCTGCAGGGGTCCACACAAGCTTGCCTTACACGGGTGATTTGATGCCGTTTGGTACAGACCTACTCGAAGGCACATCGGCCACGCGAGCTGCTGGCATCTCCAGAGCCTTGCTCAAGGGACGCGCAGCTAAATGTCCACAATGAGCGCCGGGGTAAGAAACACACGCTACCTGGACTTTGTTCTGTTAACGTGGAGACATCCTTACAGTGTCATTGCAAGCAAATAGGTGCTATGCTGAGTCTGCGTTCCTCCACTCTTGAATCTACCTTGCCCTCTACTCTTTTTTTTTTTTTTTTTTGGTGGTACTGGGGTTCCTGGAAGTCCTTCTACCTCCAGGCTACACTCCCAAGCCTATTTTATATTTCTATTTGGAAACAGGGTCTCTTAAGCCATCACAGCTGGCTTTGAACCTGCGCGATCCTCCTGTCTCCGCCTCCCAAGCGCAGGGGTCACAAGCGTGCCCACCACGCCCGGCTTGCCCTCTACTCTTGAATCTACTTTGCCCTCTCAGTTGATTCATGATTTTCCTGACTTTCAACTTTTCACTCCAAGGTCTCCATCTTTGAAATTCAACACAAAGCAAGAAAAAGAATTCCTTTACAACTTAGCATGCACGTGTGTGTGTGTGTGTGTGTGTGTGTGTGTGTGTGTGTGTGTGTATGTGTGTGCGCGCGCGTACGTGTGTGTTGTGGAATTGGGGATTGAATCTCCAGGGGCTTTCTACCTCTGAGCTACACCTTCAGCCCTTTTTATTTTGAAACAGGGTTTTACCAAGTTGCTGAGGATGGCCTCAAACCCATGACCCTCCTGTCTCTGCTTCCCAAGTCCCGGGGTTACAGGTATGCACCACACGTCTGGCTGCTGAGTACTTTTTCACTGTAATGAACAGGTTGCAGCAAAGCTTCCATGTGGCTTCCACGGAGTCCAGAGGTGCTGCCCTTTGCCAGTGATGTGGTCCCGCAGTCGCTGTTTCAATGGGTGGAGAGTTTACTCGGCAGGATACTGAGGTCTGTGCCCACTTTTGGCTGGATGTGAGCTCAGGGACTCAGGGACTGTGAGCTTCCTTGCTCAGGCCCTAATTTGTGGCTCAGAGCCTCACATTACCCACAGTCAATCATTTCCAGCCACAGGTAAGAAGAGTTCAATACGCTGGGCGTGGTGGTGCATGTCTATAACGTCAGTGCTTGGGAGGTCGGCACAGGGGGTCGCAGGCTGGAGGCCAGTTCATGGTAACTTGGTTACCGTGTTTCCTTGGTTACCCTGTTTACAAAGCAAAAAAAAAAAAGGACTGAATAGATCTGGGGTGTAGTTCAGTGGTAGAAACTCCTGGGTTCAACCTCAGTGTCACACACACACACAGACACACACACACAGAACAATTAACAAAATAATTATTTGTCTTTTGTGGATGCCTATATACTAGTTTAGCATCCATGCAGAAATGTAGCTGTAGGCTCAGTTGATGATAATGAAGATTCAGACTGGGCATGGTAGTAAATGCCTATAATCCCAGTACTTGGGAGGCTGAGACAGGAGGATCGCAGGTCTGAGGCAAACCTCAGCAATGTAGAAAGATCGTGTTTCAAAAATAAGAAAGGGCTGGAAGTGTAGCTGGAGGTAGAATGCCTCTGGGTTCAATCCACAGTACTAACAAACACACAGACAGACAGGCAGACAGACAGGCAGACAAATAAATAGTAACAATTCAGTTAGGCACCATTGCTCAAGTTACAGTTGTGGGCCACTGATTCACCTGAAGGACTCAGCTCAAGGAATGAGGATTGGATGTTCCAAGCCTTGCGTTAGAGCCGGCAGAAATCAACGAGCCGCCCCTGGGGGGAACTTGAGGCTCTGGAAGAAGTGGAAGCTTTCATTAAAGAGCAGGAATAATCAGCCCCAAGAGTAAGGGGAATGGGAGAAACTGTCTGGGGCCAGTTTTTCTGAAAAGTTGCGGCTGCCAGCTCGGGAATCTGCATGGCAATTTCTGTGAAAGGAAAGAAAAGGATTGCAAGCAGTAGCCCAGGAAACCTGAGAACAATGCCACTTGCCCCTCTTAGAAAAGAAACCAGAAGCTGGGAGTGGTGGTGCACGCTTGTAACCACAGCATTTGGGAGGCTGAGACAGGAGGACCGCAGTTCATGGCCTGTCTCAGCTATTTAGTGAGGCCCCTTGCAACTCACTGAGACCCTGTTTCTAAATAAAGGATAAAAAATAGAGCTGAGGGTGTAGCTCAGAGGTAGAATGCCCCTGGGTTCCATCCCCAGTACTGGAGAAAGAAAGAAAGAAAGAAAGAAAGAAAGAAAGAAAGAAAGAAAGAAAGAAAGAAAGAAAGAGAGGGAGGAAGGAAGGAAGGAAGAAAAGAATAAAGGAAAGAAAACAGAAACTCCTGGGCATGGCCGGGTAGGAGAATGGCGCCGTGCTCTGGGAAGTCCTCAGCCCTGCCTCTCCGCCTTGCCAGGTCCAAGGACAGCACATCCTTGGCTGATTCTACATGCACTGAGCAAGGTCATTTCCCTTGAGCAGAACTGGAAAACAGGAGCCAATGAGCAGCCGCTTCTTCCCCAGGGTGCTTCCTCCATCCTAGCTGGTCTGCAGGAACGCTTGGGCATTCCAAAGAGATCATGCCCTCTTTTTCTTGGAGGAGAGTACTGGGATTTGAACACAGGAGTCTTCTACTTCTGAGCTATAACCCCCATTATTTTATTTGTTTATTTATTTATTTACTTACTTTTTGTGGGGCATTCTACCTCTGAGTTACACCCCCAGCCCTATTTTTTATTCTTTATTTTGAAACAGAGTCTCACTAAGTTTCAGAGGGCCTCACTAAGTAGTTGAGGCTGGCTGTGAATTGCGGTCCTCCTGGCTCACCCTCCCAAATGCTGGATTACAAGCATGCTCCACCACGCCCAGCTCCCAGTTCGTTTTACTTTGAAACAGGATCTGCTAAGTTGCTAAGAGTCTCCCTAGGTTGCCAAGGATGGCTTCGTCCTTTGATCCTCCTGTCTTAGCCTCCCGAATTACAGGCATGTGTCCGGCTGTGAAGAAATCTCAATGTTCCCCAAACCAGATGGGGCAGTTCTTTATTTTAAGGCACTGCAGTCGAGGTGTCGCTCTATTATTCTGCTCATGAAGAAGCTCCGTCTCCACAGAGGTTCGCTCTCGGGGCCCAACAGCGCCCCTCCCCTCACTTTGCTCTGTGATTTTTGGTGATGGCCTTGGCTCTAAATCCACATTAATTTCTCTTGAAAAATACAGCAAAAGCTGAAGTTAAAGGCATTGTAAGGCAGCAGGGCGCCCTAATGGGAAGCGTTGCTGACGGTGAAGGATGGAAAGGCAATGAGGGACAGAGAGTTGGACTTTGTACACAGAGGAGCTGCAGGCCCTAGGATTGGTTTCTCATTTGAGCAACTGCTGTTGCTTGAGTTTTCCAAGGAGCTCCTTCTGGTTTCCCCAAATATGGACCCCTTATGATGACTTGCAATGTCTTCAAGATAGACAAGGTCAAGTGATTGCAAAGTAGAAACAAAGAAAAATAAATAAATGTCCATTTAGCATTGGAAGTCCCCAGCTTGGAAGGATCATTGATATGCAAGCAAGAGCCCGTGTCCTTGCTGGAAGAGAATGGGTAGTCATTAAGCGTTCAATGAACCTTAGTTCAACAAGCCTATTTACTTCTATTAGCTATTAATGTTTCTAAAATTTCGTGCCAGAAAACAGTATTCCCTTTTTGGTAGAAAAAACAATTTTTAATTACTGATTACAGTTTTTCTCCCTCTTGAATCTCATGAGTTAAAGATTGCCGAGCAGCGAATGACACAGCTCTGACTTCCGATAGCTTTCACATCAGGAGAGAACTAGCGAATAAATTTATCA
Organism: Muscardinus avellanarius; assembly: GCF_963383645.1. Taxonomy (NCBI): domain Eukaryota; kingdom Metazoa; phylum Chordata; class Mammalia; order Rodentia; family Gliridae; genus Muscardinus; species Muscardinus avellanarius. The sequence goes on from NC_137809.1 coordinate 7,031,580, forward strand.
CTAGGATCACTACAATAGCGAATAAATTTATCACTAGGTCTCAATTTATTCACAAAAGGTCCCAGCTGCTGCCCAATGCCAAAAAAGGGTGGAGACAGTTTTGTTCACAGGAGTGGATCTCTGGCTATTGAAAGAGCGTTTATGGGCATTATTAACAAGAAGAATCAGTCCAGGGAATAATACAATTATGAGCCATGGCTCCGATATTCAAGCATAAGCATTTAGAGGGTGATGTCGCAGCTAATCTGTGAGGTTGGTTTTGAGCCTGATGACATTTAACCTGGCATAGAATTGTTGTTGTAAAAGGCAGGAACGGCTACCATGAATAGTGAAATCCCGAGGCACAGGACGCCTGGGCCAGCCAGAGTCGTGAAACTGAACACAGCCAGCCTGACCATGACAAGTTACCCATATATGGGGGGGGGGGGCTGACACATTTATTAAAAATGTTTAAGATACGTCTCTAAAGAGGAAAAATTCTAGCAGACCAACACTTCTTCTGTGGATTTCTTAGCCACTGACTTGCCAAGTTCACAGAGAAGACCTTTAATGATGATTCAAATTATGGCATGAGCCGAGCGTGGTGGCGCGCGATTGTAATCCCCGCACTTGGGAGGCAGAGACAGGAAGATAGCGCAGTATCGAAGCCAGCCATGATGGGTTAAGAGACTTCCAAGAACCCCAGTACCACCAAAAAAAAAAAAAAGAAGAAGAAGAAAAGAAAAGTGGAGCGTGAAGGTCGGCAGCTAATCTGAGCAACGGCATTCCTAGTGTATTTATTTGGAGTAGCGACTGCTGAGCTGCACTGTTCTTGGCAAGCTTGCCCTGTTTACTGGGCCGTGATAGGTATTTAAAGCCCTGTCTTTGCACAGTGCAGGCCTGCATGTGGACAGCAGGATGGCTTTTGATCCACGGCTCCTTTCTGCTCTCTCTGGTCCGCCTGCCTGCTGCAGGGTCTGGGCCTTTGTTACTGTTGATGCGATGCCCGCACTCTCTGGCAGCTCCCAAGTTCAGCCCCCTAGGGCGCTCTTGTCTGATGCCCTCAGGACACCTGGGAGAAAGGCCGCTGGGAATTCATCTTCTCTGAGCAATTTAAACATCCCTCTCTTTCCTGATCCCGGATCATTTCCCATGCCTGATTAGTTGGTTCACCAACCTTAAAATGACTGCGTTTGTAATCTGTGAGTAGGATCAATGACTTCAAACATTCAAGTTTTCGATGTAGCTGGCTGCATGACGGACGTGTTAGCGCGAAGACCCTCCAATCCTGAGGATTTCTCCAAAACTGTGTTCTTTCCTGAAGAGCATGGAAGAAATGTATCCAATCCCCATTTCTTTCAGAAAGTCTCAACTCAGCTGCAGTAGTTCCCAGCATTCTTCACGTCCAGGGCTGTCGTTAGAACCTGAAGGTTTTCGTCCACCAAAATTAAAAGGGGAATCGGTGTCGTGTGTGGGGGGCACTGAGGATTGAACCCAGGGCCTTCTACCTCTGAGCTGTCTGGGGTCTCTTCTCCAAGGGCACTGGTTCCTTTCCTGAGGCCTCTGTAAGCTAGCCCCCTCCCCAAAGCCTATCTCCTATCACAATAGTGATTAGGTTCCAATATATGCATGGGCTATTACACATTCAGACCATATATCAACTTCTGTTTTTCTTTTCTTTTTGGATTTCTGCTCCTCTCTGGAGAACACACACTGAAGCCTAGTACTGTAATCCCAGTACTGAGATAGGAGGATTGCAGGTTCAAGGCCAGCATCAGCAACTTAGCAAGACTTTCAACAACCCAATGAGACTGTTTCAAATCAAAATATTTAAAAGGGCTGAGGGGCCGGGCGTGGTGGCTCACCCTTGTCATCCCAGCATTCGGGAGGCTGAAACCGGAGGATCGCAGTTTGCGGACAGCCTCAGCTACTTAGTGAGGCCCCCTGCAACTTAGTGAGAGCCTGTTTCAAAATAAAGAATAAAAATAGGGCAGGGGGTTGGCTCAGAGGTCAAATGCCCCTGGGTTCCATCCCTAGACCTGCAAAAAAAAAAAAAAAAAAAAAAGGCTGAGAGTGTAGCTCAGAGGTAGAGTGCCCCTAGGTTCACTCTCCAGCACCACAGAAGAAAGAAGGAGGAGTAGGAGGAGGAGGAGGAGAAGGAGGAGTAGGAGGAGGAGAAGGAGGAAGAAAAGGAGGAGGAGGAAGAAGAGGAGGAAGAAGAAACGGAGGAGGAGGAGAAGGAGAAGGAAAAGAAGGAGAAGAAGAAGAAGAAGAAGAAGAAGAAGAAGAAGAAGAAGAAGAAGAAGAAGAAGAAGAAGAAGAAGAGGAGGAGGAGGAGGAGGAGGAGGAGGAGGAGGAGGAGGAGGAGGAGGAGGAGGAGAAGGAGAAGGAGAAGGAAAAGAAGGAGGAGAAGAAGGAGGAGGAGGAGGAGGAGGAGGAGAAGAAGAAGAAGAAGAAGAAGAAGAAGAAGAAGAAGTAGAAGAAGAAGAAGAAGAAGAAGAAGAAGAGGAGGAGGAGGAGGAGGAGGAGAAGGAGAAGGAGGAGAAGGAGGAGTAGGAAGAAGAAGAGCAAGAGGAAGAAGAAAAGGAGAAGGAGGAGAAGAAGGAGGAGGTAGAGGAGGAGGAGGAGGAGGAGGAGGAGGAGGAGGAGGAGGAGGAGGAGGAGGAGGAGGAGGAGGAGGAAGAAGAAGGAAGAAGTAGAAGAAGCTCTCAGCAGACGCTGAATTTCCTGGCTCCTGAGTCATGAACTGCCAATCCTCTAAGACTGTGAGGCTGTTGGTAACTCCCCCGTCCAGAGCCATATATTTAAGTGCAGCAGAAACAAACTAAGGCTGGCAGCTGTTCAGCAGCTGCGGTCAGCTCGCAGTCAGCTCATGGTCAGCTCGTGGTCAGCTTGCGGTCAGCTGGAGGCTGGCGAGGTAGTGCGGCTTCATTCTCATCACTAGTGTGGACAGATAAGTGTGGGCAGCAGGAGGAACTGGACCTCCAACAGGCAGGCTTCCCGGCCTGCAAAACAAGCCTCCAAGAACACCACGATCATGCGCGCCCACGAGCAGGTGTACTGGAGCTTCTGCTTACTTGACTTTGCTGCTATCCCGCTGACCAAAGCAAGTCTCACAGCCAACCCAGAATGATATTGCGGTGTTGGAGAAAGCACGGATGCCTGGTCATTTGAACTTCAGACAGGAGTATCTCTCTAGTACTAGCGTGCCTCACTGAGGTTGTGTCAGTCAGGGCTCGCCGGAGAGCTAGAACCTGCAGGGCGTATACAAGAAGAGCGTTGTCGTGGGCTTGGGTCCACATGGTTATCAAGGCTGAGAAGGTCCAGGATCTGTGTCTACAAACGAGAGAAGAGGAATGCCAGTGGTGTCATTCAGTGCCATGTAGAAGGCCTGAACATCAGGGATGGTCCTGACACTGGTGTCCATTCCAGTCTGAATTTGAGAGCTTGGCAACTAGCATCTCTGCTAGCCACAATCCAGAGAAGATGGATGGTCCAGGCCAACCAGCAGAGAATTTGCCCTTCTTGGCCTAATTTTTTTTCTTTTGGACTAAGGATTGAACCCAGGGGTATTCTACCCCCAAGCTACTCCCACGCCCAAACCTTTAAAACAGGATCTCACTAAGTTGCTGAGACTGGCCTCGAACCTGTGACCCTTCTGTCTCAGCTTCCCAAGTTCTGGGACTCTAGGCAGATGCCATGGTGCCGGGCTTCATCCACCTTTTTGTTCTATGTAGACTCTGAAATTTGGGTGGGGCTCATTCACACTCCAGAGGGCCATCTGCTTTGCCCCACCCGCAATTCAAACACTGATCTCTTCCCAAAAGACTCTCCCAGGCAGACCTGGAAACCATGGCGTAGCAGCTATCTGGGCATCCCTTAGTCCAGTCAAGCTGACATAAAATTGATCATCCCAGATGTCTTCCCTGACCACCTTCCTATCCCATTTTTCTGGACCTCCCAGACAGAACACAATTCTTTTCTTCTTGGTGCTTTTTTACTACCAGTGACCAGATAGTCATGTGTTTGCTTATTAGTTTATTTTTGTCTTCTCTTCCAAAATGGTAAGCCCCAGAAACATTTGAGCCTAACATTACAAGCAAGGCCTGGCATTCTATCAACACATGTGGAATAAATGCATGCAGAGGCTGAAGAGACAGCACCCGAGTCATGACTGCACGTGTGTGGCTGGCCTGCATCACGGGCTCAGTCAGGCTCAAACTCCTCACCCGGACCTTGGTCCTCCAGGTCCTACCCATGGAAGCATCATGTGGCGCTATAAGTGCCCCCAAAACCCAGGTGACATCATGAATACTCCAGCCCCCTCGTGTGGTTTGTTAAAAGGCTGGCGATCCCTTCAATGCATCTAATGTGCCACGACTTACTTCTTCATTTCTTCCATTTGATCATGTGAGTCCGTGGACGTGTTTTTCTATAAATTCCCACTATGCAGATGCACAGGGGCCAGTACTTCAGTTTTTAAGGGGGGCCTTCTGTGCATCGGCCGCCTCCACGTCGCGTGCGTCACTCGTGGGACCTCATGGTTCTGAGAACTGAAGCAGCTGCTTTTGCCTCATAATTTATTGACCTACTGTGTGCGTAACAAGTGGGACTTAAATATAACCATCTGGGGCGACTTTTTGTCAAAATCAGATTTTTAATCTTACATTTGACAGAAGCTTCTGGAGTCTTTTTCTGGTACTTACGACTGTATGTGTCTGTGTATCTACCTGCCTGCCTATTAATCTGTGTCTGGAGAGAAAAGAACACCTTCACGAGATGTTCAGATTGTTACGTTAAAAACTCACATTCCATTACCATGGTAAATATTAATGAGAGTTTGGAGCAGCCAAGATTGTGAAACAAATCTTTCTTTTCTATATTATGGTAGCTAACATGTTAGCATTTTAAAAACTTTTTTTATTTTATTTTTTTATTGGTGCATTGTATTTATATATCATAGTGAGGTAAAAAACTTGTGTAGACATAAATGCACCCATCACCCGGTCAGACCCCGCCCAGTCCCCACCCCACTCCCTCCCCGTCCCTCACTCCCATGCTTGGCTTAGTGGTTGACTACGATATGAATACGTACATCATGCCTCCTCCCATCCCCACAGTTGGGTTGTCTTATTTGCTCCTCTGTAGGATCCTTTTTCACCTGGAGTTCCTCCTAGGACCCCTTTCACCTTAGCTTTCACATGTTAGGGAAGCATCCCATTCCTTACTTTTTGTGACTGACTAATCTCGCTTAGCATAATGTCATCAATATCCATCCATTTCCCATTAAATGCTGCAATTGTGTTTTTTTATGGCTGAGTAAAATTCCATATTAGCATTTAAATTTCTCAATATTTGAACTTAATTTTTAAATTTTTGACACTGAAATAAGAAAAATTGGAGAAATATCTAAAAGATTATTTATTAAACATGTAACTGGCATTTCATGAAAAATCAGACAGAGGATATCAATTCTTTTTTTTTTTTTTGGTGGTACTGGGGTTCCTGGAAGCCCTTCTACCTCCGGGCTACACTCCCAGACCTATTTTTACATTTTTATTTGGAAACAGGGTCTCCTAAGCCAGCGCGCGCGGCTGGCTTTGAACCTGCGCGATCCTCCTGTCTCTGCCTCCCAAGCACGGGGATTACAAGCGTGCGCCACCACGCTCGGCTGAGGATATCAATTCTTAAAAGTTATTCCCAGGAATCATGTAAAACAGGTGGAAATATTAGCCAGAAAATATTAAAAACAATAATGTATTGAATTGTTAAATTCTAAACCTGAATTTCAATAAGATTTGAAGCTTAAAAAGAGAGAGAGAGAGAGAGAGAGAGAGAGAGAGAGAGAGAGAGAGAGAGAAAGAAAGAGAGAGAGAAAGAAAGGCATAGTTTATATGAAGGCCCAAATGGAAGGTTAAAAAGATTAAGCCTATGAAAGGCCACTTTTACAAAAAATAAAAAGGCTGCCAAAGACTAAGAAAAGAGGGTTGTGTTGGAAAACTACTCTCAGTGCAAAGTTCTTTCTGTAACTTTAAAATAAATATTAAGTGGTTTTGACCAAACCATTATTAACCTCAAAAGATCAGTCATTTCGGATTGGCCCAGTATTCCCCCAGGCCTTCTTTTTTACACGCCTTTCTTGGTGCGCTGTATTTCTGCAGCCTGGGAAGGTTCAAGCGTCACACCCACACATGCACACTGCTCCTGTGTGCTCTCCACAGCCCAGCATGCCCCTTCCTCCCGACCCACAAGTCACGGTGACAGTGGTAGCAATTCCTCCCCGTATTACCACAATATTATTTGAACGATTTCCTTCTTCAGTCTCTCCTCTTCCCCTCCCTAACTCCCTTGTCCAACCCCGTTTCACCATCCTACAGGACTCCCTTCTTTTCTTCCCTTCCTCCCTCTCTTTCTTTTTCTTTTTTCTATTTTCGCGGTACTAGAGATCGAACCCAGGGGCATTCTATCTTTGAAGCTACATCCTCAGCCCTTTTTATTTTATAACTTGGAAACAGGGCCTCACTAAATTGCTGAGGCTGGCTTTGAACCTGTAATCCTCCTGTCTTAGCCTCCCAAGTACTGGGATTACAAGCATGTGCCACCACGCCTGGCTCTCTGCATTCTTGAAAAACCCTCAGGTTTCCTATTTTCTCTCCATCTTCCACATGTGATAGAAAACATGTGACCCTTGGTGTTCTGAGACTGGCTGATCTTACTTAACATATTTTCTAGTTTCCTACATTTACCTGCAAATGCCATAATTTCATTCTTCTTTATGGCTGAGTAGAATTTCATTGTGTGTACAGCACATTTTCTTTATATGTCCATCTGTTAATGGACATCTGGGTTGGCCCTATAATTTGGCTATTGTGAATTGAGCCGCTATAATCATGGATATACATCACTCTAGTATGCTGTGTGTGTGTGTGTGTGTGTGTGTGTGTGTGTGTGTGTGTGTGGTTGGGTGTGGGTGGGTGGTGCTGGGGATTGATATCAAGGGCATTCTACCTCTGAGCTACATACACCCCCAGCCCTATTTTTTATTCTTTATTTTGAAACAGGTTCTCACTAAGTTTCAGAGGGCCTCACTAAATAGCAGAGGCTGGCCACAAAGCCCCTAATCCTCCTCCTATCTCATGCTCCCAAGTACTGGGATTACAAGTGTGCGCCACCAGCCTGACTTCATCACTATAGTGTTCTGACTTTAATTCTTTTTTTTTTTTTTGTGGGTTTGGGGATGAACCCAGAGGCATTTGACCTCTGAGCTACATGCCCTGCCCAATTTTTTATTCTTTATTTTGAAACCGGGTCTCACTGAGTTGCGGAGGGCCTCACTAAGTAGCTGAGGCTGTCCGCGAACCGTGATCCTCCTGTCTCAGCCTCCCGAATGCTAAAATTACAAGCATGCGCCACCATGCCCGGCTTATTCTTTATTTTGAAACAGGGTCTCACTGAGTTGCAGAGGGCCTCGCTAAGTAGCTGAGGCTGTCTGTGAACCGCAATCCTCCGGTCTCAGCCTCCCAAATGCTGGGATTACAAGCATGCCCACCACGCCCTGCTGACTTTAATTCTCTTGGAAAGGTACTGAGGAGTGGTATAGCTGGGCCATATGGTGATTCCATCCCCAGTCTTTTAAGGAACCTCAACATTGGTTTCTCTAGTGGTTGTACTCACTTACCATCGAACCAACAGTGTATATGACTTCCTATTTCCTCACACCTTCACCAGCATATCCTGTTCCTTCACCAGCATATCCTGTTCTTGATGATTGCCATTCTGAGAAAAAAATCTTTAGTTTTGAAAAGTTTGCCTAAGCAAACTTTTGGGTTTCTTTTTAACCATGGAATAAAATTCCAAAGACTGAAGTCAGAGCTTTGGTATTTCTGCTACAAGTTTAGAAATTGACAGGAAAAAACAGTTCAACCACCCATGTCTACTGGTGAAGGAACTGCTGGCGCAGTGCTGAGCAACTATGCCCAAGCTCTTCAACTAAGAGTGGGGGCAGGTGCCAGTTTACCCATCATCAGTTGAACACAGCACAAGCCATGGCATTGCCTCGCCCTCACCTCCCGGACTGCCCAGCACCCTGGACAGTAGCAGAATTCCTCTTCATCACTGGGAGCTACGGACCAAAGCCACTGTCCAGCGTCATGGGAGGTGACCGGACAGGATATTGCTGAGTCCAGAAAGAATCCAAATTTGAATGCATATTGTTTCCATACCACCAAACAAGTAGAAAAGCCATATACTGAACTGCTGTAGACTGGGAAACATCTACGGTCATGGGCAATAACCAGAGCATATGTAAAAATAGAATTCTAGTCCAGAAAGCCAAACCGCAACCCCACAGCAATTGGCCCCAGACAGCCAAGACATGATCAGTAACTGACTGCTCCCCTAGTTTTTGCCAGCATTCAACCTAGGACCAATTAGAAAAAGCCAAGACACAAACAACAAACCTAACTAGTCAGTCCTACAGGAAGGTGTGCACTCCCACAATGGCCTCCAATCAGGACGTATCCAAACTAAAAGCTGCCCTTTCTTTCATTAGAAAGCTTTCCAACTCTTCCGTCTGCCTCCGTGTCTCTACTAAAGGCGAGGGATGGTGACCAACTTATCCAGAGGTGACCAACCCCTTTGCTATGGGAGGTTCTGAGTAAGGAGCCTTTACCTGTCCTCTCTTGGGTACTCTATTTCCACAGAGTTCACAGAAAAAAAATTAATGTGGTCAGTAAACACAGGGAAATATAAAGCTCAACTGTAACAAAGTTTCAAAGAAATACAAATTAAATCAACAATAAATATGTATATATTTTTTTTAGTTGAGCGTGGTAGTGCACACCTGTAATCCTAGTACTTGGGAGGGTGAGACAGGAAGATTGCAGGTTTGAGGCCAGCCTCAGCTGACTCAGTGAGGGCCTCAGCAACTTAGGAAGATCTTATTGAAAAATAAAATAGGATACGGAGGTATACCTCAGAGGTAGAAGGCCCTGGGATTAGTACCACACACAAAAAGAGAACTATGTATTATTTTGCCTGATTTGGAGGGTAGTTTGTAGGTATTTAGAAGTTAAAAATGAGCCGGGCATGGTGGTGCACGCTTGTCATCCAAGCATTTGGAAGGCTGAGACAGGAGGATCGTGGTTCGCAGACAGCCTCAACCACTTAGTGAGGCCCTTTGCAACTCAGTGAGACCCTGTTTCAAAATAAAGAATAAAAAATAGGGCCGGGGGCACCACTTGGAGGTAGAATGCCCCCAGGTTCCAACCGCAGTACCACACAAAAGAAAAGAAATTAAACATGTGCACACCCTTACACCCCGTCATTCCAGTTCTAGCGATTCATTTGGCAGAAGGTATCTCATAAGTAAACAAGTCTAATGCATGAAGACATTTACTGTCTAATTACTGGTATAGACTCAATACCCAAAGGGACAACGCCTAAAACATGGGCCATCATGCTGTGGAATCCTGTGCGCCCACCCAAGAACACCTGCGGGCGAGGGAGAGGCCGACGGGAGGGCCTGGAGGAGACCCGCTGAGGACCGAGTAGCATTTTCTGCACAGCTGTGTGTGCGGGGGCGTCTCTCCAGCTGTTCTCAGGGCGCCCACGGTGGCGCGTGGCGGATGTGGGGCTGGAGACGGTGGTGTACACCTCTCACTGTTCACGTTTTCGTGATGATCAAGTACTGCCCTGGCCATGAAAAGGCGGGATGAAAGGAATCAGTTGGAAAGAGTGGACCTGCGGATGGCCCTTCCCTCTCCCGGGTTTCTCACTTCTTAGCTGCACCTGAGTATGCAGAGGAAGGCCTGGGCATGGATAATAGCCTTGGCTCCTGGAACAATAGCCGCGCTAAAGAGGAGCCCACTTCACCCACAATGCCCAGCCACGCCTCGCCGGAGGCCAGACTAAACATCCATGCAGGTGTTAGAACAATCAAGTCCCATTTATCTGCCATTGTCCACGAAGGAGCCGATCTTGGTTGCGGATTTTTCAAAATAATAGAAGCTTATTGTCCCTTTAAAGTGCCAGGTTATTATTATTTTTTTTTAGTTTAAGCATTTTTGAAGAAAATGTTTCCTCAAGAGATTGCACGGTTTCTGTCTTATTTTTTCTTTTATACTTGAAGCATTGCAATTATACACCCACACAGTTCTAAATGCCAAGTTTTCCACCAAGAAAAAAAGTCATGAGCACAGGGTGCACAGCCCAGGGAAGAGGATGGGAGTGTCACAGAACCACACAGAACACCTGATAAGGCTTCGGCCAGTGCTCCTAAGTCCGTGTGGTGAAGGCGTGGTCTTAGGCTATCACTAGTGGTAGGTGCTTTAGGAAGCACGGCCTTATGGGAAATTCCTAGGTCATTGGTATTGTGTTCTAAATGGAATTGCAAAATCAGAGTCTCTGTCTCTTTGTTTCTTGGATCAGGAGGTGAGTGGCTTACATGGTCTGTAAACATGCTCTGACATGCTCTGTACATGCTCTGGCACGTGCTTCTCTGGCCCGAGGCTCACCTCAGCAGGGCCGCCAGTTTTGGATTTGAAACTCTAGAACCATGAGACCAAACAGTCCTCGTACTTGACAAGTAGCCTGTGCCAGAAACGTCATTATAGTAACAGGAAGCTGACAAAGCCACGTCTCCTGTTCACCTTCCAATTTACAGGAAAAAAAAAAAAAAAGACACCTCATTAGATGGTTCCACAAAGTGGCCAGCAAAGTCCAGCTGCTGGGGAGCTCCCAGGACACGACTCCCTTCAGCAGGCCGACTGCGGCAGGAGAGAAGAGAGAGAGATGGAGAGTAAAACCCAGGCTCGAAAAGGGTTAAAGGAAACAGCAGCTAATTATAACGCACGACTGTCATTTAGACCCTGGTTCAAACTATGAAAATTATGCCTTTTATGAAATAAATGGGATTTGGAGCTGACTGAAGAAGGGCCGTTCTTATGTGAGGTATGGCCGTAGTATTGTGGTTGTGTTTTGAAAAGAGGCTTTATTGTCAAGAGATACGGACTGAAATATTTCCAGATGAAATGATATGAGGTCTTAGATTTTCTTCAAAATAATACACAAAGGGAGGAAGGGGAGGGGGCTCTGGATAAAGCAAGATTTCCCAGGAGTTAATCAAATGTTGATGCCGGCGGTGGGGACTTGGGGGTTCGTGGCTCTATACTGCCTACTTCCTGCATGTTTGAAATCGCCCACAATAAAAAGTTTGCAGAAAGGTCGCACAAATATTACACTGGAGACTGAGGTGCGTGCTATGAAAGGCAAGTACAGGTTCTCACTGTTCCAAGAGAAATGAAGAAGGGTGAGCCCAGTGAGGGGGAGCCGAGGGTCCCCTGAGCACAAAGGGTGTTTACTTTTCCATATTGATTCCTTTTATTAAAAACACACTGGGTGAGTCTGTATCACTTTGAATCTCACTATGATGTAAATTACAATACACCAGTAAAAGCATCAAAATATTATTTTGGTGATATGTTAAATCAACTATACTCTTTTTTGGTACTGGGGATTGAACCCAGGAGAATTCGTCATCCAAGATATACCCCCAGCCCTGTTTTTTTTCCCCTTACACAGGGTCTCACTATGTTGCTGAGGGTGGGTGTGAACCTGCGATCCTCCTGTCTTGGCCTGCCAAGTACTGAGGTCACAAACTTGCACCCCACACTCGGCGAGGTGGAAGCTTTTTTTTTTTTTTTTTTTGGTGGTACTGGGGTTCCTGGAAGCCCTTGTACCTCCGGGCTACACTCCCAGACCTATTTTCTACATTTTCATTTTGGAAACAGGATCTCCTAAGCCAGCGCGCGCGGCTGGCTTCGAACCTGCGCGATCCTCCTGTCTCTGCCTCCCAAGCGCGGGGATTACAAGCGTGCGCCACCACGCCCGGCAGGTGGAAGCTTTTGATAAGGGCTTCGGTGCTCATAGAATCCATAGAAGAGCTGGGGATGGGGTCGGGGGAGGCATCGAAATCTACTAGCAGGTCACTTTAACTATGGCTGCTGCTGTTCTCTTCACACCTCTATTGCCCTGCAGTGAGCAATGTAAGACCCTCTGTTAGCCGCTGCCTCTACAGAAAGATGGCGTCCACCATAAAATTTTGCATGAAAGAATCTCACTGGCAAAACCAAATCTAGAGTCCTAGCTGTAAAGGAGGTTGGAAAGGTTAGGGGATCAAGCGTTTAGACGCCCAGTATCCATATATGATGAGAGGTGGGACACCAGGAGCAAAATCCTCGATTCTTGGAGTTCGTACTCTCTTGGAGGTGGGAGGAAGAACAAGATGAGTTCAGGTTTTTCATTCTGATGTATATAAATTTAAGGCATTTTTCTAAATCTACTTTAGGAAGACTCAAACTTTCCTTTAGAGGAGGAGAAGCCTAACACAGAGCTTGAAGTGAAAACAAAGTGTGTTGTTAAAACGGTTATGCAGAACTGGGACCGAGTGGGTGTGCAGAGCTTAGAAGGCAGCCTGGGCTCCACCTGAAGGTCCAGCATTGGAGAGTGGAGGGCAGGACTCCACCACACTCAGAGTCAGCCTCCCGTGAATGGGACACGGTTCTCCTTGCTGCCCAGGGCAATCCCAGGGTCTGGGCAATAGTAGCCACCTTGGGACTGGCGAGAGTTAGAGGAGGTGCATAGTACTTAGAACTTTTCTTTTCTTTTTTGGGGGGTGCTAGGGATGGGGCCCAGGGGCATTCAACCTCCAAGCTATACCCCAGCCCTATATTTTTTATTCTTTATTTTGAAACAGGGTTTCACTGAGTTGCCAAGGGCCTTACTGAGTAGCTGAGGCTGGCCATGAACCTGGATCCTCTTGTCTCAGCCTCTCGAGTACCGGGATTACAAGTGTGCCCACCACGCCCGGCTAGAACTTCTTATATCGTGGTGGCCATCCCTTCTCTCTGAACTGCAATTCCCTTATCAGTAGAGTGGGGGATATTAGAACAGAATCTTATTTTATAGGGAACACAGGTACAACTAGGGAACCAATTGCCCTTGATTATTTCTAACATCATGCCTTTTCCTTTCTAACATGAGATGAGAACTGGTCGAAGCTTCAAGAGCTGAGTTTAATAAGAGGTCTGACATAAAGACTTTCTCTTTTTTTTAATTGGGTGTGGTGGCACATGCCTGTAATCCCAGTACAGAGAGAATGAGACAGGAATATCACAGGTTTGAGGCCAGCTTCGGCAACTTAGTGAGACACTCAGGAACTTAGGAATACTGTTTCCATATAAAAAAAAATAACAGGGCTGGGGGTGTAGCTCGAAGGTAGAATACCTCTGGTTCTAATCCTCAGGACCAATAAGAAAATTTAAAAAAAGAATTTCCCTTTTGTCTTGTTATGGATTTCTCATCTTGTAGACTGGTAGCATCACCATTTCATATCTCTTCTATTAACCCATGGTAATTACTCTAGAAGCGTCAGCATGTGTTGGTAGAATCTCTGCTTCAAAGATGCTGTCATGGGGCCAAGCACACATCATTACATCAACAACTTTCAACGAGGTCCACCAGGAGTGTGTCTGACACCCCAGATAATTTTCCCAAAGCTTCTCTAATCTCTGAGTAGCCTGGGACTTGTCGTAACCCTACCACCCACCTGGATGGGTCTGTGCGACCCTGCCAACCTCAGCTACTCCCTGAGCCCTTGCCATCAGGGGGCCGCCCTTGGCTGGCCTGCGACTCGCAGTGGCGGTAAGTGGCATTGGGTCATTCGCTCTCACCATCACCTCCCAAACTTCAAGCAAGAGGACTCTAGTATTATTGACTTGATGTGACAATATTGTGGCTCTTGGTGAGACATCAGCGCCTCTCTATTGCTCTAAAAAGAAATAAAGCTTTTCTGGGAGGCCAAGTTCTCAATATACGATGACTATACCTAGCTGGGCTAGTACTTAGGAGGCTAGTACTGGGGCAAGAGGATCACAGGTTCAAGGCCAGCCCCAGCAACTCAGCAAGACCCTGTTGCAAAATAAAAAGACAAAACTCAGTCTTGGTTCTCTGAATTCTCTACAAACTTTAGCATGATGGTTCCTCAACATAGAAATATGGGCAAAGCAAATACAGACTCATTGAATCGCAGACTCCAATCAATGGATTGGAATTCCAATCAATGGGATGCTGGGGCTATATCAATGTCACCAGAACTGGACTCCTTCCTTGGCCTCTGAACCTTCACCTCCATATAGTGATCTCCAAACAATGGAAGAGGGCAACCACTGCTCTAATCCACCATCTTCTCAATTTCACGAGAAAGAAAAGACATTTCCCTCCAACAGCCATGAAGTGATTCCTGCAGCTCTCCTACGTAGGCCAGGTTATGTTACACAACCATTTCTTAAGCACCACAGGCAGAGGAGGGGCACTGTGGCCTGGGTCCTATGCTGTGGTCCTGGCGTCAAGAGCTTGGACCATGCCTGGACCTTTGGGGATGGGCTGGTCCACAAAGGGGCCGCTGCCCAAACAGAGTGGAGGGATGGCGAAGGTGCTAGGGGCAGGTATCCTCTACTTGGGTCCTGACGTCTCATCGACCCGCTCCTGGTGTGACTTGACGCCCTTCCTCCGTCCCTTGGCGTTCAGCGTTCTGCCTTGCAATGGTGGCCCTCTTGAGTCTCTCCACCAATGCCCTGACGTGCTCATGTGTCTTCATCCATAATCACGCCCCACACACTGACATTACAAATTAATCAACTACTCAACAAGTGGTTGTGCAAGAAATGAAAGAATTTCAATGACCATGTGAGCACTTGCATGTGAATGGGCACAAACACAGACGCAAGTCAACAGCTAACCAATTGGGTTTGATTTGCAATTTTTACTAAAATGGAACAGGCATAAGAAGCACACAAGTAATAGTCTGTGCACTTTCACAAATGGAGCACACTTACGTAACCAGAACCCAGACCAAGAGGCAAGGTTACCAGAAGCCAAAGCTTTCCCTGTGCTGCACCCCAGGGCCACCACTGTCCTCGCTCTAGCCCACAGACCCAGCCCATTACTTTTTTTTGTGTGTGTGGGTCTAGGGATGGAACCCAGGGGCTTTCTACCTCCAAGCTATGCCCACAGCCCTATTTTTTATTCTTTATTTTGAAACAGGGTCTTACTGAGTTGCGGAGGGCCTCACTAAGTAGCTGAGGCTGTCTGCAAACCACAATCCTCCTGTCTCAGCCCCCCCAATGCTGGGATGACAAGCATGTGCCACGCCTGGCCACGGCTGATTACCTTTGAACTCGGCTGTTTATTCTCAGTGCTGAACTGTGTTCTACCAGGGGAAATGCCACAACTTACCTACCCAGTCTACCACCAATGGGAAGTCAGATGTTTCCATTTGGGGCCATTACAAACAGTGCTGTAACCGACGTCCTAATATGCGTCTTAGAGAGCATGTGTGCGTATTTCTGCTGAGCGTCTGCCTAGGAGTAGGATCGCCGTTGTAAGGCAGGTATCTATTCAGCTTCCTTAAGGAACCTTCGGTTTTCCAAAGCGAGGGGGCCAAATTGACAATGAGCGCTGTCCGCCAGAAGCGTAAGAATGTGATTGACTGAACATGCACCCTTCTTCACTGTCACCCATGGACACATTTTGGGGATCTTCTCAAAGATACGTTCGCCATAGTGGCTTCCTAAATACGGAGTGGAGGCGACAAGGAGGACGTAAAGTGCCATGCTGAAGAGCCCCGAAGAGCCACAGAATTCGATGAAAGCAAACTTTCTCCCTCCTGGACTACAACGGGAATTAAACCAAAGACTTTGAGGGGGATTTCCTTCATAATCCTTTCAAAATGAGTCGGTCCTGCTATGTGCTAAATGGATTATGCATGATCCCAAAACAAATCCAGCGGCAATTAATGTTTTAATAAACCGGTTGCTAGTGTATGCAATACTCACAACTCGTCAGGAGGGATTCTATTGTATTTATAAACATTAATTAGTTGTTTGTTATTGTCGAACTAAATTTAAAATAAATCCACTGCATTGCTGGCCACTTGGGTGAAAGTATCTCACTGGTGACTGTAATTAGAAAGTAGATGTGAGAGAACTGCCTTAATTAGTCAGCTAATGGCAAGCCTCTCACTAATTGAAATGAGAAGCCCTGTCTTGCAGGATGATAACGTATCTTAGGTGTGAGAGTGGATGAGAAGGCGCTCCTTTGAGCGTTAACAATAAGCCCAAATGTCCCTTAACCCTTGAGTTATGGGTTTTTGACACAAATTCACAATGCTCATTGTCAAATAAAAGTCAAAATCACAAAAGTTAAAAAAAAAGAGTAAAGAGTAGGGTTTTTGTAGAACTATACTGATTGTTCTTTAAAGAGCAATTTTTTTTTGTTTATTTTTTATTTTATTTTATTTTTTGCAGAATTATACTGAGTATGTTTTTGCTAAAATGGAAAATGGCCTCCTCATCCCCAGAGGAGGTGAGTTCAATTCTGGCCCTGTCTTTCTAGAATCTTCCATGCAAATGACCCCTATTTTTTGGACCCTCCTCTTCAACTTTCTTCATTGCCTCTTCTTTCTCTCAACTCTTTCTTTTATACTTTGATTGTGCATTGGCGTTACCCATCATAGTGGGTTCAAAGTGACACAGAGGTGTGTTCACGCAGCATGGGTGCGTTTCCCTGCCGACCCGCCCCGCTCCCCCAGCCCACATGTATCAGTGAGCTTGGCAGCGGTGCCTTCCTGTACGCACAGAGCACGACTTCACAGTCTTCTTCAGCTCTCTTTTCCCTCCCAGCCTCCCTCCCCCAACCCCCTTCCTCTGCTCTCCTGCTCTCTCATCTCGTTTATCCAAAGTCCCTTTGGTTTTCTATTTTTCTCTCTAGCTTCCACATTTGCGAGAAATCACAGGCCCCTCAGCTTCCTGAGCCCTGCTGACCTCACTTGGCTTCACATTCTCGGGTTCCATCCATTTGCTGGCAAAGGACACAATTCCGTTCTCTCGACTCTAAGGTCGGTATTTCCCAAGAGTGCCAGCACTGCCGTCTTCGGACTTTGCATGCTCTCCCATGGCGGTCTCGTTCACTGCAGAACTGTTTCTCTCCCCCGTGTGTAAGTGTCTTGGACCCGCATCCCCAGCCCAGCCGTTCCTTGGGCTTCAGAGGCAAATTCCCCATCATCTGCTGCCCTTTCCTGTTAGATGTTGCTCGGGGGTTTCGGGGGAAACGCTGCTTCTGTCTGCCCCAATCCTCAGCCGCCCTTGACTCTGGTTCTCCTGTGGTCCCGCTTCTACCTGGCCACACCTGTGACTCTCTTCAGCGGACAACCCTCAGGCTTCTAGAACCCCTCTGCTTTGCCGGCAGACACAGAGAAGGGGATGTGCTGGCGTTCCCTGAGCGATCAGGCCGGACTGAGCCTTACCTGCTATCCCTCCTGGGGGTTCAGCATGAAGCTGCCCATAGTGATGTGGACACTGGGCCACAGTGTTCATAGAGTGGATGCTGGTCCTAAGGAGGCAGGGAGAGGGGTCACAGCTGGGGGGAGAGAGGACAAATGGAACTCGGGTTTGAAATTCTTGGTCCCAGAAGGAGATATAATGCAGCGGTTGGTCCAACTGCGTGGAGCACATGGAAACCTGGACGGGTGGCTCCTTGTCCCAGTTCGTCCAGCCCACGGTGGCCATCCAGATGTGTGCGCTGGCCACGGACACCCAGGCCTCTCTCAGCCTTATGCTCTCTCCCTCCGAGGCCCAAGTGGTACATGAACTTCCATTACTTGGTAACGCTTCCTCCCCCAGAGCTCCATGACACACCTGCCGCAAGCTCTCAGGAAAGCACTGGTGTGCCTGAATAGAACCGTTCTTTCTCTAGGCCTATGTTGGAATTTTAAAATTGTACTCACATCTCGCATTCTGACTTTGACAGATTTCATGAGAAATCCCTTTATCTGTGGGTCTTACAGAAAAAAAAAAACATTTAAAGAAAAAATATGTCCCTGGGAAAGAGAAAATAACAAATGCCGCTGTTTTAGCAGGGCCTGCAGGGCACGGGGAGAGGCGTCGCTTAGCGAGATGTAGCGGGCGAGGAAATTTCTGTGGGGGTCTCTAAATCACTTGATGGCGAAAGGAATTCCCAGATAGCCCTATCAGCGTCTACGTAAAATTGTTAGACATCTACATCAACTAATAAATTTGACTTGGCCTTGGTTTTCTGACATTTGCTCAAATCCTCAGAGAACTGTAGTTACTGTATGTCCTCGTACAGTATTTGAATTCTGAGTTGCCGTGCCTGGTTGGTGGCCCAGTGGGACAGGAAATAAAACTTCATAATAGAATGTCATCCTTTGCAAATCTGAGCGTTATTAGTTGCAGGGGCATCGCATGACAACTCTGGTTTCTTTTCTTTCTTTCTTTCTTTTTGGGGGGTGGGTTGCAACTGCTTTGTTCTCTAGTAAAACTCTTTTGCACCCTCGCCCCATATGGGGATTTGTACATCCCGGTACATGATAAAGATGCAGGAGGGAATTAGGTCACCAGGCATGCTCTTTTTTCTTTTAATAACCCCAGCCAAACTCCTCCTGCCTAATCCCATGCAGACAAAAGCAGTAGGCACTAAACCTTCCAGGGCTGCAAGAGGAAAGGCAGGCAAGCAAATCCACCAGCACACAGCCTTTTACTCGCGGTGAATACGCTTTATTAATCCCATGTGGACTGGCCGTATTCAAATAAAACTCCATTTTATAAACTGGGGCCTTGTTTGCGGGCCCGGCCGACGGAGGCAGCTGTGCTGTTTGAAGCGCCCAGTTAATGCAGGTCTGGACGGCTTGCTGCTAATAGTGTCATGAGGGAAAGAATCTGTATTCTGTGCAGGGGAGAAACATCCCCAGTGGGTAAGGAATAAGGAGAACATTAAAAGGGCACAAATTGGTGGCCACAGAGGAGGGGCAGACAAGCAGGTGGGAGGCTGCTGGGTCCCAGATGAGACCCGGACCAGCGACGAAGGCGAGATGGATGCCTTCCCTATGCAGGCCCCCACGTGGGCAAGTTCTCTTGGTGGCCAAGCAGGTTCTGAGAGGGAGTGTGCCACCAGGGTCTTTCCAAGCTTCGGACTCCATCACTCATCACCACAAGCCCACATGGGTACATCTGGGTCAAGTTGGCAGCAGGAGGACAGCATCTGAGAGCTCACCCCGAGGGCTCACTGCAGTGCCCCTCAAGTGCTATCCTGGTGACACCAACTCCTCATCCTCAGGAAAGTTCTCTGTGGCCCCTGCTATCATCATCTCCTAGGATGGAGAGGGCATCTGTGGCCTAGGACAATGTCCATCATGACTCAGCTAGCAGATGGCACCTCCAGGGCTCAAACAGAACCAGTGCGACCAGAGTTTATGTCCATGAACTTTGCATGACTCAGTCTCCCCAGTACCCTAGGGGACCTTGATTTCACTGCAGCAAAGCTTTAACATGTAGGGTGTTCCTTTCAGAGATATATTTTTTTTGGCTGGGTGTGGTGGTACACGCTTATAATCCCAGTATTTGGGAGCCTCAGCAAGTAGTGAGACTCTCATCAACCTAGTGAGATTCTATTTCCAAATAAAATTTAAAAATACGACTGGGGGTATAGATTGAAGGTAGAATGCCCCTGAGTTCAGTCCCCAGTACCAAAATCAAAAAGAGAAAGAGAAATATATCAGATGCCCACCATTCATTATAGTGCACCATTCTTCAATCCCGCTCACTGGAAGCCACTTCACACCCCCAATAGTAGAATTGACAAACCATGGTGGAGTCACGCAAGGGCAGACACTACCGACCATGGCTACTCGTGGCCGTGTGGGAAAGCCATCACTGTGATGCCGAGAGGAAGACGCCTGGCACAAAAGATGGCATTCTGCACACTCCACCTCGAGGTCTGAGCCAGGTAGAAAGAGTAGCTACCCTCCACGGGTGTTGATGGCTGGAATGGGACAAGGGATCTGGGAATGGCTGTGTGTGATTTCAGGACCTGGGTGTTGGTTACATGGGAGTGTTTACTTTGCACAAATTCATCAGGCTGGATACAAGGTCATATTTCTTTTCTATGTCTGTGTTTAACCCATTGAGAGCAGGGGGATCTGGAGAGAAACGCGCCGAGTACTGTGTGCGTGCATGTTTGTATCCCTTTGAACCTCACTATGATGCATAATTTTAATGCACAAATAAAAGTTTAAAAAGTAAAATTTAAAAGGGCAAAGATTTTTAAAAAACATATATATTAGGCTGGGCGTGGCAGTGCACGCGTGTAATCCTCGCGCTTGGGAGGCAGAGACAGGAGGATCGCACAGGTTCGAAGCCAGCTGCGCTGGCTTACGAGACCCTGTTTCAAAAAATATGAAATAGGTCTGAGAGGGTAGCCCGGAGGTAGAAGGGTTTCCAGGAACCCCAGTACCACCAACCCCCCCATATATATTTAAATATATATATATGTATATTTTTTTCCTAAGAAAATGTCTTACAAAAACCTCAAATTTGATTCTCAAAACACCACCTGAGCCAGGCCTGGTGGTACGCACCTGTAATCCCAGGACTTGGGAGGCAGAGACAAGAGGATTGCAGGTTCAGGGCCAATCTCAGAAACTTAGTGAGATCCTGTTTCAAAATAAAAAATAAAAAGGGCTGGGGGTGTAGCTCAGATAAAGAATGCCCTTAGGTTCAACCCCTAGTGCCCCAAAAGAGCAAATAAACAGAGAAAAATAAACAAATAATTGATAAAGGATAAATCCCGTTCCTTACCAGGATTGAAGTCCAAGCTGTAAAGGATGGGTCGGCAGGGCCGCAGGTGTGGAAGCCTCTTTGCCTATTACGCAGAAGCCCCACTTGTCCGTGCCCTGCTGGGCTGTGGTGTCCGTTGGGTAAGGTCACCTGCATGAACATGATTTAGGTGTACTTTTACCCCGTCAAAAGTCATCACAGTAATGAGGCACAGGTGGTTTGTTGACTCTGATTCGTCAGCTCCGTGGAGGGAGAGCTTGACCATTACACATCTGAAAGCCCACCTTGAAGAGGGAACACCCGGAGGAGAAATACTTACTGGGCCAAGCACTGTGGTTCCTTGGGGAGGATTTTCACAATCGGCCTGCCTTGACACAGTCTCTGCTTGCTAACTGTGCCAGACAGATTGCCCATGGTGTGCCAAAACACTAGAGACTTAAAGGAGGAAAGGCTTGTTTGGGCTCACAGTCTCGGAGGTTTCAGTCTCTGCCTGTTGCTTTGGGCCTGCGGAGGCTCAGCACATTGAGGGCGTGTATGACAGAGGAGGCCACTCTTCCCCAGGGCAGCTAAGAAGCAAAGAGGGGGTCTGGCGTCCCAGGATCCCCTTGGAGGTCACGCCCCCGTGACCCAACTTCCTCCCAGCAGGCCCCGCCTCTTAAGGGCTGCACCATCTCCCGCAGCAGCACCTCCAGCTGGCCAGCAAGCGCTCCACCCATAGAGCCCTTGGGCGACGTTAAGGGCCAGCCCGCGACACCAGCTTTGCGCCGGTGGTCTCACTTAGGCTTTCACATTTTCACTCCAGGGGCTGTATTTCACTGTTCCTACCAGTTTTCTAGAATGCCATCTCTCCAGTCTCCCAAGATTTTCCAAACACATCACATGTTTTCTGGAGTGCGCATGCTTTTTCTGGATGCAGAGTACCACAGCTGGGTATGTGCTTCAGAAGCGTTTCCATCTCATATGCATCCTGCCTTCTGGGTGCCAGATACAGCGAGGGCAGCAAAGTTTCAGAAGCCAATGGCCATAGCCAGTGTCCCTCCCGAATCTCTCTGGGGGTCAGACATCTTGGCCAACCCTTGCTTGAGGCGTAGGAGGGTCTTGGGCAGGTGTTTACTGAGATGTGATGGAGACAGAAAAACCACACTTGTTGGTCTTGAGAAATGGTGAGTTTGAGTTTTCAGGATTTGTCTATTTTTACCCTCAAAATCCTCTTCTAAGAGGTGAGAAGAAGAAGAAAAAAACAACCTCTCTTTACTTTCAAAGGAGATGACATTGCTCTGCAAATCTCCAGAATAATCTCCACCAAGTACTTAAAAAATCCAATTCGAGACTCCTCTCTGGTTCGTCTATCGAAATGTTCTTAAAAGAGAAAGCTGAAGTTTCTCCCGCTGCTTCTGTTTGGAAGAGACTTTTTGAGGGGAACAAAGATTTATAACATCACTAAGGGAAAAATAGTAACAGATTATCCTGAAAGACTTGGTTCTGAACTGGACTGTGATGTTTATTTAGTTTTGAAGACAAACATATTTCTTTTGTAATTCTGTTTTGAAAAATCTTTGAGGTTAGAATATATGGTGTTCTTTATTTTACTATTTTACAGCATGTTTAAGTAATAGAAAAGATGCCGTGTGTGTGTGTGTGCGTGTGTGTGTGTGTTTGTGTATACGTACATGTGTGGTCATGTGTGTGATTTTAAAAGTGGGACAAATTGCACTTTCTTTTCTTGGTGAACTGGTAACTGGTTTAACAGAGTTGGCGGAAGTGTACAAATGACAGGTTTTTAGCCCGATGAACTTCAGCAGGTGAACATCCCACACACATTTTCAGTACGTGGCACGGACTTCCCTTCTACACCCTGATGATGCCACCTTGCCAAGAAATGATCGTTTCCTGGAACACCACAGAGCATGCGCTCTTCCTGTTTTGCACTTCTATAGGAATGGAGCCGTGTGTTTCCCGGCCTTCGCATCGGCCTTCGCTCAGCATCGTGCCAGGCTCCCCGGGCTGCCACGTGTCTGGAGAGTTTACTCAGGCTCAGTGTTGTGTCATATCCCAAGGTGTGGGTCCACCCTCGTCTCTGTATCCACTCCTGCTGAAGGACACAGCTGAGTTGCTTAAGTTTAGGAAAGAAACTCAAATAAAGCTGTTCTGAACTTTAAAAAAAAAAATTCTTGTGGTTCTGGCGATTGAACCAGGGGCGTTCTACCCTAGCACGAGGTCTGGGAAGGCCAGCGGGGGATGCGCCAGAAGGTTCTAAAGAGGCTGCAGGAGGAAACGCAAGGACATCATGAGACGCGCAGAGGCTGCTAACGCGTGGGGCTCCTGAGACAGCAGGCGGCTCCTGACGGAGTGTCAGCCACTGCGGCCCTTGCAGAACAGATTGCAGTGTCTACCGAACATAAGTACCTACCAAACAAATCTACTGAACATACATTCTATTACCCAACAATTCATTGCTAGGTGTACATCCACCACAAACAAAAGCTTGTGTCCCCATGCATAAAAAGGTTCAGAACAAGCCCAGTGTGCTGTCACACCTGCAGTCCTACTACTTGGGAGGCTGACAGGAGGCTCGCAGGTTTGAGGACAGCCTTGAGAACTTAGTGAAACTCTCAGAAACCTAGTGAGACCCTGTTCCAAAAATAAAAGTAGGGCTAGGAGCCACCTCGCTGCAGCTCCCGGCCGTGCAGCTCCCGGCCTCGCTGCAGTGAAGTGGCCGTGGCTGCTGAGGACGAGGAGCCAGCCCGCCAGCAGCCGGGGTGACTTGTGGGGTGCAAACTTCAGCCACCGCACCGGCTTTCAATAGCGGGTGTGTAGAGCGGAGGGCACAGGCAGAGCACCCACACAGACCCCCTAAGCTGAGACGGGAGGAGGCAGCGGCCTCCCTAGGCGCACATGTGTTGCGGGAAGGTCTCTGGCTGAACAAAACTCTCCACGTGGAAGACGCCATCCCTCCTTCCACTCCAGGAAATGGGCCACGTCAGACCCTTCTCTGGAGCGTGACTTCTAAGTCCCCTGCGGGGACGTGGTCCCTGCAGACTCTCTATTAGCCCAGCAGCCCTTTCTCTGGAGCGTAGCCCCCTCACTGTGGTCTTCTTTTACTGGGCCCCCACTTCCTAAATACGCCTCTTGTATTCCCTACAGGTGCTTTCTGTTTGAAGTCGTTCTCTCTGGAAGCAAGGACTGACAAGGAGAGATGGCCACCCTACAGGGTTACTCTTGGGGGAAGTCCTTACCTGGCATCGCCTCCTCCACTGCCCACGGTCTCCTGAGTTCACCCTCCTTGCAGCAGATTAGCGCTCACGCTTCTGGGCAGCGGGGCCTGTGGTCTGTGCCCCCCAACCCTGTCAGCAGCCGGGGTGGCCCATCCCCCACGTTTGGGGGACACTGCAGGTCCAAACTCTAGCAATGCGGTTTGCAGTCCTCGTTACCCAACTCCTTGGCTCAACATAGTATTTTTGAGATTTGCCTGTTTT
>NC_137809.1:7055924-7070924 GCF_963383645.1 Muscardinus avellanarius
ACCACGCCGGTCTGCCACCTCTACTTCCTTTTCCTCGGCATCTGCGTGGAGATATTTCCCACGCAAGAAATTGGCTAAGCTTAAGAAAGCAGAGCCCAAGGGAAGTGTTGTCTCTGGTCAAAGTACTTCCCCACTCTTAGATATTCTTTCATAACTACTATTCTTTGGTAATGATTCTTTTTAACCTTCCACACGAATTGCTCCGGTGATGTAAGATCAGGACTGTGAGAGAAACTGAGTCCATGGAAAGTAAATTTCTAGTAATTTGTCTAAGCCTCTAAATGCCCTTGGCTTTGCTCAAATGGTAATTAAAATCTAGGCAGAATTCAGATGCTTTGGAAGCATTCCAGCTACAGCATTAAAAATGCAGATTTCCCCTCTATCTCTGACCTTCATTCTAATCATTAAACCTATAGTAAAGCCTTAAGAATCAGCTGAAGTCATTAGCCCTAGAAACTTGTAAGGAGGCTACCAGTGCTCTGTTTACCCCTCTCCTTGTGATCCTGCCTAGATACAGAGAAGATAAACTTTGTGTGTGACATCAAAGCAGCCTAGTTGATGAGCAGCTATTACTGCCCAATACAATAGAGCTGAAGGCTAGGAAGATTCTTGACCTTTACACCCAGTATGTGCGCTGCCGAGACAGGAGGTGCCATGTGGTTAAGAAATGAATATGTCAGAACAAAGGACAGATATAAGAAATGTGTAAGTGTGAAAGAAAGGAAATATGGTGAGAATAAGAAAGCATTTTTGTATGAAGAAGAGCTTATCCTAGATTGTCCAAATGGGAAAGAGAGAATCAGGGTAATCAGAAAGAAAAGGAAGTTGCAGAGGGTTTGTGATAGGAAATGGATTATTAAAAGAGGAATAGGCTTCTAATAAGCCTATTGTTTGAGGAAAAGTGCTCAGCAGCTAGAGAAGTACATCTGACAACTAAATCTAAAAACTTCATGTTATTTTTGGTGTTTATCTGCTAAACTGTGTTGTGAGCTTGTTTAAGCTTTCAGACTTTAGATGGCAATGCAGACGAAACCTGGGAGACCTCCATCACATCCCCCTGGATTGCCATATCTCCCCATGCCTGCCATATGGACTAAGCCCTATGAACGGAAAGTTCCAAAAAGAGTTAAAGGAGATTCCATGAGAGGTCGTATTCTCCAAGCCCTGGGCGTGCCTGTGCCTTCTGGAATTTGCCCTTTGAAGCCGCCTGTCTGCAAGAGCAGGGGGCTCAAGAACAGGGGGCTGGATTTGGTCACAGGATCTGGAGCTAATCTCTTGAATGCCGAATGCGGACTAGTGTCTTTTTACTTTGTTTACATGTCCTTCACTATTGTTTTGTGGTGATTACACTTTTTTCTTTTTTTTTACTATTAATCTCACTGGTGAAGGATATAAATTTTCTGGGTTCTTGTAATAAAGTGTCAATTGCACTAGAGGCATTTGTCCATGTCAGATTCTTTCCTGGAGAGGAATCTCCACTTTTAGCGCCATGAATAGGAACTTAAAGGAGTTTATTTCATAAAAAGGGAAAAAATCGCTGCAGATAAGTGGCTGCAGAACTGCACCCGAAGCCTTTGCCCACCTTTCTGAGAAAACTCGGTTCCAAACGGACTCAGTGGCCATATTCAGTGCTGGATTTATTATTCCCGATTGAGCCAGTCTGTCGCAGATGGCCCCCTAGCGTGAATTTTTCAGACCGAATCCTGAAAGGTAAGCTATCTCTTTTATTTCTTTAATTTTCAGGCAAAAGATAGGCCCTCGCCAGAGTGCTGCAGGCTCATTGGTAAAGGCTCACCAACTGTAGAAGGCGAGACAATTATGTAATAGTCATGAAGCATAAATGCTTCACCAGCAGTCATTCAGGAAATGATGTATGCTGTAGCCACGAAAGAACAAACATTTAATTCATATATAAAAGAGGTACATTTCCCATGTGATCAATCAGGACACATGAGTAAAGATTGCGAAGATAATCATAAGAAAGCTAATAACAGATGTGCTAAGAAAGCACCAGGAAGCAGTATGGGAAATCAAGTGAGTAAGAATCCCTTTACAAAATTAGTACATCATCTTTTAAAGCAATATAAGATAAAGACATCACCAGAAGAATTGCAAAATTGCTATAAATTAGCAATAGAATACATTCCTTGGCTTCCTACGAAGGAACTCTAAAGAAAGAAATATGGAACATACATATATATTATGAAAGCCTGTTGGCAAGAGGAGAAACACCTCCCCCTAATGGTGGGTCATTTAGTCTTTAATTAGAATTATCATTCAACAAACTGATGGCATGGTTTTTGATACAGGAAAGTGAAACTGAAAAATTGCTTCATGTATATAAATTGTCAGAGAAAAATCTAGATCATGCTAAAAATCAGAAAGCCCAGGAAAAGAAATTGGAATGGGTGCCATGGCGCCAGCACTCACTTCCATTTTGGCCCCTGTGGCAGAAAAAAAAAATTATATATATATATATGTGTGTGTGTGTGTGTGTGTGTGTGTGTGTGTGTGTGTGTGTGTGTGTGTACATACAACCTTTTGAACAAAGAGTGGATCCAGTTCTGCCAAAACTTAGGTCTTTTAAAACTTGAGACTAGCTTCCACCTTTCCTGTTGCTTTTAATCCTGATGTGCTGCAGCAAACTAATTGGAGAGCGTCTAACTTTGATACTATCTCTTCTTTCAAAAAAGACATGCATGCTTTATGGGCTTATTTCTAATTACTGCATTGAATTCTTACACTCTTGAGCAGAGAACTGGATCCTTTGTGATTTCTATACAGGAACAGGTCCTTACAGGACAACAATATTTGCAATGGCAGATGTGACTCAGTGAGAAGGCAAAATAAATTATTTTACTGAAATTGCAGCTTAATTAGACATAAAGACTCAGGTCAAAAATGTACAACCATGGCAGCCATATTGGATTTGAGAAGCTGCTGTTATAAACTGGCAAAAGAACTGAAATAGAAACGGGAAAGCCATCTACAAAAATTTTACAGGGACCCACCAAAAATATAGTTCTTTTAATTAGAAACTGCAGGATTTTATTAAAAATAAAAATAAATAAAAAGCAAAGAAAATACTAAAAAAGAATGCAAATTTGTCAGAAATGTTAATTAGGCAACTAGTTTTCAATAACTTTAATAAATATTGTCAAGCGGCTATTTGGCTCATTAAGAAAAGCAGAAATTTAAATTATATGAAAGCATGTAAGAACATAGAAACAGTAAGACATAATGCCCAGATAGATGCAATTGAAATAAAAAAGGATGCAAAACTATTCACATGAATAAACAAAAGTGTTCTAATTATGGGAAGCTAAGATATATAAAATAAAGAAAGTAAAATAAAAGAAGTGCAAGTAAAAGAAGATGGACTGAAGGGAGGAAAACAGCCACTCCCTAGAATAAGCCCTAATTATAAAGAGGGGAGATATTTGAGTAAATTAATGAATAAAAATAAATGTGATCTAAATTTGGTAAGGACGAAAGCAAATTACAAAAAATCAGAAAAATTAATAGGCGGTGTTCTTTCAGCCCCCAACAAATGAGAGATATTTTCTGAATAGTAGCTTAAAATTAAAAAAAAATCTTTAAAAAAATATAGCCATCAAAAACAAGACCACTCCTGCAACTTTGTCACAAATACTGACACTTACTGTGTCCAGGCAAGGGAGTGCTGCTATAGATTTACCAGCTCCTCATTCTCAATTATTAGTTATTAATAATCTTCATAAAATAAATCTTGAAAATGTGGCACTAATTCCAAAAAATACTGTAGGGTTAAACTCTGGTTGTAGCAGCAACAAAAGTAATTTCTGTCATGATACATGTTTCCAATAATATAGAGATAAAGAAAAATATAGCTTAATTGCTAATTCCTCTCCATATCTGACCGAATACCAAAAATAACAAAAACCCATAAAAATAGTAAAATATAAAAACAAATTAATGTTTTATAGACCCTGGAGAAAAGAATTTAAAGCAAAGTACAGAAATTTAAAGCATTTCTTTCTTTAATTTTGTAATTCTTTACTGTGAAATAGCCCAAAATATCAGTTTTGTTCTAAGTAATAAAATTAATAACATAATTTGGATTATAAAATTCTTGCTTTAATAAAAATTCCTTAAACAGTAAATAAATAAATAAAAATAATAAATAAATAATAGAAAATGTTAATTGATCTTAGAAATGTTAATAAGACTCTTAGACTCATGGAGGCATTATACTCCAAGATTGGAAAATTACTATAATTGATTTTAAAAATTGTATTTGATTTAAAAAATAAAAACAACTCTTCAAAGTTGGTCAAAGATTTGTTTTTTTTCTTCCCTCTCTTGAATAATGTTTAGCCTATAAAATAATTTTAGTGAAAAGTTCTGCCACAAGGAATGAAAAATTCTCCAGCCTTGTGCCAAAATTTGTAGATAAGGCAATTGTAGAAATTAGAAGAAAATTTTCAAATGCTTATATAATTCATTATATGGATGATATTTTGTTACCTGATTCTAAAAAAGAAAT
Source organism: Muscardinus avellanarius (assembly GCF_963383645.1). Lineage (NCBI taxonomy): Eukaryota > Metazoa > Chordata > Mammalia > Rodentia > Gliridae > Muscardinus > Muscardinus avellanarius. The sequence goes on from NC_137809.1 coordinate 7,060,450, forward strand.
GGTAGAAAAAATTCTTACACATTTGCTTCAACAACTGACTAAATATGGCCTACATATAGCACCTGATAAAGTACAACAAAATAGGTTTATAAATTACTTAGGGAAAGTAATATATGATAAATATATAATGTCTCAAAAATGCATATTAAATTGGATAAAATAAAAACATTAAATGATTTGCAGAAACTGTTAGGGAATATAAATTGGGTTAGACCTTACTTGAAAATTACCACAGGTGATTTGCCTGTTTTATATGAAGCTCTTAATGGAGACCCAAATCCTAAATCAAAAAGGAAATTAACTCCAGAAATGTTGCAGGCATTGGCCTTGGTAAAAGAGAGGTTGCAGGAAGCCAAGGTCAAGCAAATAAGCTATGAGAAGCAATGGGATACACAAGTAAGAATGGTGGCTTCTTATGTTTTGTTGTGTAGTCAGTTAATTATTAAGGCCAGAAACAGATCAAAAGAAATATTTGGAAGAGAAATGCACAATATTGTAATTCCAACAACAGCCAGACCACCCACCCATAATTCATCATAGTTCAGAGTTTTCCACTCAGCACGCAGAAATTTATGCTGTCATGTTAGCTTTAACCCATTGGGAGCAAAAGATTAATTTGTAACAATTACAAAAAATCATTAAAAAAATAAAAATAAAAATAAAATTTTTATATCGCATATTGCTGGACATTCTAATTTACCTGGGCCATTAGCACATGGAAACGCTATAGCTGATTTGCTTACAAGAAAAATTTCAATAAGTAATGTAATCCCTGCACTTGGGAGGCAGAGACAGGAGGGTCGCGCAGGTTCGAAGCCAGCCCTGCGCGCTCGCTTAAGAGACCCTGTTTCCAAATAAAAATGTAAAAATAGGTCTGGGAGTGTAGCCCGGAGGTAGAAGGGCTTCCAGGAACCCCAGTACCACCAAAAAAAAAAAAAAAAATTTAAAGGTAAAAAAAGATCTTTAAAAAGCCAGGCATGCAGGTGTGGTGGCGCACACTTGTAATCCCAGTATTTGGGAGGCTGAGACAAGGAGGATCGCACAGGTTCGAAGCCAGCCTCAGCTGCTTAGTGAGGCGCTCAGCAACTTAGTGAGACCCTGTTTCTAATAAAATATTAAAAAAAATAGGTCTGGAAGTAAAGCCTGGAGGTAGAAAGCCCCTGGATTCCATTCCCAGTACCACAAGAAAGAGAAGAGAAGAGAAGAGAAGAGAAGAGAAGAGAAGAGAAGAGAAGAGAAGAGAAGAGAAGAGAAGAGAAGAGAAGAGAAGAGAAGGGAGAAAGAGAGAAGAGAAAGAAAAGAAGAAAGAAAGCATAGTGGCACATGCTTGTAATCCCAGTACTTGGGAGGCTGAGACAGGAGAATCATGCAGGTTCAAAACCAGCCTCAGCTACTTAGTGAGACTCTGTTTCCAAATAAAATATAAAATAGGTCTGGGAGTGTAGCCCGGAGGTAGAAAGCCCCTGAGTTCCACCCCCAGTACCACAAAAAAAAAAAAATTAAAAAAATAAAATAGAGCTGGGGGTTTAGCTCAAAGGTAAATGTCCCTGATATTCACTATCAAAAAAAAACATATGGCCGGGCGTGGTGGCGCACGCTTATAATCCCTGCGCTTGGGAGGCGGAGACAGGAGGATCGCGCAGGTTCGAAGCCAGCCACGCTGGCTTAGGAGACCCTGTTTCCAAAACGAAAATGTAAAAATAGGTCTGGGAGTGTAGCCCCGAGGTAGAAGGGCTTCCAGGAACCCCAGTACCACCAAAAAAAAAAAAACAAAAACGTGTGTGTGTGTGTGTGTGTGTGTGTGTGTGTGTGTGTGTGTGTGTTACTGGGGGTGGAACCCAGGGGCTTTCTACCTCTGGGGCTACACTCCTAAACCTATTTTATATTTTATTTGGAAACACGGTCTCACTGAGTTGCAGAGAGCCTTACCAAGTAGCTGAGGTTGGCTTTGAACCTGCGTGATCCTCCTGTCTTAGCCTCCCAAGTACTGGGATTACAAGCATGTGCCACCAGCTTATATTAACCATGTATTAGTGAAATATACCTGTCGTTACTGATAAAATACATACATATACATATATACATACACACATAGGTACATATATATGCATGCATGTATGTCTATACACATCTATGTATATGTACATCTGTATATATACACATATGCACATACAAGACATTGGAAGAAATTCCAAATGGAAGCAGATCGCGTTGACTAGAGAGGGAGGAGCAAGGGCCTTGAGGCTCAGAGTGACCCAGGGCCCTTCCCAGGGCTCCTCCCGCCCTGGCCACAGCTGCTACATTTACAAAGGGGCCAATGAAGTCAGGCGTGGTGTGCACACTTGTAATCCTGGCATTTGGGAGGCTGAGACAGGAGCATCGTGGTTCATAGACAGCCTCAGGTACTTAGCGAGGCCATTTGCAACCCAATAAGACCGTTTCAAAATAAAGGATAAAAAATAGGGCTGGGGGTGTAGCTCAGAGATAGAATGCCCCTGGGTTCCATCCCCAGTGCTGCAAAAAAAATTAAATAAAAATAAAAATAATAAAACTGGCCAATGAAACATCTCAATCCACTGATCAGTACTGAAGCACCTTGTTCTTGACAGCTCCTCAGGTCCGTTGTCTGTGGCGCTGGAATCAAGTGCAGGGCCTCGCACAGGATGGGTAGCCTGCCCCCACAGACACTGAGCTACGCCCCCAACTCCCTCCAGCTCTAAAATGTACCCTCCTATGAGACTTCCAAATGACACTCCCATCACCAGAAAAAGAACATGTCCTCTTAGGTTGAATCGAGCTACCCTCAAATCAGAGTTGGCTAACCAGAAAATGAATTATTCAACACCCCAGCCTCTAATACGTAACTATTAAGTTACAAAGGTTTTTAAGTGTAAAAGAACTTTTTCTTATGTGTGTGGTACTGGGAATAAAACCCAGGGGCATTCTAACTCTGAGCTGCACCCCCCAGCCCTCTTTTTTATACTTTATTTTGAAACAGGGTCTCACTGAGTTGCGGAGGGCCTAGGTAGCTGAGGCTGTCCGCGAACCGCGATCCGCCTGTGTTTCAGCCCCTCAAATGCTGGGATTACAAGCGTGCGCCACCCAGTGACTTTTCAGTAGCTAGTGGAAAGGAAGATTCAAAACTTGAATTAAGCCAAGCATGGTGGTCCACACTTATAATCCCAGTACTTATGAGGCTAAGACAGGAGAACTGGCAGGTTCAAGGCCAGCCTCGGCAAGAAGGGAGACTCAGCAACCTAGCGAGACCCTGTTTCAAAATAAAAATAAAATAGGGCTGGGGTGTAGCTCACGGTAGAATGCCTCTGAGTTCAATTCTCAGAACCAAAAATTAAAAGCTTGGATTAAGCCGGGCGTGGTGGCGCACGCTTGTCATCCCCGCGCTTGGGAGGCAGAGACAGGAGGATCGCGCATTACAAGCCTTGGGAGGCTGGAAAGGAGGATCGCAGGTTCACAGCCATCCTCAGCAAGTTAGCAAGACCCTCCGCAACTTTGTGAGACCCTGTTTCTTTTTTTTCTTTTTTCTTTTGCAGTACTGGAAATGGAACCCAGGGGCATTCTACCTCTGAGCTCCACCCCCAGGCCCCTTTTTTTATTCTTTATTTTGAAACAGGGTCTCACTGAGTTGCACAGGGCCTCACTAAGCAGCTGAGGCTGTCTACGAACCCAGATCCTCCTGTCTAAGCCTCCCAAATGCTGGGATTACAAGGGTGTGCCACCACGCCCAGCTGAGACCCTTTTTTCTAAATAAAAGTAAATAACTAATAGGGCTGGAGTGTAGCTCAGAGGTAGCATGCCCCTGGATACAATCCCCAGTACCACCAAGTGTGTGTGTGTGTGTGTGTGTGTGTGTGTGTGTGTGTGTGTGTGTGTGTGCGCGCGTGCGCGTACATGCCCTAGCTAGGCAGGATATACACTCCAGGACTACCCATTGTCTTTTCAAAGGATCCAGCTTGATAAAGGATAATATACTGGTTAAATATAGTAACAATGACGCCCTCTTTCCTGAGTTCATTTATAAAGAAGGAGAGGAGCTGAGGGTATAGCTCAGTGGGGAAGTGCCTGCCTAGCATGCCAGAGATGGGCAGGTTCAATCCTTAACACTGCGAGAGAGAGGATAGAGGGGAGAGGGGAGAGGGGAGAGAGGAGAGGGGAGAGGGGAGAGGGGAGAGGAGAGAGGAGAGAGGGGAGAGGGGAGAAGAGAGAGGAGAGGGGAGGGGGAGAGGGAAGAGAGGAGAGGGGAGAGAGGAGTTTGTCATTTGCAGTTGGAACAACAAAGCCTTCCCACTTCCCAAATTCATTACCAGCAGGGTGGGTTAGGAGTCAATTTCTTCCTGCTGTGGCGAGAGAGGAAAGTGGAGAAACCACTAAGTCACCTTCAAAGACTTCTAGTAGTCAAGAATATTTACATGTTAGGGTCTGTCTGAGCGGCAGGGCTCAACGCTTCCAGTGCAACTCACCACGAGACTCCTTTCCACCACCAGAAGAAAACAGAGACCTGTTCATTGGCTTTCTCTCACAGGCTTGCTTTTAAGTTTCAGGCTGGATTTTGTTTTGAGACCCAAGAACTCCAAGTCAAAGCAACCCCACACACACACACACAGACACATGTTACAGGCGGGTTCAGTCCTGTGGGGGGCAAGTCCACTAGCGGTCGGGGGCCTCAGAAAGATGGGTCAAAAGGCAGGCGGCGTTCTGCAGATCCTTATCTGCAGCGGTTCTTTTCCCCTCTATGAATTCCTTAAGTTTTTAGTTACGACGTTTTGGAAAAGGAACCTGGAGTGGACAAAGGCTTCTTGAGCCAATGACACTTTATTATGAAAACCCCAAGAAATTTATACACTTCACCAGTAAAGTTAAGAGAAACGGGGGCGGTCTTTTAGCTGGCTGTTGGCCCTCGAAGAATTAACTTCTGTTTCTCTCCAAGGTCTTGCAGATAAGCAGCTCCAGGTGGCAGCCTCCCAGGATAGTCAAGGCTTGGGAGCTTCTCAGGGGAATCTTCTTTAACTTTTCCTGGAACTTTCCATCTTTTGGGCTCAGTTCATATAGGAGTGCGGGGAGATGTGGTGATTCAGTATTGGCATCTTTTTAAATCTGAAAGCTTAAGCATACTCACAACACAGTTTGGCAGATAGAATATCACAAACAACACCACAAGGTTCTTTGTTCTAATTGTCAGATGTATTTCCTTAACTGCTGAGCACTCTTCTTTAAACAACAAGCCTATTAAAAGAATCCACTTCCCTGTCACAAACTCTCTGCAACCTGCTTCTAACTTTCTAATTCCTTTTTTTCCCAGTTGGGACTTTCTTATGATAAGCTCTTCTTCATGCAAAAATACTTTTCTTACTCTTACGGTATTTCTTTTCCTTCATACATATATATATTTAGAATGTCTGTCCTTTATTCTGTCATATTCATTTCTAACTATGCGGCCATTTTTTCTGTCTCCTGGGGTGCTCACACTGAGGTAAAAGTTAACAGTCTTTTTCTTTGGGTCTATTGTATTCGGGCAGCTAAGTTGTTTCTTTAAGGTTACACACAAGGTTTCTCTCTGTCTTTAGGCAGGATTTCAAGGGTGAATAATTATTTTGAACTGAGCTACTTTTGCCGGAGTGATAGATAGTGATGAAGGTCGGAGGCCATTTGTGATTGCTGCAGCTGGGGTGCTTATCATAGTACCTGAATTCTGGCCAGTTTATTGTTGAGCAGAGCCAAGGACGTTTAGACAAATTATTAGAAAGTTTATCTCCACGGACTCAGTTTCTTTTTATAGTCCTAATTTCACATCACTGGAGCAATTCGTGTAGAAAGTTAAAAGAAATAATAGTGAAGGGTATCTAAAAGTGGGGGGTACTTTGGCCAGAGACGATACCTCCTTCTCGGGGCGTTTTTTGCCGATTAACTATGTGGAGTGGGGGTTCTCAACACATAGATGCCGAGGCAGCAGGATGTCTTGGCAGACACACATTCCAGCTGAGGTGTTTTCTTCATTATTAGGCATTTCTCTCTTATCATTGGAACTTGAGTCCTGCTTTTGATGAGCACATTGAAAAGTGCCGGAAGCCGTAAGCAGGTGAGCGTGGACGCGGGCCTGCAAGGCGAAAGTAGGTAAATATTGATGAGCTGATGGAAACTGAGAAGCTGCGCGGGCGGCAGCTGCCAGCCGGGTTTCGTGGCGATAACGGGTGCAGGCCCAAGGGATGATGCCGGACCGGCGACCCTAGGGGGCCGGCACGGCTGGGGCTGCTCGCTGGCCGAGGCACCTCCGGGCAGCTCGGCAGGTGCAGGTGGCCCGCTGGAGAGTCCCAGGGGACTCCGCCAGGCCCTCTCCCGGAGGGGGAGGGGCGGGGCACCCAGAACGGGAGCCATTTAAACCACTCCGGGCGGCTCGAGCCGTGCAGGCGCCGGCTCCCCGCGCCTCTGCCGCCCCGGTGCCCGGCTCCCTGCAGGTGGCTGGGGCCGGGGACCTCGGGCACGCGGGTCCCCCTAGGCCCCGCACGGTCAGCGCGGGCGCGGGCCGCCTTACCTTGGTGATGACCAGCGGCTCGCCGTGCTCGCGGCCGCCCTTCAGGGTGAAGCCCCAGGGCGCGCCGCCGCTCAGCTGCACCTCCACCAGGCGCCCGCCGTCCGCCCGCGCCGCCGCCTCCGCGCGGGGCTCGGCGCCCTCCATGCCGCGGGGCGCCCGGCCCCCGGCCCATGCACGCTGGGGCCGCGGGCCGATGGGGCGGGCAAACTTTTGTGCTGCAACTTGGAAGGAAAGTGCCGGCCGCCGGCCGAGGAGGGAGCAGGAGCAGGGCGGCGCGGGGTGGGGGGTGGGGGGGGCTCCGCAGCGCGGCCGGGGGCGGGGCCGGGTGGGCGGGGCGCCGGGTGGGCGGGGCGCCTTGGGAGGTGCGTGTGAGCGGGGCGCCGGGTGGGTGGGCGGGCGGGGGCGTCAGTGGGAGGTGCCCAGGGGGGGCTGGTGCCTGGCAGGAGGTGCCCAAGTGGGCGTGGCGCCGGGTGGATGGGCGTGGTGCCGGGTGGGAGGTGCCCGGGTGGGCGTGGCTCCGGGTGGATGGGCGGGGCGCCGGGCGGGAAGTGCCCAGGTGGGTGGGCGGGGCTCCTGGCGGGTGGCGCCGGGCGGGAGGTGCCCCAGGGGGGCGGGGTACCTGGCAGAAGGTGCCCATATGCGTGTGGCGTTAGTTGGGAGGTGTCCAGGTGGGCGTGGCGCCAGGGAGTTGCAGGTGGGCGTGGCTCCGGGTGGATGGGCGTGGTGCCGGGTGGGAGGTGTCCAGGTGGGCGTGGCGCCGGGTGGATGGGCGGGGCGCCGGGTGGGAAGTGCCCAGGTGAGTGGGCGGGGCTCCTGGCGGGTGGCGCGGGGCGGGAGGTGCCCAGGTGAGCGCGCCCAGGGCGCCTCCTGCAGATCGGGAGCCGCGCGGGACGGGGGGCGTGGGCCTTGCCCTCCGGGTTGGGCGGGAGCCTTGGGAAGGGGCGCGCTCAGGAGCTCGGCAGGTCTAGGGGCTCAGGCCCTGCTCCGGCCGGCACGGGGCCGGATCTGGGTGCGGGAGCGCGCTGGGGTCCCGGGCTCCCAGCGCCCGGTCGGGTGGGGGCCCAGGGCGGGGCGCGCTGAGTTGCTGAGGGGGCGAGGGGGCACCCGGGACCCGCGGGGACAGGGGGCGCCGACGGCCGCCTTCCCTCGCGCCCGTGTCTGGCGACGCCTGCCCGGCGCACAGGTGAGGCGGGAAGCCGCGCGGGTCGGGGCTCGCTGTCCGGTCCCTGCGCCTTCCATCCTGGTGACCCGCCTGGGTGCGGGAGGGAGCGCCCTGCGCGCCCAGCCCCAGCCCGGGACTCCGGGAGCCCTCCGCGCGCACCAGCGCTGCCCCCCGAGAAGGGCAAGGGCCGACGGGAGCCTGGGCAGGGCCCAGCCTCCTAAACCAGCCCGGCTTTCAAGACACCGTCCAGCGCCAGGGCTTTGTGGTTGGGCACAAGTCCCCTCCTGTGGCACCTGGCCGCGCTATGGCTGGCATCTTGTTACCGCTTCCTGTTGTCTTCATTCTGGGAATCCGTTTTTATCTTTTTTTTTTTTTTAACGGTATTGGGAATGAAACCCAGGGGCATTCTACCTCCGAGCTACACCCCCAGCCCAATTTGTGTGTGTGTGTGTGTGTGTGTGTGTGTGTGTGTGTGTGTGTGTGTGTGTGTGTGTGTGTTACGGGTCTGGGGATAAAGCCCAGGAACATTTGATCTCTGACCTACACCCACTGCCCAATCTTTTATTCTTTCTTTTGAAACAGGGACACACTAAATTGCTGAGGGCCTCACTAAATAGCTGAGGCTGTCTGTGAACCTTGATCCTCTGGTCTCAGCCTCCGGAATATGTTTGCCCCCACGCCAGGCTCTCGGCCCTATTTTTAATTCTTTACTTGAAACAAGGTCTCTTTAAGTTGTGGAGTTGTGAGGCTGGCCCGGAACCTGACATTCTCCTGTCTCAGACTCCCAAGTACTGGGATTACAAGAGTGCGCCACCACCCCTGGGCAGGCATGGTTTGTTTTGATTTTTTTTTTTTTTTTTGTGGGTCTGGGAATGGAACCCAGGGGTATTCTACCTCTGAGCTACACCTCCAGACCTATTTTTTTAATTCTTTATTTTGAAACAGGATCTCGCTGATTGCAAAGGACCTCACTAAGTAGCAGAGGCTGTCTGCGAACCTGTGATCCTCCTGTCGGAGCCTCCAAGTAGTGGGATGACCAGCGTGTGCCACCACGCCCAGGCAGGCAGGGCTTTTTAGGAAGAGGAAAAGCAGGGGTGTGGAAGGGCAAGTAGAAACCAGGAGGACCCTTTCCCTACCCGCTGCTGCAGCCAGCCTGGCAGGATGGGAAGAGAAAGGAGCCAGGTCCTGGCTGACAGGGAGGGAGAGACCAGGCAAAACCGGTCATCCGCCCATGCCAGCTGGATCCGGGATGGTTGGGAGAGGAGATTGCAAGCAGACGGTTTTGCCAATGCTTGAGGGTTTCAGAGCGGAGGAGGAGATTGAGATGTGCCTATGCAGGGACACAAGGGACGAGGGAAGCACCTAGGAGATTTGGCAGCGCATTTGCTCAGCATGCCAGTGTCTCTGCTTTGAGCCCCAGCGCTGCAGAAGTCAACATTTTTAAAAGGTAGAAGCTGAGCCGGGCATGGTGGCACACACCTGGAATCCCAGTACTTGGGGGGCTGAGACGGGATTGCAGGTTGGAGGCCAGCCTCAGCAATGTATTGAGAGCCTCAGCGACTTCGCAAAACCGTTTCAAAATAAAAAACGAAATAGGGCTGAGGGTATAGTTCAGAGGTAGAATGTTCCTGGGATCAATCCCAGGTACAAAAAAAAAAAAAAAAAGAAAAGAAAAAAAAAGAAAAAAGAAAAGAAACAAAGAAAGAAAACATCAGAAGGCTAAACCCCTGCAGGTTTCACTTCGACCTCCTTGGGAAAGTCTCCAACACGGTGAAAACAGTGCAGATGCTGTAAAGTGTGGCACACAAAGGACGAGGCACCGCCCTAAAATGAATATATGAATATGCGTGAGGAAGGATGCATCCAGGGAGGAGCCCTTGCCATCTTCCACTCTGGAGTGATCTGCTCCAGACCCCTTTTCTCTGCAACCTAATCCCCTTTATCACAACCTTCTTTTACACTGTGCCCCCACTTCCCTAAACAAACCTCTGGTATTCCTGTATTCCTGCGTTTTGTTTGAATTCTCTTTTTTCAAAGAAGCAAGAATCAAAGAAAGGATTACCACCCAGTAATAGTCCCTGCTTTATTCAGATTCCCTTAATGTTTCAATCGGCATTCTTACTGCTGTGGTCCAAAGTACCTGACCACCACAACTGAGAAGTAGAAAGATTGATTTGCTCGCAGTTCTGGAGGTTTCAGCTGATGCAGTCCACGTTAGGCCGTGGAGGCCAGAAGCAGAGAGGTCAAGAAGGGGGGTCCATGGGTGGGCCCGAAGGCCATGTGCTCAGTGGCCCACCTGCCTAGGCTACCACTCAATACATCTACTACAATGGATTTAACCACTGATGAGGCTACAACCCTCAGAACTCAATCATTTCACCTCTGAACATCTGTCCTTCAGAGAACATCTGATAGCCAAGTCCTAACACTTCGTTTTCCCCAATGTCCTTTTCTCAGTCTTGGAATCCCATCCAGGATACCCCATTGTACATGGTCACTTGTTTTCTTGGGTGCCCCGAAGAGGTTCCTTGAAGAGGCTGATATTAATTTGTTCAAAGATAATCTTTCCATGGTGCTGAAGAGGGTAGGTACCAGTCCACAGAAGCTGAGCCATCACGGAATCTGAGGACACCCTGCATTGAGCTCAAAGGGGCTTTCTACCTCCAAGCTGCACCCCTAGCCCTATTTTAATTTGGAAACAGGGTCCCGCTAGGTTGATGAGGGTCTCACTGAGTGGCTGAGGCTGGCCTGGAAACTGCGATCCTC
>NC_137809.1:7075924-7290097 GCF_963383645.1 Muscardinus avellanarius
TGGTGAGATTACAAGCCTGCACCACCATGCCCAGCCTCTTTCCCCTTTTTAAAAAGAATTATCTTTTTGGAGGGAGGGAGATGATAGAGATTGAACCCAGGGACATTCTACTTCCAAGCCACACCGCCACACCCCAGCCCTATTTTATATCTCATTTTGAAATGGGGTCTGTCTAAATTGCTGGGGCTCTCCCTAAGTTCCTGAGTCTGGCCTCGAATCTGCATTTCTCCTGTCTTAGCCTCCCAAGTACTCAAATAACAGACAAGCTTCCTTTCTTAATTAATTAATTAATTAATTAGAGTATTGGGCTTTCTACCTCCCAGCTGTACCCCCAGACCTTTTTTTTTTTTTTTTTTGGTACTGAGAATTGAACCCAGGACATCCTACCTCCAAGTTATACCCCAGCCTGACTTTATTTGGAAACATGGTCTTACTCAGTTGTGGAGGACCTCACTCAGTCGCCCAGGCCAGCTTTGAACCCTGACCCTCATGTCTATGGCCTCAAGTACTGGGATCCCAAGTGTGTGCCACCATGCCCAGCCTCATTTCCTAATTTTAGTCAAAATCCCACTTCTGTGGGGTTGTTTCCCTTTGCAACTCAGTGAGACCCTGTTTCAAATAAAGAATAAAAAAATAGGGTAGGGAGTGTAGCTCAGGGGTTGAATGCTCCTGGGTTTCATCCCCAGACCCACACACATACACACAAAAAAGAATAACAAATAGGGCTGGGGGTGTCGTTCTGAGGTAGAATGCCCCTGGGTTCCATCCCCATTAAGATAAATAAATAAATAATAAATAAACTAAAAGATAGGGCTGAGGGGTGTTGCTTGGAAGTAGAATGCCCCTGAGTTCCATCCCCAGAACTGAAAAAAAAAAAAAAAAAAAAAAATAGGGCTGGGATTGTAGCTGGCAGTAGAATGGCCCTGGGTTCAATCCCAGTAAACACACACACACACACACACACACACACACACACACACACACACACACACACACACACACACACACACACTTAGATATATAAATAAAATAGGGCTGGGAGTGTAGCTAGGAAGTAGAGCACCCTTGGGTTCAACATCCAGTCCCTCAAACCAACCAACCAAAACACCCAGGGCATAGGAGACACCCAGTTGCAGGCGATGAGAAGCTGACCTTCCACCTCCTGGGCCCCGCCCCTCCTGCTCCCCGGATCCAGCCTCTCCCGTGCATCCTCGTGGGGTCTGCAGAGGCCGCAGGGCCCCGGCAGCCCGCCCGCTCAGAGGCCGAGAGCCCCAGAGCACGTGATGCCCCCCTCCCCAGCCCGCGCAGCACATGACCCGGGCCCAAGCCCGCCAGCGGGTCCGCGGGACTCTGGCACACAGGCAGGCGAGCCGGTGGGCGTGCAGCGCACCCCAGCTGCCCATGGCCTCCCCGCGCCTGGGGACCTTCTGCTGCCCCACGCGGGACGCGGCCACGCAGCTCGTGATGAGCTTCCAGCCGCGGGCTTTCCACGCGCTGCTTCTGGGCAGCGGGTCGCTGCGCCTGGCCCTCGGCCTGCTGCAGCTGCGGCCGGGGCGCCGGCCCCCGGGCCCCCCGGGCCCCCCGGGCCCCGCAGCCTGCCCGCCCGCCTCCGCCCGCATCCTGCGCGCCGCCGCCGCCTGCGAGCTGCTCGGATGCCTGGGTAAGCGCCAGGCCGGGGGAGCCCAGCGCACAGCGCACAGCGCTGCCCTGGCCGCCCCCTTGCAGGCTCCCCGGACAGCTAGGAGGGAATTCTGCACAGCCAGGTGCCTGGGCTAGGGGACCGGGGGGTTTGGCACTGGGGATGGAGCCCAGGGGCAGCCTACCTCGGAGCTACACCCCTGTCCCTTCCTTCCTTTTTTTTCTTATTAATTTATTTGGGGTACTGGGGATGGAACCCAGGGGCATTCTACCTCCGAGCGATACCCCGAACCGCATCATCATCATCATCATCATCATCATCATCATCATCATCATCATCATCATCATCATCATCATTTTATAGTCTGAGGATGGAATCCAAGGGCATTCGACCTCCGAGCTACACCCCCTGCCCTATTTTTTATTCTTTAGTTTGAAAAAGGGTCTCATTAAGTTGCGGAGGGCCTCGCTAAGTAGCTGAGGCTGGCCTGGAACTGCGATCCTCTGGTCTCAGCCTCCAGAATTACAAGAGTGTGCCACCACGCCCGGCTTCCTTATTAATTAATTAATTTGTGGTACTAGGGATGGAACCCAGGGGCATTCTATCTCTGAGCAACACCCCCAGCCCTATTTTTTTTTTTTTTTTTGTGGTACCAGGGATGGAACCCAGGGGTATTGTACCTCTGAGCTACACCCCCAGCCCCTAATTTTCAGTCTTTTTTTTTTTTTAAGTTTACTGAAAACTTTTATTGTATTTAAAAAGTGACATAATGGGGGTTGTAATGAAGTCAGCAAATCATTCAGCTGATATTTTAGAACTTATATCAGTCTTTTTATTTTCGAAACAGGGTCTCACTGAGTTTCAAAGGGCCTCACCAAGTAGCTGAGGCTGTCTGCAAACCATGATCCTCCTGTCTCAGCCTCCAAAATGCTGGGATTACAAGCGTGCACCACCAAGCCTGGCTAGTTCTATCATTATCATCATCATCATCATCACCATCACCATCACCACCACCACCACCACCATCATCATCATCATCATCATTATTACTATTATTATTTTGTGGTACTAGAGATGGAACTCAGGGGCATTCTACCTCTGAGCTATACCTCCAGCCCTATTTTTTATTCTTGTTTTGAAACAGGGTCTCACTGAGTTGTAAAGGGCCTCACTAAATAGGAGGATTGCAGGTTCAAGGACAGCCTGAGCCACTAAGTGAGACTTGTAGCAATGTATGGAGATACTGTTTCAAAGCCAAGAATAAAAAAGGCTGAGGGGTGAAGCTCCGAAGTAGAATGCCCCTGGACTCAATTCCCAGGAACACTACCACCAAAAATAAATAAATAAAATGAAGTCCCATTGGAATGGGGATGTAGTAGCTGGGCATGGTCAGCACTGGGGAGGCTGAGACCGGAGGATCACAGTTCAAGGACAGCCTCAACTACTTAGGTGGCCCTCTGCAACTCAGTGAGACCCAGCTTCAAAATAAAGAATAAACCAGTCATGGTGGTGCAGGTTTTAATCCCACCATTTGGGAGCCTGAGACAGGAGGATCTTGGTTTGCTGACAGCCTTAGCTACTACTTAATGAGGCCCTTTGCAACTCAGTGAGATACTGTTTCAAAATAAAGAATAAGCCAGGTGTGGTAGTGCAGGTTTATAAAACCAGCATCTGGGAGGCTGAGACAGGTGTGTGCTAGTATTAAGAATGGCCTAGGAAGATTTGAGAAGGCTATGATTATTAATATATTTCAAAAATTGGGTGAGGGGCAAATCTGTGCAAGGACTTGGTTTCTGCCTAAAAGCAGGCAACTATTCCGATGTAAATTAACATAGCTAAAAGTAATTAACAAGTCAATAGGAGAGGAGAACTAGGCCTGTCTCTATGTAAAGACAGACCTTAGGAGAGGAGAACTAGGCCTTTACCTAAAGACAGATCTACATGATTGGATAAGCCAGCTAAGATGGTAGGAGAGGTTGACCTTCATGAAAGGAGACACCTTGCCACACCTTGCTGGGGGAGGTACCTAACAGGGAGGTTCACTACGTCAGAATTACGTAAACAAGATGGAGGTCATGGGTATAAAAATTCTAGTCCACGTGCTGTATCTTGGGAGTGGTGAGTTGGCCCGGGCCACCCTCCCCCCTCATGCCATTTTGGCATGGGGCTGTAACTATTTTCTGTACTTCTATTTTCTGTATTTCTGTCTTTTTAATAAACTTCTTTAAATCTTCAACAACTGTCCAAGCTATGCATATTTATTCTTGGCTTGGGACAAGAACCCGCGGTTTTTCTGTTTTTGGTCATTTTGGGTTTTGTTATAGGTTGGGGGAAAGTGTGTCCTGGACCCTCGCAGAGGTTCCTGGGGAACAGTTTCCCCACAACCATATTCTACCAAACTGTAACAAGGTGGATCTCAGGCTCAAGGCCAGCCTCAGCAATTTAGCAAGACCTTGCCTTGAAACAAAAAGTAATAGCCTGGCAGTGTGGTGGCACACTCTTGTAATCCCAGCATTTGGGAGGCTGAGACCAGAGGATTGTGGTTTGCAGCCAGCCTCAGCTACTTAGTGAGGCCCTTTGCAACTCAGTGAGACCCAGTTTCAAAACAAAGAATAAAAAATAGGGCTGGGGTGGAGCTCGGAGGTAGAATGTCTCTGGGTTCCATCCCCAGTTCTGCAGAATGAATGAATGAATGAATGGTAATAAAGGTCTAGAGTGTAGCTCAGAGGTAGAATGTCCCTGAGTTCAAACCCCAGGACTAAGCCGGGCGTGGTGGCACATGCAGAGGCAGAGACAGGAGGATCATGCAGGTTCGAAGCCAGCCATGCAGGCTTAAGAGACCCTGTTTCCAAATAAAAAATTTTTAAAAAGTATTAAAATAGGTCTGGGAGTGTAGCCCAGAGGTAGAAGGGTTTCCAGAAACCCCAGTACCACCAAAAAAAAAAAAAAAAAAAAAAAAAAACAGGACTAAAAATAAATAAAAAGGAGGGGAGATGGAGGGTGCCATTGGCAGGCCTCTGGTAGAGGATGGGCCTGCCCTCCCCATCACAACAGGCAACAGAGAGAAGATGCAACCCAAAGGCTTCAGGGAGCGCTCAGACGCCTTCCCCACAACATCTGCAAGGAAGGTGTGAGGTGTGGTTTCTTTTGGATGCCCCAGGGAACAGGGCTGGGTGTGTGTAAATCCAAACAGGGCTGATAGACTTTGTCCAAGAATGCCAGCATGCAGGGAATCGGAAGCTCAGAGGTAGGACCAGGGAGGGAGCCCGGCTTGTGGGATGACCTGGTCACCACGGGTTCTGGGAGACACAGCCTTCCTTCGGCGTCAGGCCGTTCCCTTGGGTGTTAGGAACAGAGGTGACTTGGGAGGAGAGAAGGGCTGGGAGCCCCTTGTTCTCTGGGGTGCCTTGCCAAGGAGATACGAGGCCCGCCCAGCAGAGTGGAGCCAAGACACTCAGATGCAGGTCAGGGCTAGGGTTGCTCCAGCCCGCTGGGCTTGTTTCAGGGAATCGGAAAAGACAAACCAGTCACAACCAAGAATCTGTCTTTTGTCACTTCTCCCCTATTTTTTATTTTCTTTTTGTGGTACTGGGGATTGAGCCCAGGGAGATTCTACCTCCCAGCCTGCAACCACAGCCCAATTTATTTTATTTTATTTTTTGCGGGTCTGGGGATGGAAACCGGGGCATTCGACCTCCGAGCTATACCCCTGCCCTATTTTTTATTCTTTATTTTGGAACAGGGTCTCACTGAGTTGCAAAGGGCTGCACTAAGTAGCTGAGGCTGTCTGCGAATCACGCTCCTCCGGTCTCAGCCTCCCAAATGCTGGGATTACAAGCGGGCTCCTGGTTTTTTTTTTTTTTTTTCCTTTGTTTTTTTCTTAAAAGAGGGTCTCACCAGAGACTGTGAAGTTATTAGAGAAAGGCATAGGATCGACACTCCAACATATAGCCACAGGGAGTAACTTTCTCAATCAGACTTCCAAAGCGCAGGAAATTAAAGCAAGAATCAATACATGGGATCTCTTCAAACGAAAAAGTTTCTTCTCATCAAAGGAAAACATCAAGAACCTAAAGAGGAAGCCTACAGAATGGGAAAGGATCTTTACCAGCCACCACTCTGGGGGCTAATATCCAAAATATACAAAGAGCTCAAAAGACTCTACACTAGCAAAACAAACGACCCAATCAAGAAATGGGCAACTGAAATGAATAGACACTTCACAAAAGAAGAGACACAAATGGCCAATAGACACATGAGAAGATGTTCTTCATCATTAGCCATCAGGGAGATGCAAATCAAAACTACGCTGAGATTCCATCTAACCCCAATCAGAGTGGCAAGCATAAAGAAATCAAACAATTGCTGGCGAGTGTACCAGTATTGGAAAGAAGCATCAAAATGTATTAAGGTGCTGGTATTGGAAAATTGCTTTGATAATTTCCAAAGTGTAAAATCTAGTCAGAGCCTAGGTGCTGTGCAAGCACTCAGGCAGGGAGGGGCTGCAGCGATTACTGTCACAGACTAATCTCAGTCGGTTTGTAATTGTCCGTTCCCGGTCAAATCCTCAGAAAGATGGGGCAAAAGGCAGGTGGAGTTCTGCAGCCTCTTGTCTGCAGCGATTCTTTCTCCTTTAGGGACTGAATTTTCTTTAGGTCCCTAAATGACGACGCTTTGGAAAGAATCTGAGGTGGACAAAGGCTTCTTGAGCCAATGACACTTTATTATGAAAACCCCAAGAAATTTATACCCTTCCCCAGTAAAGTTAAGAGAAAAGGGGGGATGGGTATCTCTCAGCTGGCTGTTGGCCTCGAAAGACCAACTTTTGTTTCTCTCCAAGGTCTTGCAGATAAGCAGTTCCAGGTGGCAGCCTCCCAGAATAGTCAAGGCTTGGGAGCTTCTCGGGGAATCTTCTTTAACTTTTTTCTGGAACTTTTCCATCTTTTGGGCTCAGTTCATATAGCAAGTGTGGGGAGATGTGGTGATTCAGGTGGATGTGATGGAGTTTCTTCAGGTGTTGGCATCTTATCTTCTAAATCTGAAAGCTTAAGCATACTCACAACACAGTTTGGCAGACAAAATATCACAAACAACACCACAAGGTTCTTAGTTTTAATTGTCAGATGTATTTCCTTAACTGCTAAGCACTCTTCTTTAGACAACAAGCCTATTAAAAACCTACTCATCTTTAATAATCCACTTCCCTGTCACAAACTCTCTGCAACCTGCTTCTAACTTTCTAATTCCTTCCTTTCCCAGTTGGGACTTTCTTATGATAAGCTCTTCTTCATGCAAAAATGCTTTTCTTAACTATGTGGCCAGTTTTTGTTTTTTTTTTCTATCTCTAGGAATGCTCACACTGAGGTAAAAGTTAACAGTCTTTTTCTTTGGGTCTATTGTATTTGGGCAGCTAAGTTGTTTCTTTAAGGTTACACACAAGGTTTCTCTCTGTCTCTAGGCAGGATTTCAAGGGTAAATAATTACTTTGAACTGAGCTACTTTGCCGGAGTTACTAGATAGTGATGAAGGTCGGAGGCCATTTGTGATTGCTGCAGCTGGGGTGCTTATCACAGTACCTGAATTCTGGCCAGTTTCTCATTATTGTTGAGCAGAGCCAAGGATGTTTAAACAAATTATTAGAGAGTTTATTTTCATGGACTCAATTTCTTTTTATAGTCCTAATTTCACATCACTGGAGCAATTCGTGTAGAAAGTTAAAAGGAATAATAGTGAAGGGTATCTAAAAGTGGGGGGTACTTTGGCCAGAGACGATACCTCCTTCTCGGGGCGTTTTTGCCGATTTAACTATGTGGAGTGGGGTCTCAACACATAGATGCCGAGGCAGCAGGATGTCTTGGAAGATTACAATGCAGAGTTCCTCTCTGTCTTTGCCCTTCATTCTAATCATTAACCTCTAGTAAAGACCTTAGCGTCAACGGAAGCCCTTAGCCCTAAAATTATAATTGAGGCAGCCGGTGCCTCTGTTTCCCTCCTTTCCTCTGGGATCTGGCCTGGGCATAGGGAAGGTAAACTTTGTGTGCGGCTTCAAAGCACCCTAGTTGATGAGCAACCAATACTGCCCAGTACAATAGAGCCGAGGGCCAGGTAAATTCTTGACCCTCGCACTTAGTAAATGCACTGTCCGGAGACAAAGAGGCACCACCTGGCTAAGGAATAAGTAACTAGCCCATTGCCTTGGTAACATGGATGAGGAAGATACCAATGCAAAATCTATTTAAGGGTTGGGGTCCCCAAAAGGGGCCGGAGTTCCATTTTCAGGCTCCCCAGCATGCGGGTCAGCAGGCTGCTTTTTCTCTTCCCTATTTCCTACTGATCTATTTCCTACTAATTTTGTAATAAAGATTTGCTAAAGCTGCACTGAGTTGCCTGTTAATTTTTCTATTCAACCCACCTTAGTTGAATAAGGAAAAGAACCCCACCATTTCAAACTGTGATAGTGAGGATGTGGGGAAAGAGGAACTCTTACACTGTTGGTGGGAGTGCAAAGTAGTTCAGCCACTATGGAGATCAGTATGGAGATTCCTTAGAAAACTGGGAATAGATCCACCATTTGATCCAGCTACACCACTACTGGGTGTCTTTCCAAAGGGCTTGAAATCAGAGAACTACATTAACATATGCATACCCATGTTCATAGCAGCACAGTTTGTAACAGCCAAAATATGGACCCAACCTAGATCTCCATCAAAGATGAATGGTTGCAAAATTATGGGAAATACACACAATGGAATTCTATTCAGCTATAAAGAAGAATAAAATAATAGCTTTTGCAAAAAGATGGAAGGAACTGGAGAACATTATGTTAAGTGAGATTAGTCAAGTACAGAAAGAAGGAACATATGTTTTCTCTAATATGCCCAAGCTAGGGAGCAGTGGTAATACCAGAAGGACTCCAGATAATGGAGGGGAAATCTCAGCAAAGCTTGAATAGAAGGATAGGAGAGGAAGAAAGCTGAGGTTGTTCAATGGAGAAGCTACATAGGAATATGTGTAATAGTATAAATATAACATGGTTAACCTGGACACTCTCTATTGAGTATCCTCTCTATTGGGAGAGGGGAAGGGAAATGGAGGGGGAGAGGGAACGAAGCACAATCTAAATGTACACCATTTTCAAAATGTTGCAATTATATAAAATAAAAGTATAGGGGTGCTGGAAAGCAGGCTGGAAGAAGCGCTTTCCTCCCAGTAGGAGAGGTTAACTAGAGAAGTCTTCTTCCATATTAGGATTAGAAATAAGGTATTAAAATATAGAGTTAAGATATAGAAGTAAGGTAGGATTGGAAATAGAATGAAGATCCATAAGCCCAGCTGCCCAGGTTGCAGGATTCAAGGACGAGGGTAGGGGACCCACAAGGTCAAAGCCTCTAATCTCCAGCTTGCCGGCCAAGGTCTTTGTAAATGGGACCCCATCCCCATATCTCTGAGCTAGATCAGCAAACAAGGCCAGGCTAATCTGCTCTCCAGTGCAGAGATAATCTGTTCTTCAGTGCAGAGATAAGCCTGGCCCAGCCAAGGTGGGTAGGAAAGGCAGAGCAGGCTCTGACGTGTGTGGATGCATGTTTTAAAATTATTGGTTGTACTTGTCCTTGTATCTGATTGGTTGTATTCTAAGGTTGGTGGGCTCGAACTTTTGGCGGGCTCTGACATGTGTAACCACTCCCTCCTAGGGATATAAAATTCAGAGCGTGGAGTGGGGAGGGGTCGAACCTCGGCCATAGTGTCTTGGTCTCGACCCCTGGCTAGCCGGGACAGAGCTGCAGCACAATAACCTCGCTTGCATTTTACATCTCTTGTGAGTCCTTCGATATTTGGGTTGGTGGGCAATTCTCGGACCCTTCAAAAAGAATCACCAGACTGAGGTGTGGTGGTACACACACACACACACACACACACACACACACACACACACACACACGAGGGTCTCACTATCCAGGCGTGGCCCGCACTTGGGAGGCTGAGACAGGAAGATCGCGCAGGTTCAAAGCCAGCCTCAGCTGACTTAAGAGACCCTGTTTCCAAATAAAAAATATAAAATAGGTCTGGGAGTTAGCCTGCAGGTAGAACGCCCCTGGGTACCACCCAATCCCCAGTACCACCAAAAAAAAAAAAAAAAAAGCCAACAACAACAAAAAAGAGGGTGTTACTATGTTGCAGAAGACGCTTAGGTAACCAAGGTAAGCAAAGTTGCCCAAATTGCTGAACTGTGATCCTCCGGTCTCAGCCTCTCAAGTACTGGGATTATGGGCCTGTGCCACCACGCCCAGCAAACTCCCCCAAATTTTGGGAGAAACAGCTATTGGCTGATTTCTTCCCAAAGATACCCTCTGACCTTTTCTTAAAAAAATTTTTTTTGTGGTACTGGGAATTGAACCCAAGGACATCTACCTCCAAGCTATACCCTAGCGTGTGTGTGTGTGTGTGTGTGTGTGTGTGTGTGTGTGTGTGTGTGTGTGTGTGTGTGTGTGTTAGTTACTGGGGATTGAACCCAGGAGCATTCTACCTCCAAGCTATACCTCCAACCCTCTTAGTTTTTATTTTGAAACAGGGTCTCACTGAATTGCTGAGGCTGGCCTCATGCATGTGATTTTCCTGTCTCAGCCTCCCAAGTACTGGGGTTAAAGGTGTATACCACCATGCCCAGCTCAAATACTTTTAATTTTTTAATTTTTTGGTGGTACTGGGGTGGAACCCAGGGGCTTTTCTACCACCGGGCTATACTCCCAGACCTATTTTATGTTTTATTTGAAAACAGGGTGTCACTAAGTTGCTGAGAGCCTCACTAAGTAGCCGAACCGAGGCTGGCTTCGAACCTGTGCAATCCTCCTGTCTCAACCTCCCAAGCGTGCACCACCATGCCCGGCTTTCAAATACTTTATATGCATGCTGATAGTAGCACTATTCATAGTAGGCAAAAGGTAAAATCAATGTCAATGCCCATTCACAGATGAATGTATCCAAAAACTGCATCCTCTGCATACAAGTCAGCCATAAAAGGCAGGATCACAGATTCATTCACGCTGCCCCAGGGGTGGACCTCAGAAACAGGCTGCGAGACAGAAGCCAGAACAAAGGCTACAGAGAGTGTGTTTCCATTCCTATGAGACGTCCAGAGAGGGTAAGTCTGTGACAACAGAGAGCGGACGGTGAACAACCTTGTGACTGGGAATTATTCACTTTAAAATAAAATTATTCACTTTATTTTTTTTTTCTAGTTCAATTTTTTAAAATTATTATAACAATTTTTTATTGAACATAAATAGTATACATTTACACTATGTTTGGTGCCCTCTCCCCCCCGCCCCCATTTCCCCCCCCCCCCACCAATGGTTGTCCAGGTTAACCATGTCTTATTCATAATTTTACACATGTTCAGGTGTAGACCCTCATTAATCAAGACCGGCCTTCCTCCTCTCCTATCTTACCATCCAAACTTAGCTAGTATTTCCCCTTCAATATCTGGAGTCCCACTGGTATTCTTTGTGTTTCCTAGTTTGGGCATATTAGAGGAAACATATGTATCTTCTTCTTCTGTGCTTGGCTGATCTCACTTAACATAATGTTCTCCAGGGCTTTCCATCTTCTTTCAAATGATATAATTTTGTTCTTCTTTATGGCTGAATAGAATTCCATTGTGTGTATTTCCCATAGTTTTGCTATCCATTCATCTGTTGATGGTGATCTGGGTTGGTTCCATATTTTGGCTATTACATATTGTGCTGCTATGAACATAGGTATGCATATGTTGCTGTAGTTCTCTGAATTCAACCCCTTTGGAAAGATACCCAGGAGTGGTATAGCTGGATCATATGGTGGATCTATTCCCACCTTTCTTAGGAATCTCCACACAGATCTCCATAGTGGTTGAACTAGTTTGCATTCCCACCAACAGTGTAAAAGAGTTCCTCTCTCCCCACATCCTCGCCAGCATTTGTTGTTATTTGATTTCTTTATGCTTGCTACTTTGACTGGGGTTAGATGGAATCTCAGTGTAGTTTTGATTTGCATCTCCCTGATGGCCAGTGATGAAGAACATCTTTTCATGTATCTATTAGCCCTTTGTATCTCTTCTTTTGTGAAGTGTCTATTTAGTTCATTTGCCCATTTCTTGATTGGGTTGTTTGTTTTGCTAGTGTAGAGTCTTTTGAGCTCTTTGTATACTCTGGATATTAGCCCCCTATCAGAATGGTGGCTGGTAAAGATCCTTTCCCATTCTGTAGGCTTCCTCTTTAGGTTATTGATAGTTTCCTTTGATGAGAAGAAACTTTTTAGTTTGATGTTATCCCACTTGTTTATTCTTGCTTTAATTTCCTGAGCTTTGGAGGTTTTGTTGAGAAAGTTACTGCCTGTGCCAATATGTTGTAGTGTTGAACCTATGCTCTCCTCTACTAGCTTCACAGTCTCAGGTCTAATTTCTAAGTCTTTGATCCATCTTGAGTTGATTCCTGTGTTTGGTGAGATATAGGGGTTTAGATTCATCTTTTTACAAATGGTTAGCCAGTTCTCCCAACACCACTTGTTGAAAAGGCTGTCTTTTCTCCAGCGTATGTGTTTGGCCCCTTTGTCAAAGATTAATTGACTAAAGATGTGTGGGTTTGTTTCTGTGTCTTCTATTCTAATCCACTGGTCAGTATATCTGTTTTTGTGCCAGTACCATGCTGTTTTTACTACTATTGCTCTATAGTATAGTTTGAAGTCTGGGATTGTAATGCCTCCTGCATGTTTCTTGTTATTGAGAATTGCTTTGGCTATTCTAGGTCTTTTCTTTCTCCATATGAAATTCATGATTGATTTTTCTAGGTCTCTGAAGAATGCCACTGGTATTTTAATGGGAATTGCATTGAACCTATAGATCAGTTTTGGCAGAATGGCCATTTTGATGATATTTATTCTGCCTATCCATGAGCATGGGAGATCTTTCCATCTTCCAAGGTCTTCCTCAATTTCTTTCTTTAATGTTTTATAGTTTTTGTTGTAGAGGTCTTTTACATCTTGGGTTAGGTTTATTCCTAGGTATTTTATTGGTTTTGAAGTTATAGTGAATGGAATTGTTGTTTTTATTTCTTTCATTGTGGATTCGTTGTTGGCATAAAGGAAAGCCACTGATTTCTTTAGGTTGATTTTGTAACCTGCGACTTTGCTGAATTTGTCAATCAGGTCCAGAAGTCTTTTGGTTGAGTTCTTTGGGTCTTCCAGATAAAGGATCATGTCATCTGCGAATAAGGATAATTTTAATTCCTCTCTTCCTATGTGAATTCCTTTGATTTCCTTCTCTTGTCTGATTGCTGCAGCAAGAGTCTCAAGGACTATATTGAAAAGGAGTGGTGATAGTGGGCATCCTTGTCTTGTTCCTGACTGTAGCGGAAATTCTTGCAGTTTTTCCCCATTCAATAAAATGTTGGCTTTGGGTTTGCAGTATATTGCCTTAATGATGTTGAAGTACTTTCCTTCTATCCCAATTTTTTGCAGTGTTTTTAACATAAATGGGTGTTGGATTTTGTCAAATGCTTTTTCAGCATCTATTGCTATGATGATGTGGTTTTTGTTCTTGGTTCTATTTATGTGGTGAATAACATGTATTGATTTGCGTATGTTGAACCAGCCTTGTTTTTCTGGGATGAAACCGACTTGGTCATGATGTATTATTCTCTTGATATAGTTTTGAATGCGTAAAGCTAGTATTTTGTTTAGAATTTTTGCGTCTATGTTCATTAAGGATATTGGTCTGTAGTTTTCCTTTCTTGAGGTATCTTTATTTGGTTTGGGGATTAATGTGATACTGGCCTCATAGAAGGAATTTGGAAGAGTTCCATCTCTTTCAATTTCCCGGAACATGTTATGCAGTATTGGTATTAGTTGTTCACTGAAGGTTTTGTAGAATTCAGCTGAGAACCCATCTGGCCCTGGGCTTTTCTTTGGTAGAAGAATTTTTATTGCCATTTCTATTTCTTTGGTTGTTATTGGTTGGTTTAGGCTTGCTATTTCCTCTTGGCTAAGTGTAGGAAGGTTAACTGTGCTTAGAAATCTATCAATTTCTTCCAGGTTTTCAAGTCTATTGGAGTATAAATTTTTAAAGTAGTTTCTAATAATAATTTGAATTTCTTCACTGTCTGTGGTGATATCTCCTTTTTCATTTCTAATTTTGATAATTTGAGTTGATTCTCTTTTTCTTTTGGTTAGGTTGGCCAGGGATTTATCAATTCTATTAATCTTTTCAAAGAACCAACTTTTTGTTTTATTGATTCTCTGAATTGTTTTTTTGTTCTCTATTTCATTTATTTCTGCTCTAATTTTGATGATTTCTTGCCTTCTGCTGGCTTTGGGGATAGACTGTTGCAGAATTTCTAGATCCTTGAGTTGTATCATTAGGTTCTTTACTTGGTGGTTCTCCGTCCTTTTTATGTGGGCACTCAATGCAATAAACTTTCCTCTTAGTACTGCCTTCATGGTGTCCCATAGGTTTTGTTAGGTTGTGTCTCTGTTTTCGTTTGTTTCCATAAATTTCTTTATTTCTTCCCTAATTTCTGCTCTTACCCATTCATCATTCAATAGTGTATCATTCATTCTCCATGAATTTGAATACTTTCTTTCGAGTTTCCTGTTGTTGATTTCTACTTTTATTCCGTTGTGGTCTGAAAAG
Source organism: Muscardinus avellanarius (assembly GCF_963383645.1). Lineage (NCBI taxonomy): Eukaryota > Metazoa > Chordata > Mammalia > Rodentia > Gliridae > Muscardinus > Muscardinus avellanarius. Next base: position 7,090,225 of record NC_137809.1, read on the forward strand.
ATGCAAGGAATTATATTACATTTTTTGAATTTGCTGGTATTTTCTTTGTGTCCCAGGATGTGATCTATTTTGGAGAAGGTTCCATGGGCTGCTGAGAAGAAAGTGTATTCTGTAGTTCCTGGTTGAAATACTCTGAAAATGTCTATTAGGTCCATTTGGTTTATGGTTTCCTTTAGTTCTAAAACGTCTTTACTCATCTTTTGCCTTGAAGATCGATCCAGTGGTGTGAGAGGCGTATTAAAGTCTCCCAGAATTATTGTATTTGGGTCTACTTGGGATCTTATGTCCAGAAGGGTTTGTTTTACAAATGTGGTTGCACCCATATTTGGGGCATAAATATTTACTATCATTATATCTTCTTGGTATAGTGTTCCTTTTAGTAAAAGGAGGTGCCCTGATTTGTCTCTTTTGATGTGTTTTAGTTTAAAGTCTGTTTTGTTGGATATTAGGGTTGCTACCCCTGCTCTTTTTTGGTCACTGGTGGCATGGTATATCTTTTTCCATCCTTTCACCTTCAGCCTGTGGATATCTTTGGCTGTGAGGTGTGTTTCTTGCAGACAGCATATATTTGGATTATGTTTCCTAATCCACATTGCCAATCTATGTCTTTTTATTGGTGAGTTAAGTCCTTTGACATTAAGAGATATTATTGAAATATGATTTTTGTTTTCTGCCATTTTGTGTTCTGTCTACTCTTGGGTGGTGTGATCTTTCTTCTTTACTTAGGTGGCCCACTTATTAACTTCCTCTCTTCTCTGATTCTGAAGTCTGCTTCTTTTTTCTTCCTTATGGTTTATTTCTTTAAGAATTTTCTCTAGTGTTGGCTTTGAATTCATGAATTTTTTGAGATTCTGTTTATCGTGAAAGATTTTGGATTCACCATTGATCTTGAATAGTAGTTTTGCTGGATAGATGAGCCTTGGCTGGAAGTTATTTTCTTCCAGGGTCTGAATCACGTCGTGCCAGTCTCTCCTAGCATTCCTAACCTGGGTTGTATAGTCTGGGGTGATTCTTATTGTTTTGCCTCTATATGTCACCCGTCCTTTTGTTCTCGCTGCTTTTAAGATTCCTTCCTTAGCCTCTATATTGGTCATTTTGGTTATTATGTGGTGTGGAGTGGTCTTTCTTTGGTTTTGTCTCAGTGGAGTTCTGTATGCCTCTGGACTTGAAGATCGAAGTCTCTTTCCATATTTGGAAAATTCTCTGAGATTATTTCCTTGAAGATATTACAGATGCCCTTGGTCTGTACCTCTATCCCTTCCTCAATGCCTATTATCCGTAAATTAGGGCACTTCATATTATCCCATAATTGCTGGATGTTTAGGTTTTGTTGCTGTAAAGATTTCTGTATATCACTGACTGTGTTTTCGGTTTGGGATGTACTGTCTTCTAATATTGATATTCTGTTTTCCATTTCATCTAATCTTCCAGAGTTTCTTTCAATTGCTGTCTTCATTTCACTTATTGCCTCTTTCATTTCATTCCAGACCTCTTTCTGATTCTTTTTTAGTGTTTCTATTTCACCTTTAACCTCCTCTATACTTGTTTTGAATCCTTTCATCATATTGAACAACAAGATTCTGAACTCCCCTTCTTGCATTTCTAGTAGGTCAGTATTCGTGATTTCTGCTGTCTCTTCATAATTCCTGGTTCTCATATTTGTAGCGTTCTCTGTCCTGTTTTTCTGGTTTCTACCCATCGTTCGTGAGTATTATGCTTAGTCAAATCTTAATATTAGGAGTTGGGGTATCGGCTAGTCAGCAGAGCCTTTCCAGTGTTGAGGGTGGGTGATGTGGGAGGAGCTGGGGTGATTAGTAAAGGAGTCGGATTAGGTAGAGGATATGTTTAGGTTGAGAAAGACTTTAAGTATGGTAAGGTGAAATCTTGCTAGGAATGAGAGAGAGTTAACTACTAGGACTCTTGTCATTCGTGGAGTAATTATGAATGTAAGAAATACTTAGAGTATTAGACCAGGAGGTATATTATGTGGAAAAGTTTTGGGGGAGAAAAGTATGTAGGGTTAGTGTGGGAAGGTTTGTAAATAGGGGTGATGGAAGGAGCAGACAGACATAGAAAAAGAACAGAAAAAGAAATCCACACAAGATACCAACACTATTATGTAATCCAAGAAAAAGGGAGGAAGACCAATCAAAGGAGGAGAATGAAAATAAAGGAAGGAAAGAGGAAGAAAGAGGACAAAAGAATAAGAATAAAATAAAAGGAGCTAGCATCTGTGTGAAATAAAAAAATAAGGCAAACTATCCAATATATATAAAAAGAAAAACATGTGAAAGTAAGAGAAGTGTGGGTTGAAAGAAAAAAAAAATAACACAGCAATAACCACACCAAAACAAAAGCACTGTAAAAGCAATATAAAACAAAACATCCACATTAAAAGTAAAATAAACGGTCCTCCTTATTTATGCATATGGGGTCAGGTCTATATAATATGTGCGTATCTGATTGCTTTGGTAACTTTCAGAATACCATCCAATGTCTCTTAGTTTTCTTTGTACTCTATTTTTTATCTTCTTAGGTCACTCTGGGTGTTTGGACACCTTCTCTCCTTTAGCTGCTTTAGGTTTATGTGTCAGGATATCTGGTTTCACTTTTATTTGATTCTGTACAATTCACAGGTTTTGCGAAATTCTAACCTGTGGTCAGCACCTCTGCACTCACCACCCTAGACTCCAGCCTGTGCTTCCCTACAGCAGGGGTGGAGAATGACCAAAGTATAATTGGAACCTCCCCCTGAGGTCCTGTGCAGATATTGTGGCCCGATGGATTTTCCTGTGTCTCTGGAAATTCCAGCTGGGTTAGCCGGTGTGGTCCCAAGATGTACCCTGGGCAAATGGGTGCTGGTTCCTGGGTGCCCACACTTGCTGCCAGAGCTCTGCCTATTCCAAGGGTGCAGGCTGGGTGTGCTGCTTTTACTGGACCCAGGAGTGAGTGGATGCAGCTGTCTGTTGCTGCTGGTATGCTCTTCCAAGGTGTATTGAGCTGAGTTCTCGCTTAGCACTAAGGCTCTGGCTAGCAGGAGGGTGGGAACACCCAGCGGTGGGCCAGGAGTGCAGGATAGGTGCTCAAGGATCCAGTGCGTGGTGCCCAGTAATGGTCTCTGCCTCCCGCGGGATGTAGAAACTGGGGGTGCCCCAAGGAGATTTCCAGTTTACACAGGGCTTTCGCAGCCTTGAATGCAGTCTCTGGCAAGGTGGCGGGGGGGCTAGACACCCAGGTAGGCTCCAATTTAGTGGAGAGAGTGGGACAGGCAATGACTGCTAGCAGGGAACCGGGGCGCAGACAAGGTGCGCAGAGGAGAGTGCTCGGGTCTGAGGCTTGGGTGTGCTGGGGGGTTGGAGTGCAGCGCACGGTAGGGTCCGCGCTTCCCTGGGCGCCCGCAGGTACCTGTCTTCCTTGGTTCAGGATTCATGGGAGTCTCTATGCTGTTGTGATCCAGTCGCTGGTGAGCACACAGAATTCTGACGTGGGAGCTGCTCACTGTTTTCAGTCCCGGATTATCTTGCTGTGGGACTATCGGGCAGGCAGCTCCGCGGGCCCGCGAAAGCAGCCCGCGGCTGCCGATCAGCGTTTGCAGCTGGTCTGGTGTCGGGTCTATGTTCTTCTTCTTCTTCAAGTTCAGAGTTCCCCCGAGGTACCAGGATTTGTTTTGGTTCCTGGTATGTATTTATTTTGTTGATTAAGACACAGCTTTCTAAGTATCTGAAGTTTTATTTGCTTCAGCTACTGAGGAGTACTGTGTCCCTCAGTCGCCATTTTGAAAAAAAAAAAAAAAAAAACAATTATTCACTTTAAAATAGCGCACTGTAAGCTGGGCATGGTGACGCACTCCTGTAATCCCCGTGCTTGGGAGGCTGAGACAGGAGGATCCTGGTTCACAGCCAGCGTCAGCTACTTGGGCCCTCTGCAACTCAGTGAGACCCTGTTTCAAAATAAAGAATAAAGCAGGGCGTGGTGGCGCACGCTTGTAATCCCAGCTTTCAGGAGGCTGAGACAGGAGGATCGTGGTTCGCGGACAGCCTCAGTTACTTAGTGAGGCCCTCTGCAACTCAGTGAGACCTGGTTTCAAAGTAAAGTATAAAAAATAGGTCTTGGAGGTCAACCTCAGAGGTAGAATGCCCCTGGGTTCAATCCCTAGTAGTGCAAAAAAAAAAAAAAAAATTGGGCATGGTGGCATGCTTGTAATCCCAGCATTTGGGAGGTTGAGACCTGAGGATTGCAGTTCACAGACAGCCTCAGCTACTTAGTGAGGCCCTCTGTAACTTAATGAGATGCTGTTTCAAAATAAAGAATAAAAAAAAAAATAGGAAAGAGGGTATAGCTTGGAGGTTGAATGCCCCTGGGTTCCATTCCCAGTACCGCCAAATAAATAAATAAATAAATAAATAAATAAATAAATAAATAAATAAATAAATAAGAAAAAGAAAAAAAATAGGGATGGGGGTGTAGCTTGAAGGTAGAATGTTCCTAGGCTCCACCCCAAGTACCACAAAAATTTTGCAAATAAATTAAATAGTTCATTTTGAAGCCAGGTTTAGGGGTGCATGCCTGTTATCCCAGTGCTTGGGAGGCTGAGACAGGAAGATCACAGGTTCAAAATCAGCCTCAGAAATTTAGCAAGATCCTATTTCAGAATAAAACAGGCTTTGGATATAGTTCCATGATGGGGCCTCCCTGAGTTTAATGCCCAGTAAGTAACACACATGCACACTCTATTTTTTTTTTTGTGGTACTGGGGATGGAACCCAGGAGAATTCTACCTCCGAGCTACACCCCTAGTCCTATTTTTATTTATTTATTTATGTTTGGTGGTACTGGGGGTGGAACCCAGAGGCTTCCTACCTCTGGGCTATACTCACAGACCTATTTTATATTTTATTTGGAAACAGGGTCTAAGTTGCTAAAAGCCTCACTTAGTAGGTGAAGCTGGCTTCGAAGCTGTGTGATCCTCCTGTCTCAGCCTCCAAACACTGGGATTACAAGCGTGTGCTACCACGCCCGGCCCCAGTCCTATTTTTTATTTTTTATTTTGACACAGGGTCTCACTGAGTTGGAAAGGGCTTCACTAAGTAGCTGAGGCTGACCTCGAACCTTGATCCTCCTGTCTCAAGCCTCCAGAATGCTGGGATTACAAGCATGTGCCACTGCGCCCGGCTGCTGATTTTACATGACATGGATTTCATGTTAACTCAAAAGCAGCATTTGGGAGGCTGAGACAGGAGGATCGTGGTTCACAGCCAGTGTCAGCTACTTAGTGAGGCCCTTTGGAACTCAGTGAGATCCTGTTTTAAAAATAAAAAGAGCCAGGCGTGGTGGCGCACGCTTGTAATCCCAGCATTCGGGAGGCTGGGAACGGAGGATCGCGGTTCACATCCAGCCTCAGCTACTTAGTGAGGCTCTCAGCAACTTAGTGAGACCCTGTTTCCAAATAAAATAGAAAATAGGTCTGGAGTATAGCCCGGAGGTAGAAAGCCACTGGGTTCCCCAGTACCACAAATAAATAAATAAATAAATAAATAAATAAATAAATAAATAAATAAATAAATAAGCAAATAAATAAACAAGCAAATAAACAAGCAAATAAATAAACAAGCAAATAAATAAACAAGCAAATAAATAAATAAATAAATAAATAAATAAATAAATAAATAAAAGACTTGCCAGGAGTGGTGGCACACACTTGTAATCCCAGCATTCAGGAGGCTGAGACAGGAGGATTGTGGTTCACAGCCAGCCTCAGCTACTTAGTGAGGCCCTTTGCAACTCAGTAAGACCCCATTTCAAAATAAAGAATAAAAGCCAGGTGTGGTGGCACACGCTTGTAATCCCCGCACTTGGGAGGCTGAGAGAGGAGGATGGCACAGGTTCAAAGCCAGCCTCAGGTACTTAGTGAGGCTCTCAGCAACTTAGTGAGACCCTGTTTCCAAATAAAATATAAAATAGGTCAGAAGTATAACCCGGAGGTAGAAAGCCCCTGGGTTCCACCCCCAGTACCACACACACACACACACACACACACACACACACACACACACACACACACACACACACACACAGGATATAGCTCAGAGGTAGAATGCCCCTGGGTTTCATTCTTGGTACAAAAACAAAACAAAAACCAACCTCAGCAACAACCTAAGGGTGAGCGCAGAGTGGATCTGCGCCCTGGCCCTGACCTTTCGGGCAGCGAGCTGGTCTGGCCTGGTGGTTTCCTCCCGCACCCCGTGCCCCTCCCCTAAGCCTGTGCTTTGCTCCCCAGCACCATCCTGCTGTACCACATCATGGCCTGGGGGCTGGCGGTCCTGCTCTGCGCGGAGGGCGCGGCCATGCTCTACCACCCGTCCGTGTCCAGGTGAGCCAGCCTTAGAAGTCCGTTTCCCTGGCATCCCGAGAGTGGCTCTGCCAGGCGGTTTACTTTCTGCCCAAAGGGATCCTGCCTGGTGAAGTCAGGCACACGTGAACCACAGTGCCGGGACACTGCGGGCTCCTTACATCCCACGCCCGGCTCCTGTGCTGCTCCTATCTGTCGGAGTGGGGCTGCAGACTCTTTACCATTGGCTGGAAGGGATGCTGGGAAGGGGCTGGCACTAGAAATTTCTAGGAAAAGGCTGACTTTACCAAAGAATAGAAGTAGTGGAGGATCAGCACCCTTGTGATCCCAGTACTTGGGAGGCTGAGACAGGAGGTTGGCGCAGGTTCTAAGCCAGCCTCGGCTACTTAGTGAGGCCCTCAGCAACTTAGACCCTGTTTCCAACTAAAATATAAAGCTGGTCATGCGCCAAGCTTGTAATCCCAGCATTCTGGAGGCTAAGACAAGAGGATCACGGTTCGAGGTCGTACACAATTTAGTGAGACCCTGTTTAAAAATAAAGAATAAGTTGGGCGTGGTGGCACATGCTTGTAATCCCAGCATTTAGGGGGCTAAGACCAGAGGATCACGGTTTGAGGTCCTATACAATTTAGTGAGACCCTGTTTAAAAATAAAGAATAAGTTGGGCGTGCATGGTGGCACATGCTTGTAATCCCAGCATTTAGGGGGCTAAGACCAGAGGATCACGATTAGCAGACAGCCTCAGCTACTTGGTGAGGCCCTCTGTAACTCAGTGAAACCCTGTTTCAAAATAAAGAATAAAAAATTGGAAAGGGGGTGTAGCTCAGAGGTCAAATGCCTCTGGGTTCCATCCCCAGACCCACAAAAAGAAAGAATGAAGGGAAGGAAGGAAGGAAGGAAGGAAGGAAGGAAGGAAGGAAGGAAGAAAAAAAGAATTGCTACAGCATCTCATGCAGATCTTGAGAAAGCTCCATCAGGGAACCCGCAAAGGCATAGATACCCCATGATGTATGTCTAGCATTTCCTTCTTCAAAAAATTATTTTAGGATTATTTGGATCAATATATATAATTGGAATTTTATGTACAAGCATTATAACTAAAACTGATGGGCAGTGGCTTGTGAGAGACTCAGGCAGCAAAGATTTTTTTCCAAGGATAAAGTTTGGGCCAAAGATCAAGTTCAAACTGACCTTAGTTTGGGCCAATATATAAGATTAAGTTCATATTAGCCTTGTGATGAGACAAAGCATACTTTTCTGTAAAAAATAAAACTTTTCCTGTCCTTGGAGTTCCTGCTCACATGGCTATGCCCTTGCTTTTCTGCCAAAAAAGAAAATATAAAAATTGTAACAAATCCTGAATAAAGTGGAGAAATTTATTTGCTTGTTTGTTTGTTTGTTTGTTTTTTGGTGGTACTGGGGTTCCTGGAAGCCCTTTTACCTCCAGGCTACACTCCCAGACCTATTTTTACATTTTCATTTGGAAACAGGGTCTCCTAAGCCAGTGCGCGTGGCTGGCTTCAAACAAGCGCGATCCTCCTGTCTCTGGCTCCCAAGTGCGGGGATTACAATAGTGTGCCATCACGCCCGGCTACAGTGGAGAAATTTGAATCTGATCTCGTGTGACAGCTCTTCTCTCATTCGACCTTGGTTCTCCTCTCACCAACACACAAACCTCGACTCTTGATAGGGCTGGACCCCAGCAAAGAATAGGGCAGGGGTTGTAGCTCGGAGATCTAATGCCCCCGAGATCCAACCCCAGACCCACACACACACACACAAAAAGGATTAAAAAATACATACATATGCCAGGCGTGGTGGCGCATGTTTGTAATCCCCGCTCTTGGAAGGCAGAGACAGGAGGATCACTCTGGTTCAGAGCCAGCCTCACTAGCTTAAGAGACCCTGTTTCCAAATAAAAAATATAAAAAAGGTCTGGGAGTGTAGCCCAGAGGTAGAAGGGCTTCCAGGAACCCCAGTACAAAAAAAAAAAAAAAAAACATACATAATAGGTCTGGGAGTGTAGACCAGAGGTAGAAAGCCCCTGGGTTCAACCCACAGTACCACAAAAAAAAAAAAAATGAAGAAGAAGGAGAAGGAGAAGGAGAAGAAAAAGAAAAACAGAGGTGGACAGCATCTTTTGGTGATTTTATATTTGCAGGGAATCAGCAAACTGCAGCCCTCAGAACAAATCTGATCTTCTGCCTGTGTTTTTAAAAATTTATTTATTTACTTACTTATTTGTGGTACTAGGGATGGAACCCAGGGCATTCCACCTCCAAGCTACACCAGACCTATATTTTATTCTTTATTTTGAAGCCAGGTCTCACTAATTTTTAAAGGTCCTTACTAAGCTGAGGCTGTCTAGGAACTGTGATCTTCCTTCCTCAGCCTCCCAAATGCTGGGATTACAAGCGTGCGCCACCACGCCCGGCTGCATGTGTTTTTATTTTTATTTTTATTTATTTTTTTTGGTGGTACTGGGGGTGGAACCCAGAGGCTTTCTACCTCCAGGCTACACTCCCAGATCTATTTTCTATTTATTTGGAAACAGGGTCTCACTAAGTTGCTGAGAGCCTCACTAAGTAGCTGAGGCTGGCTTTGAACTTGCGTGATCCTCCTGTCTCAGCCTCCCAAGCGCTGGGATTACAAGCATGCGCCACCACGCCCGGCTATGTGTTTTTAAATAAAGTTTTATAAACCGGATAGTGGCACATGCTTGTAATACCAGTACTTGAGAGACTGACACAAGAGGATCACAAGTTCAAAGCCAGCCTCAGCAACTTAGCGAGGCTCTCAGCAACCCATGAGACCCTGTTTCCAAATAGAAATTTTAAAAAATTGGGCTGGAGGTGTAGCTTGGATGTAGAATGCCTCTGAGTTTAATGCCCAGTACCATAAAAATTGATAAATAAATAAAGCTTTATTGGAATGCAGACACACACACACACACACACACACACACACACACACACACACCGATTTGTTCATATGCTATCTGTGATTGCTTTGTGTGTGTGTGTGTAGAATTAGGGAGTCAGTTCACAAGGGCTCTACCTCTGAGCTCCACTCACAGCACTTTTTAATTAATTATTTATTTGTTTATTTATTTTTGTATTGGGGATGGCACCCAGGGGCATTCTACCTCCGAGCTACACCCGCAGCCCTGTTTTTTGTTCTACTATGCCTGATTCATTAACATAATAGCAACATTCTTCCCATAAGAAAACATAGGTTCCACCCCTTTCAGCTGTCAAGAGATCAAAGGCCCAGGCATTGCTTGCCCGGCCCTTGTTGGCAGCAGTACCTATAAATGCCTCTCAGTCTGTCTTCGCCTCTCAAACTAATTCATTTCATATTCTCCAAAATATTCCCTTATAGGAACCAAAAAAAAAAAAAAGACAATATCACCCAGCCAAATAGAGTTTGCATTTTTGTGATATTACCTTTTTCTCGAGATCCCAGTTATACCCAACCGGGCCATTTCTTCTGGTGCAATGGGACTCTCAGCAACGTCATATATCCCAACTCCATCACTCCCTGTTTCCTAGTCATGGTGGTCCCACAACTGACTCTCTACAGCTATGCCAAACTACAATATCTGATTACCCCACCCAAGCTTACAAAAAGGACTGCTTTTCTCCCTATTCTGGTTGGGGTATCCTTAACCTCCTCCCTTGTCAGAAACAGTCTTGTAGAAGGGGCCCTGGGCTATGCCTTATGGGCCACTGATGATTTAGGCAATAAATTTGAAAGTGCCCTCACGTCGACTGCCAAATCACTCTCAGCATTACGGAAACAGGCTACATCCCTGGCCCAAGTAACACTTCAAAACCATAGGGCCCGCTGGATGTGCTGGCACACACTTGTAATCCCCGCGCTTGGGAGGCGGAGACAGGAGGATCGCGCAGGTTCAAAGTCAGCCACGCTGGTGTAAGAGACCCTGTTTCAAAAATATAAAATAGGTCTGGAGTGTAGCCCGGAGGTAGAAGGGCTTCCAGGAACCCAGTACTACCAAACAACAACAACAACAAAAAACCCATAGGGCCCTTGATCTATTGACAGCTGAAAAGCGTGTAACCTATGTTTTCTTATGGGAAGAATGTTGCTATTATGTTAATGAATCAGGCATAGTAGAACAAAATATACTCAGGCTTAATGAACTTACAATAAAATTAAAAGGATCTCAAAAACATCCCTTTCCACATGATTTCAGTCTCTGATACTTACATGGATTATGGCCCATCCTGGGTCCACTTTTTATTATATTTGTTGCCTGCATGTTCTTACTCTGCGTAACTAAGCTCATACAAAACCAGGTAAATAAAATATCTAATCAGACTTTTAACCAGCTTCTCCTTAGAAACTACCAGCTTCTAAACCCAGAAGATACCTATTCCTAGGAATAACTGACGGCATACAGAGATGGATCCCTTTGCGATGGAGACTTACGATACAAGCCCTCCTGGAAGACAGCTGGATGATACCTCCTATCCATCATCCTGACGACTGGCTCATGTCTTTGTGGGATCTGCATCTTCAGGGAACATTCGTCAACTTTCACCCCGATGAAATTTACTTTTTATGGCCTGGACTTGAGGGCTGCTTTCCCTACTCCTCCCGGCCCCTTTCCATCACCACCCCCTCTCAGCAGGAAGTAGTCAGAACAATTATCCGAAGCCCCCTGCCCCTAAAAAACCAAAAAGGGAGGAATGTTAGGATAAGCAGCCCAGTCATGCCAAAGATGGCGCCTCTCTGGCTTCTCTTCCAGATTGTGCTCGCTACCTCATAGTCAGCCAAAGGGGGCACGGGATGCCCAACAACCAGTCCCCTGATAACACACTCACTGGGGTATGAGCCACCCAATCAGTAAACGCCCCGTACTTCATGCGATCTTCCGCTGTGAGCGGAAGCCCCCTCCTATTTTCAAAAAATCCCCAGCTGCCAGACATAACACAGAGCTGGGCTGTCTTAATAAAGCTTTTGCTTGCTTGCTTATCTCTGATGCTGGCCTTGGGTTTTTTTCTGCACTGGACTTTCACTTTCATTATGAGTGGTGGATATAAGGGCTGTAAGTATAGAATGAAACAAGTTGACAACAATTAGGAATCTGACACATTATTAATTGGCTCACGGTGCTTCTATAATAATTAAAATAGCCAATTCAACTTCCTGTGCAGATTAATGAGTTAAGATTTCTTTATGCACATCAGGACCATGAATCTCTCTCTCATACTCTTTAATATTCTCTGTGAATGCTTTGATTGTGCCTATTCCACCTGAGAACTTTTCCCCTTGGTCTAAAGCCAGCATTACTAATCTGGGAAAAGAAACTATCACCTATTCATTTCTGGTTATGCCGGAGTGCCCTTAAACCCTGTTAGAGCATGATTTACTACAAAAGAAAACAGAAACTCTTAGGTGATATTAATGTAAGAACCAAAATAACCTAATTTTTTTTTCTGTCAGCCATTCTACACTGTTTTACTTACTGCTCCTCCCTCCCTTTCCCACTGCACAAAGTAAATTTTGCTTGGACACTAAGCTCTTGCCAAATAAGATATAGATAACTACCAGTTCTGCTTCTTCAAGATGGCTTGTGACGGAGGACATGCCTGAAGCCTGAGGAACGAAAGGTTCCAGAAGAGTTACAGGAGATTCTACAGAAGGTCAAATCCTCCACAACTCTGGGTGTGACTCCTGTCCTTTCTGGAATTTGCCCTCTAAGGCCCACCAGTGAGGGCAGGGGGCTGATATTAATCATTAAACCTGTAAACATGGGGCTGATCTTAATCACAAGCCCTGTGATGTCACAGGTCTTCTTTTTGTCTTGTTTATGATTGTATCTTAGTGATTTACATGTCCTTCAGTTAATACCCCACTATTGTACTTTGGTGTTTATCTTTTCTACTAGGATCTGATGATCTACCTAACTGGAAAAGGGTATAAAGATCTTAGTTTTAGAGAATAAATTTTGTCAGTTGCACGAGAAGAGGCAATTGTCCAGGTTCATCATTTCAGATCTCTCCCTCCCAAGTCCTGGAGAGGAATCTCCACAAATGGCGCTGCCAAACAGGGACTTGCTGGAGCTAATTTGAGAAGAGGGAGAAATCACTGCAGAAAGAGGTGAGCAGCAATTGAACACAAAGTAAGTAAAAATCCTTTTGTAAAGATAGTATATCATCTTTTAAAGCAATATAACATGAAAATAACAGAGGAATTACAAAATTGCTATGAACTAGCAATAAGATATAATCATTGGTTTCTGGATAAAGAAATATGGGATAGAATTTGAGAAAATATAATGAAGGCCTATCGTCAAGGGGAGAAATTTTTTCCCGGGAAGTCCTTCTACTTCTGGGCTACACTCCCACGGGCTACACTCCCAGACCTATTTTTTAACTTTATGTGGAAACAGGGTCTCTTAAGCCAGCGAGCCTGGCTTCGAACCAGCGCGATCCTCCTGTCTCTGCCTCCCAAGCGCGGGGATTACAAGCGTGCACCACCACGCCCGGCGATCACTTAGTCTTTAATTAGAATGCTTACCCAACAAATTGATAGCATGGTTTTTTATATGGAAAGTGAAACTGAAAAATTTCTTCATGTATATAAATTGTCAGAGGAAGATCTAGATCATTGTAAAAAATAGAAGGAGATAATGTTTGCCCCAGAAAGCCCAGAAAAAGAAGTTGGAACGAGTTCTCTGGCACCAGCCCTCGCTCCCCTATCGGCCACTGTGGCAAAAAACCATATACCTTTAGAACAAAGAGTGGATCCAGTTCTGCAGACTTATGTCTTTTAAATCTTGGGACTATCCTGCACACCTAGCCTTTGCCTTTCCTGTCACTTTTAAACTGATTGGAGGGGGCCTGAATAAAGCATGCACACTCTATGGGCCTGTTTCTAATTACTGCATTGAATTCTTGCACTCTTGGGCTGAGAACTGGATCCCTTATGATTTCTGTACAGTAGCAAAGATGGTCCTTATAGGACAACAGTATTTGCAACGGCAGATATGGCTTAATGAGGAGGCAAAACAAACTATGCATGATCAAATGGCTCGGGGAAATCCAGCCCTGTTGTCCTATGAGTTAACTCACTGGAGCTGGAGCTTGGTCAGACGGAAGAACTCAGGTCCAAAATGTACAACCACAGCAGCTGTATTGGATTCGAGAAGCCACTGTTATAGCTTGGTAAAAAAATTGAAACAGGAACAGGAGAGCCATTTACAAAAATCTTACAGGGACCCACCGAAGAATATAGTTATTTTAATTAGAAACTGCAGGATTCTATTAAAAAAAATAAAAAGAATGCAAAACTGTCAGAAATGTTGATTGGACAACTAGTTTTCAACAACATTAATGAAGATTGTCAAGTGGCTATTTGGCCCATTAAGGAAAGCAGGAATGATTTTGATTATATCAAAGCATGTCAAAACATAGAAACAGTAAGATGTAATGCCCAGATAGAGGCAATTGAAACAGAAAAGGATACAGAATATGAGTAAACAAAAGTGTTTTAATTATGGGAAGCCAGGATATATAAAAAAATGTAGAGCTCCCCTACAAGTAAAGAAAGATGGACAGAAGAGAGGAAAATAGCCACTCCCTAGAATATACCCTAGGTGTAAGAAAGGGAAATATTAAAATAAATAAATAAGTAAATGAATAATAAATATAGATCTAAATTTGATAAAGACAAAAGCAAATTTAAAAAAAGTCAGGAAAACTAATAGGGGGGTGTTCTCTCAGCCCTGAGCAAAATGAGAGACAATTTTCTGAACAGGAGCTTAAAATAAGAAAATCTTTTAAAAAATATGACCATCAAAAAAAGACCATTCCTGTAACTTTGTCAAATATAATGACACTTACTGCAGCCAGGCAAGGAAGTGCTGCTATAGACTTACCAGCTCCTCATTCTCAACAATTATTTGTTATTAATAATTCTTATAAAATAAATCTTGAATAAGTGGGCCTGATTCCAAAATACTGTAGGGTTAATTCTTGGCTGCAGCAGCAATACCTTAAAGGGCCTCCTTGTCCATACTGGTGTGATTGATGAGGATTATACAGAAGTGATTTCTGTCATGATACCTGTTTCCAATAATATAGAGATAAAGGAGAGTATCACTCAATTGCTAATTCTTTCCTATATCAAACCCAGTACCAAAAATAACAAAACACCACAAAATATAGTAGAATATAAAAACAAATTAATGTTTTATGGACCCTGGGAAAAAGAATTTTCAGCAAAGTACAAAAATTTGAAGCATTCCTTTCTTTAATTTTGTAATTCTTTACTGTGGAATAGCTCAAAATAAAATTAACAACTGAACAAGGAAACATAATTTGGATGATAAAATTATTGCTTTAATAAAAATTCCTTAAACAGTGAAAAAATAAATAAGTAGAAAATAATAAATAAATAATAGAGAATGTTAATTAATTCTAAAAAATATTAATAAGACTCTTCAACCCATGGGTGCATTGCAGTCAGGCATACCTCCCCCTCCTATGATACCCTAAGATTGGGAGATCATTATAATTGATTTAAAAGATTGCATCTTCTCAAAGATGGTCAAAGATTTGTTTCTATTCTTCTCTCTCTTGATAATGTTCAGCCTGTAAAATGACTTCAATGAAGAGTACTACCTCTCTCCAACTATGTATCAATATTTTGCTGACACAGCCTCACAGCCTATCAGAAAGTTGTGCCCAAAGGCATACATGCTCCATTATATGGATGATGTTTTACTTGCTCACCCTGAAAAGGAAACCGTACTTAATCTTCTTAAAGAAACAGTTCAGGTCAGGCGTGGCGGCTCACGTTTGTAATCCCTGTGTTTAGGAGGCGGAGACAGGAGGATCGCGCAGGTTCGTAGCCAGCCGTGCTGGCTTAAGAGACCATGTTTCAAAAATATAAAATAGGTCTGGGAGTGTAGCCCGGAGGTAGAAGGGCTTTTTTTATTTCTTTTTTATTTTTTTTATTTTTTTATTTATTTTAATTTATTTTATTTATTTTATTTTTTTATTCTAATGCCAATAGGCTACATGTAGCATATAAAAATCCCCTTTTTTCAAGCCAAACAAATCACCAGGGGTTGCTCGTTATGCAGGCCATTTCATCTAACAGAATAATCTGTAGGTGTTAACCCTCAGGGGTCTAAAACCTAATGATCTCTGGCAGGTAGACTTCACTCATATTTCTTTACCCCTTTACTCTCTAGCTCTGATAATTATAGATACGTATTCTTCTTTCATATGGACATTACCTACTAAAAGTAAAACTTCTAAGGCAGCAGAACTAGCATTATTAAATACTTTTGCAGTTATGGAAGTGTCTCTCCAAATAAAAACAGACAATGGACCTGCTTTTACTTCCAAATCCAATACAAACCCCAAGGTCAAATTTTAGTTAAATGTGCTAATGCTTCCATTAGTCTTCTTTCTAAACAAAAGAGGGGAGTATGGACCCTAGAGAAGCCTTATATACAATTCTTTATACTTTAAATTATCTAAATTTAAAAAATTCCTCTGATATTATCAGAGCAGAAAACATTTCCATAAAAAAAAGATGGCATTACAACATCAAGCTATTTGGGTTAAAGATTATACTAATGAATGGAAGCCAGGAAAACTACATTTCCTGGGCAGAGGTGATGCTCTTGTTTCTGTAGATAATGGCAAGCTATTCTGGATGCCTGACCAAAAACTCCGGTGGAGAAAGAAAGATGAAAAACATATGGTTCCAGCTTCACTGGATGCAGATTTCAGAAAAGAAACCCTACCTGATGTGGGCACAAAGAATCTAAGTAGGAAGGCAGAGACAATAGTAAAAGAAGCTGGAGGACCGTTAACACCAGACAAGATGTTTTTAGCAATGATTGCTATATTGTTCTGTACCTCAGGGGGGAATGGTGACGAATACACCTATTGGACTTAGAATTTGTTGACTGAACAGATAATGCACCACTAGTGTTCACCAACCATTCAGGAATGATGCCACCTCCCTGGAAGAAGACACCACTGAGCCATCCTGATGAGGAAGGAAAACTGATAAACTTCATATTGGGATATAAGATTCTACTTATTTGTTTTGGAGGACTTGACATATGTCTTCCGATATTTCCCCAATGGTGGAGGTACAATGCTAATAATGGGAATGGATTACATATTGGATTTTTTGCTGCTTTTTCTTTTTTGCTGGATGCTACTGATTTCAGGGCTCCTAATTGTATAAGTAATTATACTACTACTTTCTTAATCCCCCCAGAGCTACCTTGCGAAACAGTCTCCTGGAGAAAGAAAAATCATGCTCCATTACAATGGAGTACATGCAGCGCAAAACTATCCCATGTTGCTACTCATAAAAATTTTACTTTTGTCGCCGGGTGTGGTGGTGCACGCTTGTAATCCCCGCGCTTGGGAGGCGGAGACAGGAGGATCGCGCAGGTTCGAAGCCAGCCGTGCTGGCGTAAGAGACCCTGTTTCAAAAATATAAAAAAATAGGTCTGGGAGTGTAGCCCGGAGGAAGAAGGGCTTCCAGGAACCCCAGTACCACCAAAAAAAAAAAAAAATTTTTACTTTTGGGCCGGGTGTGGTGGTGCACGCTTGTAATCCCCACGCTTGGGAGGCAGAGACAGGAGGATCGCGCAGGTTCGAAGCCAGCCGCGCTGGCGTAAGAGGCCCTGTTTCAAAAATATAAAATAGGTCTGGGAGTGTAGCCCGGAGGTAGAGGGCTTCCAGGAACCCCAGTACCACCAAAAAAATTTTACTTTTGTAGATTGGGGTACATATGGGTATTTTACTGATTGTGATGAAGAATGTAATGATGTTTATTGTAATAATAACACTGTTCATTGGAATATTACTAGATCCAAGCACTGGGGAAATGTTTCCTTTTGGTGACAGGTAGATAGTGTAATCTCCTGGCACAATGGGGGTTTGGCGCCACCTAGGCCTTGCATTGTGGCTGCTGGGTTTTTAGGGCCAGAACAGTGGCATGTCTGGAAACTCATAGCTGCTCTGCATTCATTGAAATTGACTAGACCCATGCTTCTGTTGTGGCTCCACAAAGGTACTCTATAAATTACACCACAGAATTCTGGATAGAGGCGTGTGTAAAACCTCCTTATCTACTAGCCATAGGCTCTTTGATAGATCAACAAAATAATGTGACATGCTATGATTGTAGATTATATACCTGCATTAATGCATCTATCAGCTTTGATAGGTCTAAAGACAGTCTATGATTCTCAGACAGAGATCACATATTTGGATACCTGTTGACGGGTCCAGCCCATCAGCGGTGGGACTGACCCGGAAGGTTGAGTGCCGACGGCCCGAACAAAACCACATGAGCTGGAAGACGTGTCAAGCAGGATCTCATTTATTTTTCTCAGGCAACTCAATTTAAAGCAAAAAACCGCAAGAGGGATTTCCAACAGGAAACTATTCTAACCTATCAAGCTAAAGGCCACTCTTGAACGTGCAAAGCACATAACTTGCAGCCAATCATTATCCAATGCACGAGGGGTTCACAAGCACGGAAGCATTATATGAGCCAATAAGGCTCAACATTACCAAATTGGGCTAGCGGGGGCAAGGGGAGTAGTTACGCCTACCATATCTGCTCGGCGCTACATGTTGCAGATTCATTCATTGGAAGTTCTGTCAGGCGGCTGTGCAGACCTGCGCTAGACGCTACATGTAGCTGATTCATTTGAAGTTCTGTCAGGTGGCTGTGCAGACGTCAACACGCTTGGCGCTACATGTAGCTAATTCATCGGAAGTTCTGTCAACCTGTCATCTTAAACTACCCCTGGGAGGAATCGTCTTTTGTTCATGCTTTTCATCAATATGTCCTCCATAGGGGAAAATGTTTTATAGAATGGATCATTGTAGGGATAATAGGACTTATGAGGGATTTATAACTAATTGTCATAGTCATTCTCATACCTTGTGGGAACAACAGCTAGAGTAGATCAACAATTGTTAAAGTAAATGAGTTTAGAGAAGCTCTTCAATGGATAGGGAATCAATTAGTAGAAACACAGTATCAACTATCTCTAACATGTCATTGGAACATTAGTCAATTTTGTGTTACTAATTTAGAATACAGTCTGACAAAATAAAAGTGGGACTCTGTTGTCAGCATTTGGCCAGCATTTCTGGTAATAATTCCTTGGATTTTACTGCATTGAAAAGAGATATCAAAGAAACATTTCCTCATGTACTCTCTTCAGAATATGATGATAAAATTTTCAATGCTTTAAATAATATTATGACCAATAAGCCTTTGTCAAATTTAGTGAAAACACCAGCTGGAATATCCCAATTGATACTTATTGAGCTGTTTTATTCTTGTACTTTCAGGACTCAGGTGGGTCCAGAGAGCCTTATCCAGATCCAAGTCCTCTAACCTTGCTCTCACTGCAACAGCCTTCAACATAACAAAAGAGGGGGAAATGACGTAGGACATGGACGAAGCCTGAGGAATGATAGGTTCTGAAAGAGTTAAAGGAGATTAAAATCCCCCAAAACTCTGGGTGTGACTCCTCTCCTTTCCAGAATTTGCCCTCTAAGGCCCACCAGTGAGGGCAGGGGGCTGATCTTAATCACAAGACCTGTAAACAGGGGGCTGATCTTAATCACAAGACCTGTGACATCTTTTTGTCTTGCTTATGATTGTATCTTAGTGATGTACATGTCTTTCATTTAATACCCCACCAGTGTATTTTGGTATTTACTCTTTTCCATGAGGATTTTATAATTAACCTAACTGGAGAAGGGTATAAAGATCTTAGTTTTGGAGAATAAATTTTGTAAGTTGCATGAGAAGAGGCAATTGTCCGGGTCGGTCATTTCAGGTCTCTCCCTCCCAAGTCCCAGAGAGGAATTTCCACAGCTCACTTTCTCTGGCTCATCTCAAGACCACACCTTTTTTCTCTCAGGTTTTTTTTTTTCTCTCTCTCTTCTTCCTCCCCTTTAAAAGCCCCTCTCCCCAGCAGATGGAGCACCCCTCCAGTTATATTTCTAGTCTGAGGGTACTGCCACTGGCCAGCTAATAAAGGCTTCAACTGGCATATTCTCTTGGACTCTCGAGCCTTTCATTTCTTGCTGAACCTGCATACAACATTTTGGTGGCCTTAGCGAGATTAGTGAGAGAATATCAGAGTTGCTAGTGGAACTCAAATTTTTCCTCCCTTTGTGGCCTTCTGCAGCTGGCTAAGAGGATAGAGGGGACCTCCTGAGAAGATGTTCCTTAGCCTCACACTCTGCTATCACTCTGTGCCCATGATTGTACACCCTGGTGAAGCCTTTTGGATTTTGGGTAGGTCGCAACCATTTGGGGAGACCAAACAGGCTGGATGCAGCCACTCACTATGCCTCCAGGGACAGGACAAGATGTCATCCAGGTCCCTTGTTAGATCTTTGGGTTTGTAAAAATGGGTAGAGTAAAGCTTCTGAAAAGATATTCCTCAGTCTCAATCTCTAATGCCGTTTCAGTCAAATACCTGTTGTCTTTTAGCTTTTGTCTTTTAGTTTTTGTCTTTGACTTGATATTGTGGCTGTTTTTTTGTCTTTGTCTTTGTCTTCATCTTGATATTGTGGCCTGTCTGTGTTTGGTGCTGTGCTTTTGCTTTGCTAGGCTATATCATGGGGAAAGGATCATCAACAGCCTGTCCTACAGTGTTTTCTTGACCATTTTCAGGATTTTCAGAATTGAGCTGCTGGATAAGGTATCAGTTGACTCACTTCTCCGAAGATTGTGTGAAACAGACTGGCCAGCTTTCAACATCAGCTGGCCATCAGAGGGTACCACCGACCTTTCCTTACAGCCCTCTGTGTCCAGTGGGTTATATTTGGTTGGCCAGGAAATGCAGATCAAGCAACATATATACAAATTTGGATAGATATTCTCTTTGATGAACCTAAGTGGCTTAAAGTTTATCTTTCAGGTTGCCTGTGTGATGTCCTACCTTCAAGTGCTTCATGACCATGGACAAAGAAAGCTATTTTTGTCACCCTTCCTAAGATCTCTAATTCCTCTTCTTCTCCTTCCCTGGCCCCTAATCCTATGGAGATTCTTCAAACTCCCATCAAGTCCTCAGACCCGACCCCATCCTAAATTCTACGTACCCCTCCCGTTACCCCATCTGCCCCATCCTCCCCTGATTCTCCAGACACTCTTCCACTATCCTCTACTTTCCATACTTGCGGAGGGGGTTGGCATAGGGGCCAAAGCAGAACCAATTCTTCCCCTGTGCCAGGCTCCATCGCCCTCTGGCCCTTTCATGGTCTATGTCCCCTAAACACTAGCAATCTCTACAATTGGAAACATCAGAATCTCTCCTTTTTTGAGGCCTTCAGGGCCTCATCTCTCCTTGGGTTGGTCTTTTTTACCCACCAGCCCACTTGGGGAGCCTATCAGCAGCTGCTCCAGGTCCTTTTCGCTTCTGAAGAGAGGGAGTGTGTTTGCCATGAAGTGCTGCGGTCTGTCCTGGGTCCCAATGGACACCTTACCTCTAATTTGGACAGCCTTGAGGCCATTTTCCTAAGTGCCTGCCCAAATTGGGATCCTAATGATGAGAGAGGTAATAAGTTTCTCCAGACTCTTCTCCATGGGGTCCAAACAGCTGCTTGAAAACCCACTAATTTATGTAATGTGAGACAATTCAGGGGCCCTTAGAGACAGCAAGTGCTTTCCTTGAGTGCCTTAGCTTTATATGCCCATAAACACTGAGGCCTCTGAAAATAGAAGGGCCATTAATCTGGCTTTCATCTCCCAATCAGCTCCAGATATTAGGGGGGGGGGAAACTACAGTAATTGGAGGTTTTTGAGGGAAAAGTGCTGTCTAAATTGGTAGAAATTGCCTAGCAAGTCTTTAATAACAGAGATTCTCTGGAGAATAGACAGGCAAAGCAGCTGGCAAATATTTTATTAACTACTCCCTCTTGTGGATCCACTGGTCCAAGAAAAATGCCTGTAAGAGACAAGAAATGATGCCAAGAGCATCCTCTGCTAAATAGAAACCAATGTGCCTACTGAAGGGAGGAGGACCATTGGAAAAATGAATGTCCTCAGAGTAAATATGCCTATACCCCAGTCCTACAATTAGTGGAGACTGAAGAGGACTGAAGGGGTCAGGGATCCTTCTTAATGAGCCCCTGGGAGCCCAGGCTAAGTTTGGATATATTTAGTAGATACTGGAGCCACCTTCTCATTATTAACCCAGCCTTCTGGACCCTTATCAAAGGATAAAGTTATCTATTCAGGGAAAACTCAAAGCTACCCCTGGTCTAAAGCCCGCATTACTAATCTGTGAAAAGAAACTATCACCCATTCATTTCTGATTATGCCAGAGTGCCCTGATCCCCTGTTATGGAGTGATTTACTACAAAAGCCTCAGGCTACCATCTCATTTCAAGGTGACAGTGCTTCACTAAGTTAACAAGCCCCCTCACACATCCTTGTAACCTATTCACTGGGTGAAGAATATTGTTACATGTAGAGATTCCTCTCCGGGACTTGGGAGGGAAAACTGAAATGAAGGACCCCGGACAATTGCCTCTCGTGCAACTGACAATTTTATTCTCTGAAACTAGGTTTTTTATACCCTTCTCCAGTTAGGTTAAGTATCACATTCTCATGGGAAAAAACAAACACTGCAATACCATGAGGAATGTTAGAGATAGGGAAGGTGCCATAAATCACTAAGATACAATCATTAAAGAAAACTAGCAAACTAACAAACCCAGGGGAGGGCAGAGTGGCTCAGTAAAGGATTAAGATAAGCTCCCACTTTCACTGGGGGCCCTTGGGGTGTGAATTTCAGAGGGGATTGGAGTTCCACCTGGAGTCTTGGGGGGTCTGACCTTTCACCAGCCCCCTTTTTAACTCCTTCGGAATCTTTCATTCCTCAGGCTTCATCCATGTCCTCCATCATATCCCCCTCTTTTGTTAAGTTGAATGGCGGCCACAGTGAGAGCAAGGCTAGAGGATTTTGAGCTGGAAAGGGCTCTCCACATCCACCTGAATCCTAAAAATATAAGTACCAAACATAGTCCAATAAGTAAAAATTATAGTATTCCAGCTGGTGTTTTCACTAAATTTGACAAAGGGTTATTAGTCATAATATTGTTTAAGACCTTAAAAAATTTATCATCATATTTTGAGGAAAGTATATGAGCAAATATTTCTTTGATATCTCTTTTTAAGGCAGTGATATCCAAGGAATTATTACCAGAAATACTGGCCAAATGTTGACGAACAGAATTCCATTTACATTTTGTTTGATTGTATTCTAAATAGTAACACAACCATGCTTGGGAGGTGGAGACAGGAGGATCGTGCATGTTCGAAGTCAGCCACGCTGGCTTAAGAGACCCTGTTTCCAAATAAAAATGTAAAAATAGGTCTGGGAGTGTAGCCCAGAGGTAGAAGGGCTTCCAGGAACCCCAGTACCACCACCAAAAAAAATTAGTAACACAAAATTGACTAATGTTCTAATGACATCTCATAGATAATCGATATTGTGTTTCTATCAATTGATTTACTACCTATTGGAGAACTTTTCTAAACTCATTTATTTCCTGTAACAATTGTTGATCTACTCTAGCTTATTGTTCTTACAAGGTATGAGATTGACTATGCCAATTAGTTATAAATCCCTCATTTTGGATAGAAATGCAACACCATGTCTGCAACATCTCCCACAGAGGCAACAGCTATAAGTCCTACTATTCTTAAAATGATCCACTCTACAAAATGTTTTCCCCTACAGAGGATATATTGATGAAAAGCATGAACAAAACTGATTCCTCCCAGGGGTAGTTTAAAGTGACAGGTATCCAAATATGTGATCTCCCTCTGAGAATCATAAGACTTCCTTTAGACCTATTAAAGTTGACAGATGTATTAACACAGGTATATAATCTGCAATCATAGCATGTCACATTATTTGTTGAAGGCAGCCACAAGCTTCCATATATGCCACTGTTCTGGCCCTAAAAGGCTGGCAGCCACAATGCAAGGCCTACGTGGAGCCAAACCCCCATTGTACCAGGAAATTACACTATTTACCTGTCACCAAAAAGAAACATTTCCCCAGTGCTTGGATCTAGTAATATTCCAATGAACAGTGTTATTATTACAATAAACATCATTACATTCTTCATCACAATCAGTAAAATACCCATATGGACCCCAATCTATAAAAGTGGAATTCTTATGAGTAGCAACTCTGGCCCAGTTTTGCTTTACAAATACTCCATTGTAATGAAGCATAATTTTTCTTTCTCCAGGAGGCTGCTTCACATGGTAAATCTGAGGGGACTAAAAAATTAGTGTGCCTCCCTCTCCTGTCCACTACTAGCTGAGTTCCTGCAAACTTTACTGGTATAGTTAAGTCTATTCCATATCTTCCCAAACCTATCACAATTTTTCCCAAGTTTCTTTGTGGCTTTTTCTTCATAGACCTAACGTTTCCATTCCAGTTGCCTGCACCAACTCACCTACCTTCCAGTCATCCTTATGGCATTGTGTGACATGTAAGACAGGTTCTCCCCTAGCGCCCCCACCCCCCGAATATTATTTCTGGTGCAATGGAACAGTCTCTCCAGCCCTTTTCCTTCCTTCCTTCCTTCTTTCCTTCCTTCCTTCCTTCCTTCCTTCCTTCCTTCCTTCCTTCCTTCCTTCCTTTGTTCCTTCCTTCCTCGCTCTCTCCCTCCCTCCCTTCCTTTGTGTGGTACTAGAGATGGAACTCAGGAGCATTTTACCTTTGAGCTACACCCCCAGCCCTATTTTTTAGTCTTTCTGTTTTTGAAACAAAGTCTCACTGAGTTGCAAAGAGCCTCACTAAGTAGCTGAGGCTGTCAGTAAACAACGATCCTCCCTACTCAGCCTCCCCAATGCCAGGATTGGGATTACAGGAGTGCACCGCCACGCCCGGCTTATGTTTTGATTTCTTTCTAAACCCCTTTGCTGTCTTGCAGAATGAGGTCAATGCCATCAAATGGGATCCTTCTGGAATGTTGCTGGCATCCTGCTCTGATGACATGACGTTAAAGGTAAAGCCACCCTCGGAAGGGATGGGGCATCCCTGCCTCGATGCACTCCCACACTCCCTGGGAGCCACTCCTGTAGGTGGCAGTTTTATTTTCAAACACTCTTTGTCCCTCTACAATTTCCCCCTATTGCTAATGCAATGATTGGCTTCCATCCCATGAACTCCCATGGATCAGCCAAAGGTCCCGAGGCCTTTCCAATCATACCCTTGTAGCCTTCCCCCAACCCCTGTGGGCGTAGAGCATTTGGTGAGTCGGTGACTTCAGGGACCACACATACACACACACACACACACACACACACACACACACACACACACACACACACACAATGAAGGGTGCTGAGCTGTTCCCAGCAGCATATGCTCACGTGGTTGCCAACGTCTTCTCCAGATCTGGAGCATAAAGCAGGACATGTGTGCCCATGACCTTCAAGCTTACAGTACCTACCAATATGGGCAGGAAGGCTGCCCTACAGGCATGAAGGGGGGTATATAAAAGATCTGCTAAAGTTGAGCATGGTGGTGCACACTTGTAATCCCCGTGCTTGGGAGGCTGACACAGGAGGATGGCACAGGTTCGAAGCCAGCCTCAGCTACTTAATGAGGCTCTCAGAAACTTAGTGAGACCCTGTTTCCAAATAAAATATAAAATAGGTTTGGGAGTATAGACCAGAGGTAGAAAGCCTCTGGGTTCCACCCCCAGTACCACCAAAAAAAAAAAAAAAAAAAGAACACAACAACTCCTACTTCTTTTTGTTCTTTCTTTTCTATCTTCCCACTTTGCATTTTCATTTCTATAAATGCACACCCATATGCAATATATAATCAGCCACCGCCATCTCCCGCAGGGAGATTTGGCCCTGCAGAAAAAGGAAGTGCAGAAGGAAAGGAGGCAAGGAGAGAGAAAGAAAGAAAAACAGTTCGCAAATCAGAGTATTATGAAGCAGATTCTGACCCTCAGAGGTCCTGCTTACTGTGTGTCCCTGGAAGGTCTTGACCTGGTGGTCACAGCCTACTCTGCACACTCTCAGCCTTTTTTTTTTTTTTGACATAAAGTCTTCAAAAAATTGATTTTTTTTTTATACTGCTAAAGCTGACCTTGAACCTGGATCTTTCTGTCTCAGCCTCCCAAGTACTGGGATGACAGGCATGCACTACCACACCCAGCTTCAATGTATATTTATTCATTTATTTATTCAGTGATACAAGGGATTTATTTAGTGATACTGGAGATTGTACCTAGGGACATTCTACCTCTGAGCCACACCTCAGCCCAATTTTTTTTATTTTCACTTTGAAACTGTTTTGCCAGGTTGCTGAGGCTGGCCTCCAACCTGCAATCCTCCTGTCTCAACCTCCTCCTGTCTCAACCTCCCAAGTACTGACAGGTGTGCACCACCACGACTGCCTTCAATGTGGTTTTAGACAGGGAGGGGATGTGGTCCTGCCAGTGCTAGCTCCCTAGATTGCAGGCATCCCATGAGCTCCCATGCCTAGCTCCATCCAGAGGTAGAAGAGAGATGGGAACAGAGAGTGATGGTTTCCACCAGCTCTTAGATCATCTTTTGTCTTCTCCCCAGTGCCACGTTTCAGGACAGCCCCACTGTTCTTGGACCGTGTGTGTTCAAATTCTTGTTTGTCGCGTCCCTCGACCAGCAATTAAGACGCAACACGAAGCTCTTCTTGCAAGCTGTTTATTCAGGATACAAGTTGAAGAAAAATGGTGAAGATCTGCCTCGCACAGGGCATTATAAACATTAACTCTCCCAATCACTTCTTGCCACATCTCACTCACTCACTGGCTCACACTCGTCAGGTCACCACCACGTCATGTATTACGTAACCCTATGGAGTTGCTTCCTGCACAGCCATGTGCCAATCAAGCTCAGAGGCAGGAAGCCAGCGCCTTCTTTGAATGGCGGCTCACCACAATTCCCCCTTTTTGTTTTTATAGGCAACAGGTAAGAGCAGAGGTTTGACCCCTATTAATCACTGGCACCTTTTTCTAGGGACGGGTACTTGGGTGCCTAACCCGTGTGCAGTCAAGCGTACTCTTCCTGAGGACCAAACTTGTGCCCTCAGCTGCAGTGCTTTGCCTTGCAATCTGAGCCACTATGCCTTAGCTGCCGCGAGCCAGGCTTGGGGTGATTGTCCCGCCTCGATAGCCACACAGGCCTGTATAAACATGGCTGTATTATGATTAACACTTTGGTGAAGACGAGCAATGCACCAGACACAAAACAACACAGCCACAACCAATAATCCCATCAAGGCCCCCAATCCAGCCCATTTCTTTAGATGATTCATGGCATGAGTTATCCAAGATGACAGTCCTTCGGCCAAACTGATGTCCACACGAGTCGAGTTGACGGTGACCACGGCAGTGCGTAATCTCTCTAGTTGGGTTTCAAATTCTCCTGTCCAGTTGCCTAAAAGATAAATTGACAACTCCTGAGACAGGTTAGCGGCTTTTGTAGAGTTTTCATATTGAACGCTGGTAACACAGAGACCAGGGTATCTCCATTCACATCCAAGCTGAGCAAGCTGCCATAATATCTCAACTTGTTCTTGTACTAAATCAGTGCGCTGATTGACTACCATAAGGCCACCTTTAAGTTGACTATTCAGCGTTGTTTGAGTATCTAAGGCCTGCGCCACAATGGAGGACATATTAATAAAAGTCTCCGCTGTCTGTACTGTCTGAGTTAAGGAAATTGCAGCTGCAGTGCCCGCAGCAGCAGCGGCAGCAATCGTGGCTACAATGGCAGCCGTGATGCCAAAATCTCGTTTAGACCTAAATAAAACCATGGAATTGGGAGCATCCACTGGGACTGGAACCCAGCGAGGAATTCGAGCAATCATAGCACGAGAAAAACTTCTATTATTCCAGCACAAACTATAAAAACAGCTATAATTATCACAAAAGGAAAAGCTATTATTACTCAATATAAAAATAAAAGGAGGATGAACACACACGCTGGCAGGGGAATAATGTTTAGTTTGTATAAATTTTGGTGTTAATTGACTGCAAGAATAAGTGGAGGAGGAACTATATTCCTCATCACAATCTTTATTGACATCATTATCTTTTGTTGTGCAATTTGAATACGTTCGTAATTCAACATGTTCACAAGAGACATTCGCTACTCCGAAACTTCCTCCCTGAAGCATAACTAACGGAGAGGCATCCAGACAACTTCCATTTATACCACAAAGCATCCATTTATGAAAGGGGTTATGGGCTAGATCTTGACTAAAGAGGCCCTGTAAACCTTCTGAAGGACCAACGGCACCAGGTGAGAAGGTAAAAAAGGAATTATTATATATATGTCTAACCACACTGGATTGGCAATCAGTCCAGGGCCATTCTTCTCCCAGATTATAGGAACCACTACAATGAGGAGCCCATTTAGGCTGTCTTAAAGTAGAATTAGGCCTTTGTGCACAAAGTGGCCAGGTGCCATTTATCCAGACAACATTATCCGAAAATGGATTCTTTAGCTGTAGATAACCCTTCGGAGCAGTAACAGTATTATTTTGTCTCTGTTTTCCCCATTTTTGTTTGAGGGAAAACCAGCCTGATATTCCCTTTTGTAAGGGGATACAAGATTCGTTCTCCTGAGGAGATGAGGTAGTGAAACAGAGGCTGCCTAACTCCCTAGAGGTTTTATTAATCTCTAAAGGTGCCTGTTCTTCATCTAACGGGAGGTAGGGTAGATTAATTTTCTTATTACTGGTAAATAGTCGAGGAAAGACTTGAGCGCTATGTCTCACTGGCATGGGTACCGGAAATGCCGATAGAATTCCCCATCTCCATTCCATCTGAACCGAGGTTATTAGGCGAAGCAGCATCCACAGCCGTAGGGGGTTTCTCATTTTCATGATTATTGCAGCGCCTAGTCAAGCGTTCTGGGAGCCACACCGGGTCCTGCTGATTCTGTGGAAAGACACAGACAGATCCTCTCGTCCAGGCCAACACTGGGTCTGGGCCATGCCAGAGTCCCGTAATTACATCCTTCCATTTAACATATCCCTGACATGTAGGCTTATGTGTCATATGATGATCAGCCACAGATAATCCATTTAGATCCAGGTTTAAAAAATTTAGAGTAAAAAGAGCCAGTGCCAATTGCTGTTTAGGGGGCCTGCCGTGGCCGATTCCCCCTTTTTGTTTAAGAAAACATTCTTTTAATGTTCTATGTGCACGCTCAATGATGCCCTGAGCTTGTGGATTATAGGGAAGGCCATGATTTAGAGAAACTGAAAGGGTTTTGCAAAAGGCTATAAACTTATGTGAAGTATAAGCAGGGCCATTATCAGTTTTTAATTGATGAGGTTTACCCCAGGCTGCCCAGGCTTCGAGACAATGAGTAATAACATGATGTGACTTTTCACCAGTCAAGGCAGGGGCAAAAATAATACCAGAACAGGTATCCACGGAGACATGAACATATTTTAAGGACCCAAACTCCTGAAAATGGGTAATGTCCATTTGCCATACCCTTAACGGTAAAAGGCCTCGAGGATTTAACGCCCAAACTCGGAGGGTGCAGAAAGGTAACACATTGCTGGCAATCCAGAACTATTTGGCGAGCATCCACTCTGGTTAATTGAAAACGATGTTGTAAAGTTTTTGCAGGTACATGAAACTGGGCATGAAAATTACGAGCTTGATCTAAAGAAGAAACTAAAAAAATAAAATTTTTGCGAGTACATATATCTACCAAATTATTACCCTCACTAAGAGGCCCGGGAAGTCCGGTATGTGCTCTAATATGTTGAACAAAAAATTTAGAAGTCCTTTGCCAGATTAAAGATTGTAATTGTCTAAATAAGGAACAGACTTTGCTGGAGGTATTAAAATGACCGGCTGCCTCCAAAATATTGACTGCATTAACCACATATAAAGAATCTGATAATAAATTAAAGGAAAAGGGACAAGTTTTAAAAACTTCAATAACAATTTTAAGCTCTATTATTTGGGGAGAATCAGGTTCAAATTGTATCAAAACAGGCTCATTTTGTTCGATTAAATAAGCTCCACATCCAGTCTTAGATCCATCAGTAAAAATATTGACAGCATTATGAATAGGGACTGAAGAGGTATTTTTAGGAAAGATCACTGGATGACCCTGTAAAAAACTTAATATTGGATGTTTTGGATAATGATTATCAATTTTTCCCAAAAAGGAGCAACGCAGCACTGCCCAATTATCCAAAGTTCCACAAAGAACTTTAATTTGATCACTAGAATAAAGAACAATCAACAAGGATGGCTGATCACCAAAATGTTGCAAGCATTGTTGAATACCAAGCAATGCTAAGGATGCCACCTCTGACGGATAAGAAATGGATTTACTGGGAGAAGACTTAGGACGGATCCATAATAGAACTCCATCTTGCCAGAGAAGTGCCGTGGGTTGTAAATAGGTCTGTAACAGGCATAGGGAGATTGGTTTATTCTCGTCCTTTCGTTGGAGCATTGCCTTAGTTAAACCCTCTTCCACTAAGAGTAATGCCTTTCTGGCTTCCGGGGTCAAGACCCATGGTGAATCAAGGGCAGGATCACCTTTTAGGATATCATACAATGGCCGAAGGGCATGATTGGGCAACCCCAAAAAGCTTTGGATCCAATTAATATCTCCCAATAATTTTTGAAAATCATTAAGAGAATTTAGACAATCTTTACGAATTTCAATTTTTTAGGGGGAAACACAAAGGGGATTTATCTTTGTCCCCAAATAAGAAGCAGTGAAACTCATTTGAACCTTTTCAGGTGCAATTAATAGTCCTTTATTATCTAACAATTTAACAAGAAAATCATAGGCATCTTGCAAAACCTCCATATTTCTGGCCGACAATAATATGTCATCCATATAATGAATACATCGAACTGTTGGGAACTGGTTTCTTAATGGAGTCAACACAGCTCCAATATCAAGCTGACATATAGTTGGACTATTGGCCATACCCTGTGGCAAAACTTTCCATTCATATCTCCTGTCAGGGGATTCGTGATTACAAGAAGGTATTGTAAAAGCAAATCGTTGTATATCCTGTGGATGTAGTGGAATGGAGAAAAAACAGTCCTTTATATCAACTATTATAAGAGGCCAATTTTTTGGCAAGGCAGACAACAATGCTAGGCCTCTTTGGACGGAACCCATAATTTGCATTTGAGCATTAATGGCCCGTAAATCATGTAACAGCCTCCATTTACCAGATTTTTTTCTTATGACAAAAATAGGAGTATACCAAGGTGAAAGAGAAGGTTGAATATGTCCTGTAGCTAATTGTTTTTGAATTAAGGAATTTATGGCCATTAATTTTTCAGAGGATAGAGGCCACTGAGGAACCCAAACGGGCTCCTCCGTCTTCCACGTTATGGGTATACTATTCTCAGCGGCCCCTAAGAAAAACCCAGCCCCTGTTTTGGTGAAGTAGCTGAAACCTCTATGGGACTGGATTGACCTTGTAGGTACTTTACTAAGCCTGTCCCGGGGTAATGTCCCATTTTTTTCATCATATTTTGAGAGGTAACTGAAAAATTATTAATTAATTTATATCCCATATTCTTTAACAAATCACACCCCCATAAGGAGATGGGCAACTCTAGGACATATGGTTGTATTTTTCCTTGATGACCTTCTGAATCCTTCCAAATTAAAAGACGTGCACTCATCTCTGGGGCATGGGCAAACCCTAGACCTTGTAGGGTTTGAGAAGAAGTTTGAATAGGACATCCAGAAGGCCAATCTTTTTTTGCTATTATACTTTTATCGGCTCCTGTATCTAACAAGCCCAAAACATCATGATTTTCTATTTGTAACTTTAACAGAGGGCGCTGATCCAGATTAATAGAAAGAAAAGTAAAATCAATTCCAGAGGATCCTATCTCTCTCTTGCTATATTTATTTTTTATGCCAGGAATGGAATAAAAATTTGGAAGCAACAATAATTGAGCTATTCGGTCACCAGGAGAAATAGAAACCACTCCTTGAGGTGACTCAGCTAAGACTTTTATATTATTTTTAATATTGGGATCAACAATACCAGATGAACCACAAGACCTTTAAGCAATGATGAAGCTCAGCCAATGACTAGTCCTACAGCATTAGGATCCAGAGGACCCTGAAAATCGGTATCAAGTACTTGAACACCAGATTGTGGACTTAATAGGTATTTGGAGGAGGAACGGAGGTCCAATCCTGCGGAGCTTTGAGTGGCTCCCCATGAGGCGGAACAATTGTTTGAAGAGTCGCCTGTGGGATATTGGAGGTGGTAAGGGCCCCATATATTTGTGGGCCCTGGGGTTGAGGGCCCTTTTGCCCGTTTTTTGGCAGAGAATTTTTTTGAAGAGGAGGCAGGGGCTGGCCATTGATGTCTTTCACGGAATGGCACTCCTTGGCCCAATGCTTCCCCTTTTTACACCTAGGGCAAAGGCCAGGTTGTTTTATGATATTATCTGGTATAATAGACAAATTTTGTTTCTTTTGTGGACATTGTCGCTTTTGATGACCCATTTGGCCGCATTGAAAACAGGCTCCCGGATTTATCCCGGAGCACTGAGTTAACTGCATAACGGCGGCTGCTAAACCCACGTTAGTTAGAGGGCCATTTAACTCTCGACAGATTTTCATCCAGTCCTCAATATTTTTGTCCTTGTATGGTTGGATAGCAGCTCGGCATTCCTTTGTACACTGTTCAAAAACTAACTGTTTAATCAAAGGTGTTGCCACCTCCACATTAGGACCTAAAACTCTACTTGTAGCTTTAAGGAGACGAGCTACGAAATCTGCAAATGGCTCGGCAGGATCTTGTATAATTTTGGTTAGATTACCAGCAGATTCCCCTGAGCTCCTAAGGGATTTCCATGCTATAATAGCACAAAAATTTATTTGATTATAAACTTCCAAAGGAAGTCGGGTTTGGTTTGGGGCATGTAGCCCTTGTCCTAAAATCATATCTCGATCCCATTGAGGATTTCCAGCAAGAGCATTAGCAGCAGCCTGATCAGAGGCATATTCTATGTTAAAGGCCTTCCATTCCAAAAATTATCCAGGGGTGAGGCACACTCATGTTAATCCATTCCAGTCCCCTGGCATCATGCAGGTTCTAGCCAGAGCTTCCACTTGGGCTAATGTAAAGGAAGCTGTGACCCCATACATGCGAACTGATTCTGCTAATGCCTTAATGACCTTAAAATCAAGGGGTTCATAAAAACAAGCGCCCTGTGTATTTTGAAAAATAGGAAAGGCCAATGGGAGCTCAGTTCTAACACGTGACCAAACTTGAGGGCAAAAGGAATTATGAGATCCCTGAGTGGAAGATGGTAAGGATGGCGGTGGCCCAGGAGGAGGATAACACAGGGGAGGAATTTCTTGTAAACCTGAGGGCATAGGAAAGTCCGGATATAATTTAGGCAAATGGGATTTTTTTGAGGCTGAATGAATCGACACACATGCCATTTGTTTCTTTAACGAACCTTTTTCTTCATCAGAAGAATCAGAAGAGGAGTCTGGCCCTTTAAATTCAGATAAATTTGGATAGAGTGAGAAACGAACAGGTTCCCCTGCTTCACTAACTGCCCGTTCTGACTTATGCTCCTCAGATTTCTGTTCTTTGAGTAATTCAAGGGCGGTTTGCCCTTCCTTAATAGCATCATGATATTTTTGATCTTCTAAACAACCTCTGACCAATTTCCAAATAGGTAGAACACAGGGATTAAGGCTTCCCTGTTGCTTGGCATATTCAAGATCTCGACCAAGCTTCTCCCAACTAGGAACTGTCAGGTTACCTGAGACAGCAAACCATGGAGCGGCGCGGTCACAACCTTTTAAAAATTTTTCTAAGGTAGACTTTCTAAGTTTTAAACTTCTAGAATGAAGTAGCTCCTGGAGAGGCAAAAAAATTGGATGAAACTGTGAAGCCCCCATCCCAAAACTAAGCTCAAAATGAAACTCAAAAATGGTCCGCTTTGATCGAGGCTCTACCTTCGCGTTCCCGCGTCCGCTTTGACCGCAGCTCCACTTTCACTTTCCCGCGTCTGCTTTAACCGCAGCTCTACTTTCACTTTGCCGCGTCTGCTTTGATCGCAGCTCTACTTGATTTGCTCTCCCCTTATCCACAGGTGAGAGCGGTTACCCGCATTTTTCACGGACCCCCCAATCTACCAGGGGACTTACCGGTGCACCTTCCCTGACGACAGCAAGTTCTGAGCTTCACGCACGGGAGCTGATTTTTCCCCGTATGGGCCACCAGTTGTCGCGTCCCTCGACCAGCGATTAAGACGCAACACGAAGCTCTTCTTGCAAGCCGTTTATTCAGGATACAAGTTGAAGAAAAATGGCGAAGATCTGCCTCGCGCAGGGCATTATAAACATTAACTCTCCCAATCACTTCTTGCCACATCTCACTCACTCACTGGCTCACGCTCGTCAGGTCACCACCACGTCATGTACTACGTAACCCTAGCCTCCAAATAAGGAGTTGCTTCCTGCATAGCCATGTGCCAATCAAGCTCAGAGGCAGGAAGCCAGTGCCATCTCTTAATGGCGGCTCACCACACTTGTTTGCAGTGTCACAGGAACTAAGTAAGGAATTCCCAAGCCACTCTCCCTACAACAAAGCCAACCAGCTTATTTGAATGGACAGAATGGTTGTTCAGTTTCTCCTGTGTGGGCATCCCAAATTATTGTCCACAACAAAGAAAAAAGTTGTTAAGATTTCTCCAGAGAAGTGCACGGGGAGAGGAGAGAATTAGCCTGGTTTCCTTCTAAACCAGGACTGTCCGAGAGTGATGTCAGGTCAACCACATGCTCTTTGGTGGTTGAACATCCCTAATCCAAAAATCTGAAGTCCAGAACTTTTTTATTTTTTGGTACTATGGATTGAACCCAGAAGCATGCTATCTCTGAACTATAGCCCCAGCCCTTTATTGTGTGTATGTTAGTGCCACCCAGTCCCTTTTTTTTTTTTTTTTTTTTTTTTGTGTGTGTGTGTGTGTGTGTGTGTGTCTGGGAATTGAACCCAGGGGCATTCTACATCCCAACTACACCTCCAGCCTAATTTTTTATTCTTTATTTTGAAACAGAATCTCACCAAGTTGTGGAGCTAGGAGGTCTATTTTAGGCCTTGAGGGTCACGTGATCTCTCTTGCAACTGCTTAGCTCTGCTTGGTAGTATAAAAGCATCCTGTATTGATACATGCAAGCCCATGTTTCTAGCAGCACAATTCACAAGAGCCAAACAATGACACCAACCTAGCTGGACATAACAGAAGAATGGGCAAAGAAGAGGTGCTATATGCACACAGTGGCATTTTACTCAGCCATAAGCAAGAACAAAATTATGCCACTGGCGGAAGACAGCTGGAACTAGAGAATATGATGCCAAGTGGGATTGGTCAGTCTCAGAAAGCTGAGGGTCAAAGATAGGGGTGGTAGCACATGCCTGTGGTCCAATTAGTTGGAGGCTGACAGGAGGATCACAGTTTTGAGGCCAGCCTCAGCAACTTAGTGAGATGCCTCAGCTGCTTAGTGAGACCCTATTTCAAAATAAATAATAACCAGCCAGGTATGGTGGTGCACACTTGTAATCCCAGTATTTAGGAGGCTGAGACAGGAGGATCACGGTTCAGATAGCTTCAGCTACTTTTGCCCTTTACAACTCAGTAAGACCCTATTTCAAAATAAAGAATACAAAATAGGACAGGTGTGTTGCTCAAAGGTAGAATGTCCCTGGGTTCCATCCCCAGTACCACAAAAATAATACATACATACATACATACATACATACATACATACATACATACATACATACAAACAAATAGCTGGACATGGTGGTGCCTACTTGTAATACCAACATTCGGGAGTCTGAGACAGGAGGATCTTGGTTTAGCCAGCCTCAGTTACTTAGTGAGGCTTTTTGCAACTCAGTGAGAACCTGTTTCAAAATAAATAAAAAGGAGGCTGAGAGTATTGCTTGGAAGTAAATGCTTCTGGGTTCCATCCCCAGCACAGAAAAAAAAAATGTCAGGTGCAGTGGCATGTGTCTATAATTCTAGTACTTGGGAGGCTAAGATAAGAGGGTTGGCAGGTTGTCGGCCAGCTGTAGCAATTTAGTAAGGTCCTCTGCAACTTTGTGAGACCCTGTTTTGTATTTATTTATTTATTTATTTATTTATTTATTTATTTATTTATTTAATTTTTGGTGGTCCTGGGGTTTCTGGAAGCCCTTCTACCTCTGGGCTACACTCCCAGACCTATTTTTACATTTTTATTTGGAAACAGGGTCTCCTAAGCCAGCACGCGCGGCTGGCTTTGAACCTGTGTGATCCTCCTGTCTCTGCCTCCCAAACGCGGGGATTACAAGTATGCGCCACCATGCCTGGCTGTGAGACCCTGTTTTAAAATAAAAAAAAATAATATAGGGCTGGAAGTGTAGCTCAGAGGCAGAATGTCCATGCATTAAATGCCCCTGGGCTCAATCTCCAGTACCAAAAATAAATAAATGAACAAACAAACACACACACAAACAAATAAATTAAACAAACTACATACCTAGATCAGAGCAACATATGTTTGGCTGATACTCACTTTGTCTACACCCATGCTCAATATGTAATTCTCCTTTTTGTTCCACTTCAAGGCAAAAATGGGGCTTTGTGCTGACTCAATGTGCTGGCCAGGTTACCTGTTTGGAGAAAAGACAGATGCATTGACTTCAAAGTCACTACCTAAACTAGTTTGCACTCCCACCAAGTGTAAAGGAGTTCCTTTCCCCACATCCTCACCAGCATTTGTTATTTGACTTTTTTATGCTTGACACTCTGATTGGGGTTAGATGGAATCTCAGCATAGTTTTGATTTGTATCTCTTCTTTTGTGAATCATCTATTCAGTTAAGTTGCCCATTTCTTGATTGGGTTATTTGTTTTGCTAATGTAGAGCCTTTTGAGCTCTTTGTTTTTTTTTTTTGTTTGTTTGTTTGTTTTTTTTTTTTTTTTTTTTTTTGGTGGTGGTACTGGGGTTCCTGGAAGCCCTTCTACCTCCGGGCTACACTCCCAGACCTATTTTTTTTATACTTTTTTAATTTGGAAACAGGGTCTCCTAAGCCAGCGGGCGTGGCTGGCTTCAAACCTGCACGATCCTCCTGTCTCTGCCTCCCAAGCGCAGGGATTACAAGCGTGCACCACCACGCCCGGCTGAGCTCTTTGTATATTCTGAATTTTAGCCCTCTATCAGAGTGGTGGCTGGTAAAGATCTTTCATTCTGTAGCTTCCTCTTTAGGTTTTTGATGCTTTCCTAGTTCAGCCACAGTGGAGCTCAGCATGTAGATTCCTTAGAAAACTGGGACTGGATCCACCATATGATCCAGCTATACCACTCCTGGGTATGTTTCCAAAGGTGTTGAAATCAAAGAACTACAGTAACATATGCATACCCATGTTCATAGCAACACAATTCATAATAGCCAAAATATGGAACCAACCTAGGTCTCCATAAACAGATAAATGGATTGCAAAATTATGAGAAATACACATGATGGAATTCTACTCAGCTATAAAGAACAAAATCATGTCATTAAAAAAAAAGATGGAAAGACTTTGAGAATATTATGTTAAGTGAGATCAGCCAAGCACAGAAAGAGAAGGGACATATGTTTCTCTAATATTCCCAAACTAGGGAGCACTGGGGATACCAGATGGACTGTAGATAATGGAGGGGAAACCTCTTCAAAGCCAGAATGGAAGGATAGGAGAGGAAGAAGGCAGTTTACTTTGTTTATGTTTAAGCACAGCTTCTAAAAATGTATTTTAATCCACACAGTGTCAGAATTGAGATCACTTAGGAAGGACATGCTAGCACTGATGGAGAATTATAAAGTAAATGTTGCAAATGGATGGAAATGACAAATATAAGCATGATTTTGTAAACATTTAAGGCTGACTCAGAATATGTTAAAAGCTATCCACAATTTTGGCTATGTATATGTATCCAGTGTTCACATTTTATATAAAAAGCTTCTAATCTGTGGTTCTTCCCATTTTCATTCTTAAAAAGTTAATGCTTGCTTAGGTGAATAATCCTGAGGAAACTCAAAGTTTACTTTTGACCCTTAGGGGAAGTTTACTTAATAGCATTTTGGTGAAGAGCAGAAGTTATGTAAACTGCTCTCTACCTCTCAGAATATACAAAAAAGCAGATTTTATTTGTACTTCTATGACAGTTCCTGAGATGGAAAGCTAGTGATAAGTATCAAGAATATAATCAGGTGCTTTAAATAATCTCTATTACATGATATTTATTATTATTAAATTATAGTGTGACTTAGAAATGGCAATGACCTAAATTAATTTTTCTATACCTTTATATTGCTGTATCTGAAATATTCATCATAAGACTCTACTCTTTTAAATTTTTTTTGAAAATTTTAAGTTTTAAAATATATTTTTCTAGGATATTTTTTTAAAGCTTTATCTTCCCTGTAGACTTCTCCTAATTTATGTCTTATGTGGTAAAAATGGATATTTTAGGAGACCAGGAACTCTCTCTGCCATACCACATGTGATCCTTTGATCGGAGTTTGTGTAATTGGGATCTGTGGCCTCTGCTTCTCTTCATTTTCCTGTTCTCACTCTCTGGGCCCCAACAGGGCCTCCATGTCTCAGGAGTCACACTTGGCCTTGGCCATGCAGACATGAATAGGTAGGTTCCATATTTGAGAACTTTGGAGTCTAGTAGAAGGCTGCAGAGACATAGGTACTAAGATGAGAAAGGACACACATAAAAAGTACCCACAATAAAGTACCTCATCAGAAAATTAACAAGTGCTCTATGTTTTTGAAAAACATTATTTTTTCTCTCCCCTATAGCTTCTGTAGCTGCTGATTTTAAGAGTCTATTATTTTTTCTAGAAGGAGATGAGTCTCTTAAGGTTCTCTAGCCAATCCTCTCAGTTGAAGTTTAGGCAAAATAATATCATTGATAGATAGGGGTGTGGCTGCCTTCTGTACCTTTCTTTGTAAGAGAGCAGGGGGAACAAGCCTGTTGGTGCATGGAATTGCTGATGAACAACAGTTGCAGCTCCAAAAGGTTGGTATGAATACCTGGAGATACATTTTGCCCTGGAAAGTTGATTCTTCCATCCTCTGAGTTCCGAGCTTAAGGGACTACTTTTGAGGAGCCAGTTCTGGAGGGCGAGGAAGAATGCTGTGATAAACACTCTGCTTTATGAAGGGCACAGACAGATCTTAAATGACTAATCCAGTGTTACAGACTTTGATTCTGGCTCATGTCTCCCATGTAAGCCACTCTGTAGCTACTGAACCAGACTCACTGCAGTAGTTCTGAGGGTAGCACAGGTCTTGAAGAAGCAGTGTTCCAGCATACCTTCAATTGTACCAAGGGACAAGCAGAGGCCTCCAGTGTAAAAGTTCTTATGATTTGGAGGTTAAAAGCACCCTTGCAAATGTTTTCAAAGCACTCTTAGACTCATAAAAATTCTTGTAGGATTAAACACCATTTTAAATGTACTTGAGATTCCAATCTGTGTATCTGACGGTAAATAACTGTGCTCTATCTAACAGCTGGAAAATGGGTCTGCCTCCCGTAAGAAGCTACTTTTTCCAGCCTAAGACTCAGCTGCATGTTTGCTTAACTAAGTCACCTTTGCATACCTTTAAGCTACCTTTACCTTTTGAGTAACTATCTTCATTTCCTAGCGCCAGACTGAACCAAGCCAATAAAGAGCACGTGGACAGCGGCGGGCCTGGAATGGCCAGGCAGCCAATGTTGATGGCTGTTTTCTCCCAGGGCACAAGGCTAACATCTTGTTAGCTTCTTCCCAAGTGAATTGTCTCTGATCATCCTCATAGGAGTGTGGAGAGGAGGGTCAGGCATACCCTGTATAAAGTGTGTCATCCTATTTTATAGTTGTACTGTGGGAACACCAGAAACTTCCACCAGTTCAGTGGGTCTGGTTTGCATGTTGGTTTTGCATGTAAAAACTAGCTGCTTACTCTATACCCCTCCCATAGCAGCGTGAACTGGGATGGGGGTGGCTGGGCCACTGTGGCATTCGTTCCTGTGACAGTTTTTATCTGTTAGAGGCAGATTGTTACATCTTTTTTGAAAGGCATTTGTGTTTGCCTTATTTTGCATATGTCAATCCAGGGTATATAGAAGAGCTGGGAAGGTGAGAGTTCTCATCCACTGCTGTATCCTTAGCATCTGGAACCCTGATTGACATGCCCAAGGCATCCTGTAAATACTCACTGAGGATAAATTCTAGCTCATTGGCAGCTGGTTGAATTTTAAAGGTACTCAGTCCTCCACAGTCCCTTATTTAGCCTGTAGGTAGAAGTATTTCTGCAAATGAGTAGCTAGGTAGTAACAGTCCGTAGCTTATAATTGTGGAATGAGTCATGACCACTTTCCAAGTTCAATACAAGTTCAGTGTCTTGCAGTGACTTAGGGAAATTGAAGTTTTAAAGGTCCTGGTCTCAGTAATTCCCTGGAATAAATCTCTTGAAAGGAGATGTGGACTGAAATGTGCAATTACCAGTAACTGAGGTTTTATCTGAAGGCACTGAGATGAAATGACTCCTTTTGGACAACCCATTGGCATTTGAGCCCTATTTTTCAAGAGGACAGGGAAACCTTTTTAAAAGATTGACAAAGATGCTATTGTGTCATGTGTGGAATATAATAGATGTTAATTCATGTTTGGTTTTCTTGCCCACTTTAAATTAAATGTATTGTGTTTCTGGGTCCTCTTTATTTTATTTTATTTTTTATTTTTTATTGGTGCACTGTATTCATACATCATAGTGGGATA
Organism: Muscardinus avellanarius; assembly: GCF_963383645.1. Taxonomy (NCBI): domain Eukaryota; kingdom Metazoa; phylum Chordata; class Mammalia; order Rodentia; family Gliridae; genus Muscardinus; species Muscardinus avellanarius. The sequence goes on from NC_137809.1 coordinate 7,130,483, forward strand.
CAAACTTTTGTAGACATACATGCACACATCACCCAGTCAGCCCCCACCCGATCCCCACCCCATTCTCTCCCCATCCCTCCTTCCCATGCTTGGCTTAGTGCTTGACATCTAGTATTATAGCAATTTATCCAAAATTAAAAATGATAATCTCACATAACAGTTTCATTTGTCTGATACCAAGCTTTTGATGACTTAAAGATAACATTTCAATATTTCTTTTTGCTTTCTTTCTTACAAGAGAATATTTTTTTCTATTTTTTTTAGGTGAAACTATCATATAGTTATATATTTATTTTTCAGAAAAAAATCTATCCTAATATGGAATATGGATTCTAGATACCCAAAATGATTGGGTCCTCTTTTAGCTGTAAAAATACTTCATCACTAAAGCATGCAGTTTGATCCATAATTGTTCTTCAGGTTCCCAAAAGTTATGGAAGTTTCTTCTATCCTCAAGTGTTGTGTTTCCCACCTGTCCACTAGAGAAGGAATATCTTGGTAGGATCCTACAGTGTTTCCTGTAACATCTGAAATAATCAGTCTCTTTCACAAGTCGGCTTTTTTTAAAACCCGATAATTGCAATTTAATGGTATTCAATAAAGTGGTACTGTACATGTAAGCTAAGTTCTTTTTAATGACAAAATTTTCTTAAAGACTTTAGAAGGAATAGTGTATATGTTTTGCTATGTCATTTGGTAAGAATGCTGCCAACAGGTTAAGAACAAGTTAGAAAATTAAGAACATCTTGGATTTTTATTCTCCAAAGATCTGAAGATGAGAACAAATGATGGTGTCAGAAGATGATTTTTTAAACAACATGAGAGTTTCAGAAGCATGGCATTTTGGTGGAGTTCCATGTACATCACATGGCCAGGCTCTGCGTGTTGATCCTGTTGGTTTGGGCTAAGAGCCAAGGCTGCTGTGTGTAGACAAAGGTGAAACAGTGTTCTAGTTCTGTATTGTGGTGTCCACCCAAATAAAACTCCTCCAAGTAAAAAAAAAAATAGATAAAAGACCTAAATATAAATCTTAAGACTATAAACTTTTAGAAGAAAATCTGGGTCATAAAACCTCACAACATTGAAATTGGCAGTGATTTCTTGGATATGATTTCAATGGCACAGGCAACAGAAGGGTAAATAAACTCCCTAAAATAATTGTATTATCCAAAGACAATGTAAACAGTTAAAAGTTACTGCTAGAATGGAATAAAATATTTCCAAATGCTATATATGAAGGTATATTAATATTCCAACTAGAAATCCTAAAAATTAATAATAAAAGCAAACAATACAATTTAGAAATAGGTAAAAGACTAACATAATAATGAATCTCCAAAGATAACCAATCTTAGTTGTCTGTTGGATGGAAAATCTTGTTTCTCTGGTTCTGGTGTGTGTTACCTATTTCTTCTTTGTAGTTAATCTCTTTGAGTATTTTCTCTAGCGCTGGTTTTGAAGACATAAATTCCTTCAGTTTCTGTTTGTCATGGAAGCTTCTTATTTCTCCATCTAATTTGATAGAAAGTTTTGCTGGGTAGGAAATTTTTGGCTGGAAGTTGTTTTCTTTCAGAGTTTGGAATATGTTACTTCAAGCCCTTCTGGATTTCATGACTTGGTTTGGGAAGTGTGGAGTGATTCAAATTGGTTTGCCTCTGAATGTCATTTGGCCCTTTGTTTTTGTTGCCTTTAAGATTCTCTGCTTGGCTTCCACATTGGTCATTTTGACAATTATGTGGCGTGGAGATCCTCTTCTCCAATCCTGTCTAAAGGGAGTTCTATAAGTTTCCTGGACCTCTGTATCAACCTCTTGCTCTATGTTTGGAAAATTTTCTGCTATTACTTCCTTGAAGAGATTGTTGATCCCTTTGGTTTCACCTTCTTTTCAATCCTGTATTCTGATTATTCTTAGGTTAGCTCTCTTAAAATGGGCCCATATTCCCTCAATGTCAGATTCCTGCTGTCGGATATTTTTTTCTAAATTAGAAACTATGTGTTCATTTTTGGAGTGATCATCTTCTAGGAGCGAGATTCTATTCTCCATGTGGTCTAATTGGTTGTTTGTACTTTGAATTGAGGCCTTTACTTCAATGATTGCATCCTTTATCTCTTTTTGACTCTCTCTCTGTGAATTCTTTTCGAAACACCTCTATTATTTCTGCAGTTATTTTCCTGATTTGATCTTCCAGAAATCTCTGAATTTCTGTTCTATCGGGTTCTGATGTTGTGGGGTTGTGGGCATTCATTGCTCCATTGTTATTCCTCTTTCCCATGATTTCAGAAGTTTGTGCCTTCTCTGGATTCTTCCCTGGGTCACTACGACTTCACTTAAGGTGCTCTGGATCTCGAGTCTGTGGTATCTTAGTCACCACTACTCCTCTACTGGGTTGTATCGAAAAAGTCGAAGGGAGTCAATTGAGGCTGCTTTAGAGCATGGGGGGTGCCAGGTTGGGCGTTCTCCTGCGGGGAGTTGTGACTATGGTGTGATATCTCTGCCACCGCCACTCCCCCACGAGGTCAAGTCCCTGGGAGTGCAGTTCTGGGATTTCTCCTCTAGGGGCCACAATTTGACTCACGGTTGTTGAGTGAGCTGATGGAGCTGTAGTGGACTCGGTGAATTTGCTGCTGCTGCCGGCAGTGGCAATATGGCACCACTGCTATGCCCTCGGCCATGAGGCTGGTATATTTCTTCTCTGGTTTTGAACTCTGCTCTGAGTCCCTGCAGGGTGTGCTGAGCCCAGCCCCTGGGAGCTTCAGACGCTCCCTGTGCCGAATAATCTGCCGAATTCCTCCCAGCTGATCCACAGCTGCTCACATTGGCTCACTGTCCGCCGCTCCTCTCTGGAGCCTAGTGGGCTGTTGAGTGCGTTGGTGTGGTGCTGTCCGGTGAATTCGCCGCTGCCGCCAGCAGTAAGGCTCTGTTGCTGCGTCCTTGGACATGAGGCTGGTGTATCTCCTCTGTGGCTCTGAGCTCCGTTCTGAGTTCCCCTCCTCTCTGAAGCCTGGTGCTGCAAGGGAAAATTGCGCCCACGACACTCTGCACCGCGGTTCCAGCTACAGCACTGCGGTCTGGTTTCTTTCTGGTGTCTCGTTTTTCCAGCCCTCTTTTTCTCTTTCCCTTGTATTTACATTTTTTGTTTCTCTGCTGATGGTGTTTTCTGGCTATAAAAGGTACTAATTTTATGGTAATAGAGATTGGTTGTTAGCGAGGCTCGTAAACCCTGGTTTTCTCCATCGCCATCTTCCCGGAAGTCCTCATAATTTTTTTTTTCTAAAGAAAGTCAAGCTGGGCGTGGTGGCACATGCTTATAATCCCTGCGCTTGGGAGGCTGAGACGGGAGGATCGCATGGGTTCAAAGCCAGCCTCTGCTACTTAGTGAGGCTTTCAGCAACTTAGTGAGACCCTGTTTCCAAATAAAATATAAAATAGGTCTGGGATTATAGCCCGGAGGTAGAAAGCCTCTGGGGTCCACCCCCAGTGCCACCAACAAAAAAATGTCACTATCTGCTTGCTGGACTGACATGGAAGACCCCCTTGCCTGCCCCATGTGAGCTGCAGAATGAAGGAATGGGACATGAATGAATGGAACATAGAAGACAGATGGGCTCATCTTAAAAGAGCCTAAAATTAGACATGGGAAAAAGGATAGAATATTAAACAAAAAGAAATATCAATTTCTTCAAAATATATTACCAGGAAAATTTCCAAACACAGTAAAAAAGGTCGATACACAGGTACAGGAAACCTATAGATTTCTCTTTACACAAGATCAGAGAAAAGGTTCACCACACCACATAATGGTCAAACTCACACAAGCCAAGGACAGAGTCTTAAAGGCAACAAAAGCAAAAGACCAAATGATATTCATGGCAAACCAATGACAATCACTCCAGAATTACAATGCAAGTCATAAAAGCCAGCAGGGCCTGGAGCAACGTATTCCAAACTCTCAAAGAAAACACCTTGCAGTCAAAAATTTTCTACCCAGCAAAACTATTTCTCAAATTCGACAGGGAAATAAAAATCTTCCACGACAAACAGAAGCTGAAGAAATTTATCTTCCTTCAAAATGAATACTAGAGAAAATACTCAGAGATTAGCTAAAAAAGGAAATAATCAATAAATGTCAGAGCCAGAGAAACAATAATTTCCATCAAGCAAACCACTAAACAAAGAAGAAAACACACTAGCTCAAACACAATTTAAAACTCAATATGCTAGGTATTCAAATTCATCTCTCAATACTCTCAATGAACATAAATGGCCTCAATGCCCCAATTTAAAGGCATAACGTGACAAAATAGATTAAAAATGGAGATGTGCTAAAATAAAGGTAGTACATGCCAATGGAACTAAAGACAAACAGGAGTAGCAACTATGATATCAGACAAATTAGACTTCAAGCCCAAGCTTATCGAAGAGATAAAACAGGTAAATTTTTACTGGTAAAAGGAACAAGCCAGCAAGAGGAAATAACAATGGTCAACATCTATGCCCCAAACAGAATTGCAGCCACTTTCATAAAACATACTCTTTGTGACATTAAGTCACACATAAATACCTATACAATAATACTGGGACACTTCAACAGTACTCTCACAATGCTAGACCAATCTCATAGAAAAAAGATCAATAAAGATGCCTCAGACCTATAGAACACCATAAAACAAATAGACCTATTAGACACATAAAGATTATTCCACCCAACTATAGCAGAATTCACTTTTTTCTCAGCTGCTCATAAAACCTTCACCAAAATAGACCACATGCTGGGTCACAAAGTGAGCACTAAAATACCTAAAAATGTGGCATACTTCCCTGCATCTTTGCAGACCACAATGGAATACAATGAGAACTCAACTATAAGACCCAGCATAACCACCTAAACACGTAGAGACAAAAAAACAAACTGCTGAATGAGAAGTGGGTCATAGAAGAGGTAAGAAATGAAATGAAGAAATTCCTGGAAACAAATGAAAATAGAGACACAACATATCAACACTTCTGGGACACCAGGAAGGCACTATAAAGAGGAAAATTCATAGCACAAAGTGCCCACCTAAAAACAAAAGAAAGGCATCAAATGAGTAACCTACTGACACACTTCAAAACCCTCAAAAACAGGAACAGTCTAATACCAAAGCCAAAAAAAACCCAGAAAATTATTAAAATCAGAGCTGACATCCTTGAAGTAGTGAATAAAACACAATACAGAAAATCAACAAAACCAAAAGCTGGTTTCTGGAAACATAAAAAGATAGATAAGCTACTGGCCAACCTAACTAAAAGAAGACAATTAATACAAATTACAAAAATAAGAGATGAAAAAGGAGATATTACCACTGATACTGACAGTATAGAAATCCAGAGGATTATCAGAAATTATTTGGAAAAAACTATACTCCAACAAAATGGAAAATCAAGAAACTGATAATTTATAAATATATATATAACCTTCCTTAACTGATTCAAGAAAACATAGAAAATTTGCTGGGATCCAGCCCTAGCAAGAGTCAGGAGTCCAGGAGCAGTGAAGTGAGGAGTCGGCAAAGTTTGGAGAAGAAACAGCACACAGATGCGATGGAGAGGGAAGCTGCTCTCTTTAGTTTACATTTTTGCTCTCCCAACTTTCGGTTTTGGCAAGCATCTTATACTTTCTTTTTTGGCTACATTCTACTCTTACAATTTTTTTTAGAATTAATCCATCAGTAAGTATACAAAGAACTAATACATCAAGGCAAGATAACAGACAGCCAGTTGCTTTTTTAAGGGAACATTTCCTCTTACAAGAAACCATGGAAAAAATCAGAAGTTTATTATTAACTACTAATATAATATCAAAATAATATCCTATGCAAAGCATTATAGTTTCTGATTAATATACATAATTGTTTTTTAATCAATAGGCACTACTAAGGAGAGGAACATTTCATACTTTCCCATGTCCCAAGGCTGTGCCTGGGTACACATCTATTCTGCTGCTGTCCACGTACCCATTGTACAACCAAAAGGGGTAGGGTTACTGGGGGGTCGGTAGCCACTCTGCCATACCTTACCTCTGAGTAAACATGCTGGCCTTTGAGAATTCATAATGGTAGGAACAATTTGTCTTGGCTCTGTTTTAGGTGTATTGTTAATATTGCTTGGGAAAAAACTGGGGAGGATCGGTTGCTTTTAAGGCTTGTTCTGCTTGTTATTGTCTGAGTCTTTATAGAATTCTTGTTAGATCGGTAATTTGGAAATTTAGGTGCAACTCATACATAAACGTTACAGTTTCAGGGAGTAAATCTTGAATTATTTTACACAACTTGAAACCATTAATAACATAAATCTCAGGTATCTTTTAGTAACAAAACCAATTCCAAAAAAAATCCCCAAATCCCAATGCCTAACACTATTCCCCAAAAAGAGATGCCGCACACACCTGTTCCAGGAAATGTCTGCCATGCAGCATTCCTGCTAAAACGAGCCTTGCTCAGTTTTAGACTGGGAACAAGGCACAGCAAAAATTGAAATTGACCAGTAGCAATCAAAGGCATTGATGCAGCAATAAAGAACCTACCATCAAATAAAAGCCCAGTACCACATGGTTTCCCAAGTGAATTTTACAAAACTTTTTATACAAAGGAAAATTTTTTGTTGTTGTACTGGGGAAAGAAAACGGGAGCATTCTAACTCCAAAAGACATCCCCAGCCCTATTTTTTATTCTTTATTTTGAAATGGTCACACTGAGTTGCAAAGGCCCTCACTAAGTAGCTGAGGCAATTTGTGAATTGCAATCCTCCTGTCTCAGGCTCCCAAATGCTGGCATTACAAGTGTGAGGCACCACACCTCACTTAATAGTGCTAATCTTAATACTCCTAAATCTATTTAATGAAATAGAAAAACAAGGACTCTTCCAAATACATTGTGAAGTCAACATCACATTAATACCAAAACCTAATAGAGGCAGCTCAAAGAAAGAAAATTATAGTTCTATCTAGTTGGTGAATTTAGATGCAAAACTGCCAGACAAAAAACACACATTCAAACCTCATCAAGAAAATTATACACCAAGACCAAGTAGGGTTCATCCTAAGAATGCAAGGCTGACTCAACATAGAAACATCACTCCATGTAATTCATCACATAAACAGAACCAAATACAAAAGAATCACATGGTCTCTTCAATACATGCTGAAAAAGCACTCGACAGAATCTAACAACCATTTATGCCAAAGCACTGCAGAGAATCAGAATAGAAGGAACCTACCTCAACATCTTAAATGTGCTTGGGAGGCAGAGACAGAAGGATTATGCAGGTTCAACACCAGTCTCGCTGGCTTAAGAAACCCTATTTCCAAATAAAAGATAAAAAATAGGTCTGAGGCCGGGCGTGGTGGCAAATGCTTATCATCTCCGCGCTTGGGAGGCAGAGACAGGAGGATCGCGCAGGTTTGAAGTCAGCTGCGGGCACTGGCTTAGGAGACCCTATTCCAAATATGTAAAAATACGTCTGGGAGCGTAGCCCGGAGGTAGAAGGGCTTCCAGGAACCCCAGTACCAACACACACACACACACACACACACACACACACACACACACACACACACACACAAAGTCTGGGAGTGTAGCCCGGAAGTAGAAGGGTTCCATCTGCAGTACCAAAAAAAATTATACATATAAATATTATTATACATATAAATATTATATATATATATATATGCATATATATATATTATATATATTAGAAGTTCTTCAAAAAGTGATCTACGATTCAATACAATACCCATTAAATTGTCAAAGTCATTTCTCACAGACTTAAAAAATTCAGTCCTTTATTTGGGAGGAAAAAACACAGAAGAGCCAAAGTTGTTCTCAGCAACAGGAACCATGCAGGACCCAGCACAATACCTGACTTCAAACTATACTACAAACCCATAGTAATAAAAACAGCACGGTATTGGCACAAAAACAGACACATAAACTAATAAGCAGGAATAGAAGAGTCTGAAACAAATCCACACACTTACAGCCAATGGATTTTGGACAAAGGGACCAAAAATATCCATTGGAAAAAACGAATGCCTCGTTAACAGATGGTGTTGGCAAACTACCCACTTTCTAACCCTGCACAAGAGTCAACTCAATATATATCAAAGACTTGGAAATTAAACCGGAAACCTCACAGCTCCTTAAAGAGGGCATACACTTCAACACATAAGCACAGGTAAAAATTTTCTCAAAAAGACCCCAAAGGCACAAGAATCTAAAAGGTGGATTCATACATGGGATTGCATTAAACTTAAGAGCTTCTGTACAACAAAGGAATCCATCAACAACCTCAAGAGAGGTTCAGACAGAATGGGAGAAAATTCTAGGCATCTAATATCTAGGATATCAGAGTACTCAAAAGACTCACTGCTTAGAAGTCAAATAACCCAATGAAAAATGGACAAGACAACTAAATAGACACTTCACAAAAGAAGAAACTCAAATGGCCAATAAATGCATGAAAAAATGCTCAACATCGTTAGCAATCACAGAGATGCAAATCAAAACTACCCTGAAATTTTACCTAACTCCAATTTTAGAGTGGCAATCATTCAAAACACAGACAACAGCTGGGCGTGGTGGCGCATGCTTTTAACCCCAGCATTTGGCAGGCTGAGACAGGAGGATTGCCGTTCTCAGACTACTACTTAGTGAGGACCTTTGTGCCGGAGACAGCCAGCAAAAGTACGGGTTCTGAAGAGAGGTGTGAGGATGAAAGGATGGGAGGGTCGCCAGCACACTCCTGGGCCGATATCTCTACTGGCCAACAGCCAGGTTTATTTCTCTTCTGGTATTTATACAATTTCTAGCTTTGGGTTGTACAGGAATGCAATAATGACAAATCCAAAATACATATTTCACTTTGCCACTCAAACGGTACCCTGGTACAACATAAACCTAAAGTTAACTAGCACACAGAACAATTAGCATCAATCATTCCGAGAGGGTCTTACTTACTTAGACTCCATGACTCCAAACTTTGTTGACTCTGGGCAAAGGACAGTCAGAAGTGCACTTTTGAGTAAGGGTGAGACAAGATAGGGTAAAAACCTTAATGGCTCCCCACACCTTTGTAACTCAACGATGAGACCCTGTTTCACAATAAAGAATAAAAAATACATCTGGGGGCTCAGAGGTAGAATGCCCCTGGGTTCCATTCCCAGTACCACAAACCCACCCCCCCCACACACACACAACAACAAAAACAAAAACAAAGGCTGGTGACGATATGAAAGCACAAACTCTAATACATTGTTGGTGGAAATGGAAATGTGCAATCCCTTTGCAAAACAGTACGAAGGATCCTCTGAAGAATGGACAAACTTACCAGCAATACCACTTCTGGGTAGCTGCCCAAAAGAATGGAAACCAAACTGCAAAAGTAGTCTGTGCATATCTATGATCATCGCTGCAGATGCACAATTGGGAAACTCTGGAACCATCCACGATGTCCATCTATAGATGAAAAAATTACAAAGCAATGGGGTATGTACACAATGGAGTTTTACTCAGCCATAAAGAGGAACAAAACTATGTCATTTGTGGGGAAATGGATGGAACTGAAGAACATTATGCTATGTGAGATTAATCAGTCACAAAAAGTAAAAAAAAAAGAAAGGATAAATGGATGCTCTAATACTTGGAAGGTAGGCAGAAAGAGGCTCATAGGAGGAACTCTAAAGAATAAAGAAACCGTAGATGAGCAAATAAGGCGACCTGAGGGGGACGGGAGGGAGGAAGAGGAAAATTCCCTAATGTACACAATACACATTCATAAACATTTCAGAGTCAATCAGTATGCCAAACAAGAGAAGGAGGGAAGTGGGAGAAAATGGAGAGTGATGAGTGATGTGTGCTTATATGCCTCTACTATCTTGTACCCCATTAAGACGTATGACTACAATCCATCAATTAAATAAATAGTCAAAAATTAAGATTATGCACCAACAAATACAAATAAGCTAAATTAAAAAAAGACTTGGTTATAGGTTGGAGAAAAAATGTTCTTGAGTGGAATCCCCAGTAGCATAACACACACAAAAAGAAATCTAGCAAATTATGTTCAAACCCACATCAACATGATTGTGCAACATACCAAGCATGTTTCATTCCAGAGATGCAAGATTGGCTCAATGTACACAAAGCAATAAATGAAACCTGTCACATAAACATAATGAAGAGCAAGAACCACATGATCATAACAACAGATGGAGAAAAACCATCTGACAAAATTAAATACCAATTCGTGCAAATAAAAATCTAAAGAAAATGGAGATAGAAGGACCTTGAAGAGGTCCTTCTTGAAGAGGGTATAGGTCCAAGACAGAGGCATAAGTTAACACTTGGATTACACTATTTTGGGATAAGTACATAATGGAATTTCACTCAGTCAAAAAGAAGAACAAAATTTAATCATTTTATGGGAGGTGGATGGAACTAGAGAACATGAAGCTAAGTGAGCTTAGCCAGTCACAAAAAGTGAAAAGTTGGATGTTCTCCCTAATATGCAGAAACTAGGGAGAAAAATGGGACATAGGAGAGACTCTAGACAAAGAAGGAGAAACCTTAAATGAGTAATGAAGGTGATGTAAATCAGGGAATAAGAAGGAGGAGAGGAAAGCTACCTAATGTGCATGATGTACAGTCACAAACATAACAAAGTCAGTCACTACGTTAAACATGAGGAAGAGGGAAAAAGGAGTAGGGTGAAAATTGGGGGAGGGCCAAATGAGTGATGTGTGCATGTATGACTATCCATTCTGTACCTCATAATGATGTTTGATTATAATGCACCAACAAATTAAAAAATCAACTTATAGAAACCAACCACTTTTCTATTCGCCAACCATGAAAGAAAACGATTGTATTCACAATAGCCTTGAAAAGTGTAAATAATTTATATTATATATATATATATATATATATATATACACATATATATATAAATATTATATATATACACATTATACATATTATAAATATTATAATATATAATATATTATATATTATATATTATATATTATAACATAAATATTAAATATATTATAACTATATATTGTATATATTTATAATATATATAATATATATATTACAAATATATATATTATATATATTATATATAGGAAGCAAAATACCTGTACAATGAAAATTACAAAATGAGACTGGGTTCGATCTCAATAATATAGGAAGATTTCACCAACCTCTTGCAATGTTAGTTAGATTATCCAGAGTAAAGATCAATAAAGCTTCTTCAGATCTAATGAATACTCTGCAGAACAAATAAACCTAACAGATATTACAGACTATTTTTACCCAAAGCTGCTGAATTTACAGCTTCCCAAATACTGGGATTTTAGGTATATGCCACCATGACTCTCATTTTTAACTCTTTTGAAAAATTAGCTGCACCTAGAAATGTGTATCTGGTCATGAGCTGCCCACTTTTAAGTATCAGAAAACTGATATTAAATATCCTGATTAAATATAATTCTGATTAAATGTAATTTAATTCAGGCTTAAAACGGAGGGAATGGGGAGCAAATTGGGGAAGGGCTAAATGTGTGATGTGTGCATGTATGCCTCTACATCTTGTGACCCATTAAGATGTATGGCTGCCATGCACCAATACAATAAAATATGAAATTACATATTTGCAGCCCAAGCAGAGAACATGCTTCTTTATAATCAACTGGAAAGAAATTTAGAAATGCAGGACACTGAGAAACAGCAAATGAACTAAACTGGATCCTCCTAATTCCAGTTTGCTAAAGTGTAAGGGAAACACAGATTACACCACATAGGAGTGGCTGAGCACAGAACTATCTAGAACATAAGAAGACTCTTTGCTCCAAATTTCCAAATAAGCTGCAGGATACCATCCTGAACACAGCACTGTTTTCTCTTTCTCTGTTAGTTTTCCTTTGTTATTTTCCTGTTTGTAATTTTATTGCTAGCATTGTTGTTATTAGTTCTAAATCTTTTGTTTAATTTTTCTATTTAATTTGTCTTTATTTTTTTCAGCATTGTTATTAGTTCTTGTTTAATTTTTCTGTTTCATTTGTCTTTATTCTTTCTCCTCCCCCACTTTATGTAAAAAGAAAGCATTTGAGAGAATAACTGCCAAAGCATGGGGCAAACACTTTGTTTTTGGTTTTTGTATTTGCATTTCTGGGAATGGAACCCAGGGGCTTTCTACCTCCGGGCTATACTCCCAGCCCTATTTTCTATTTTATTTGGAAACAGGGTCTCACTAAGTTGCTGAGAGCCTCACTAAGTAGCTGAGGCTGGCTTCGAACCTGCACGATCCTCCTGTCTCAGCTTCCCAAGCGCGGGGACTACAAACAGCGCTGGGGCAAACACTTTGGACTCCAAGGTCAGGACCATGAGAGGGAAAAGAATTACACAATCAGGAAACCAAACACTTAATGGGCTGGAAGATAAACCAACAAATTCCACCCCACCCACCCCAGTAAGCTCTTGGCAAGAATGGAGTACAAAGTCCCAAATCTAAACAAATTGGATAAAATGGTAAACCTGAACAGTCCTGCAAAAATCAAAAACATCCTCCTCAATAACTAACAGTCCCTATCCATCTTTCACAAGAGCCCAGTGGAAGTAACTAAGAGCAGCGGAAACTAAAAATACTAAAATAAGCCAGGTGCATTGACATCATCTCCATCTTTGCAGGTGGTATTTGAAAATCTCCAGAAAAAAGTTCCTATTACCCCCGCTAAATTTTGTGCTTTTCTAGAGTTAGTGTTATTATTCATGCACAAAATAATTATATCCTCCCAACTTTTCTTCCGTGTCATTAATTTTCCCATCTCCATCCCTACTTCTACGTTACTGTTCATATGTTAACCTTTGTCACCTAACCTGCTACCACTAACTCAATCTCTAATCCCCTTTTTCTCTTTCCTCATGAGTTTTTACTTTTCATCCAACCTCTTAATCAGTAAACATATAACAAATCATAATATACTCAACAGTATCCTTGTACTTTATTTACAGTCCCTCTAAAGTGCGGTGGAAATAAAAATTGCCCTGGAAATGTATGGTTAAAACATTACATTATTATTTGTAAGTATTATTCCCATTTAAAGATAAGCTTGGGACTGAGTTTAAAATCCTAATTTCAAGAATGAAATGCTTTGAGCCTAATTTTTATGCAATCTCAGGACTCACTATAAAAATGTAACTACTGCACAGACTACACTTACAAGAAGAAAAACATAGAAAACAAAAGAGCGGTGCAAAGATAAAAACCCTGAAAACATGACAAAAAGCCAATAGGACAAAAATTCTTCACAATCTCATAACAATATCACTGATATAGAGATGCAGAAGATACTAGAAAAGTAGACTTAATAAATTTTATTTTCAATATAACTAACGGGCCTAGAAATTAAATTAGAGAATATACATAATGTGAAAGAACATATTAATAAATTGAAAATATAAACACAAGACAAACAGAAGTACAAATGAAAATAAAGTCAATAAGTGACATAAAAATATAAAGTATCATAAACGGACTGAGGCAGATTTAAAAGAGAGTCTCAGTCTTAGAACATTTCACACAAAATACACAGTCAATCATATACAAAATACAATATGGTATCACTGCCAACGTTCAAAATTTCTTAAAAAAACATCGATTTTTCCTAATCTTCGAGAGAAATTGGTATTGTGGAAGGTCTAGAGGTACAAGCCAAGAGTATGAAAAGCCTCTTCACAGAAAAAAATTTGGGGGAAATTTTCAATCTTGTAATATGAGATGGGTATTCACATATAGGACACGTTAAGAGCATTAATTACACATGACCAAAAAACCTCCACTTGCCACAGTATAATCAAAATGGCTAACAAATAGCTCAAAAAGAAAATATCGACTCTATAAAGACCAAAACTCCAGTTAACATTGAGAGATAAAACAAGAAGGATTTTACTATATTTTCAACTGAATTCGGAAAGATAGAAGGCCTTGGAGTGTACTCCAGGCAACCTCCATCGAAGATTTCTATATTCACTAAAGCTATCTTTCAAAAATAAGGAGTAATAAAACCCTTTCAAGATATGCAGTAAATAGAAGAATCTATGACTGCCAAGCCATACAAGAAAAGGCAAAATAAATAAATACAATGTAGACTTCCAGGGAGATGGCAACTGAGAGAAACAGCACATCTCAGTTCTGGTGACATAGGTTGCAAAATGGATTATAAACCAGAATCCAACTATAAGCTTCCTGCAAGAAACATATGTTACAAGTAAAGACACTCACAAACTAAAGGTGAAGGCCTGGAGCAAAGTAGTCCATGCTGATGGAAATCAAAGACAAGCAGAAGAAGCAACTACGATATCAGACAAATTAGACTTCAAGCCCAAGTTTATCAGAAGAGACAGTGCAGGTCATTTTCTACTGGTAAAAGAAACAGTAAAGCAAGAGGAAATAACAAGAGACACACTTTACGCCACAAACATAGCTGTAGTCAATTCCATAAAACAGACTCTTTATGACATTAAGTCACACATAAATCCCAATACAATAATACTGGGAAACTTCAACACTCCTCTCACACTACTAGACCAATCTTTTAGACAAAAGGTCAGTAAAGATGCCTCAGACATAAAGAATACCATAAAACAAATGGAGATATTCAGATACATAGAGACTATTCCATCCAGCTATAGGAGAGTTCACATTTTTCTCAGCTGCTCACGGAACCTTATCCAAAACAGATCACATCCTGGGCCATAAAGTGAGCACTTGCAAATTCAAAAAATGTGACATACTAATCTGAATCTTTTCAGACCACAATGGGATGAAATTAGAAAGCAACTATAAGAAGACCCAGAGCCTGGCGTGGTGGCGCACGCCTGTAATTCCCGCGCTTGGGAGGCGGAGACAGGAGAATCATGCAGGATCGAAGCCAGCCGCCGCCGCTGGCTTAAGAGACCCTGTTTCCAAAAATAAATTAGGTATGGGAATGTAGCCCAGAGGTAGAAGGGCTTCCAGGAACCCCAGTACCACCAGAAAGAAAGAAAGAAAGAAAGAAAGAAAGAAAGAAAGAAAGAAAGAAAGAAAGAAAGAAAGAAAGAAAGAAAGAAAGACCCAGAATAACCACATAATACACGGAGACTTAACACCACACTGCTGAACAAGGATTGGGTAAGAAGTAGTAAGAGGTGAAAGAAGTTAGGGGTGAAATTAAGACATTCCTAGAAACAAAGGAAAATAGACACATAACACTTTGAAGGCAGCGTTGAGAGGGAAAAAAAACAGCACTGAGTGCCCACAGAAGAACAGAAAATAACCAAATTAGTAACCTACACCTCAAAACCCTTCCAAAACAGGAAGAGTCTAACACCAAAGCCAGTAGAAGACAGAAAATTATTAAAATAAGGCAGAAATCAAGGAAGTAGAGAATGTAAAAAATACAGAAAATCAACAGAGCCAAATGCTGGTAACCACTAGCCAACCTAATCTAAAGAAACAGACCATCAATCCAAATTACTAAAATAAGAAATGAAAAAGGAGATATTACCACCAACAGCATGGAAATCCAGAGGATTACCAGCAACTACTTTCAAAACTATACTCAAAATGGAAAACTTGGAAGAAATTTGCTATTATTGGAAACATGCAACCTTCCTAAATTCATGTAAGAAGGTATGGAAATTTTAATTGAACCAAGAAAAAAGACTGCTAACAACCAAGAGCAATCAAAGAAACTGAGGCAGCATAAAGAGCCCGCAATCAAAGACCCATGACCAGATGGTTTCTCAAGGGGATTTTATAACAGCTTTATAGAAGAGTTCATCTTAATACTCAATATATTCCATGAAATAAGAAATGCAGAACTCTCCCAAATACATCATAGGAAGCCAACAGCTCACTAATACCAAAATCAAATAAACACAGCTCAAGGAAAGGAGAGAAACTGGATGAACTTAGATGCAAAACTGCTAAAAATATACTCGAAACACATAGACAAACCACATCAAGAAAATCATACACCATGACCATGTAGGGTTCATCCCAGGGATGCAGCATATGAAATACCATCCATGTAGTTCATCACATAAACAGAACCAAAGACAAAACACACGATCATTGAATAGACACTGAAAAGGCAATGGACGATATCCAGCACAGCACCCTTTTATGGTAAAAGCACTGTAGAGGACCGAAATAGAAGGAACATACCCCAACATCATAAAGACAATCTACAATAGGTCCACAGCCAAGATCATATTAAATAGAGAAACCAAGTGCAAACATTTCCCGTAAAAACAGGAACAAGACAAGGATGTCCCTTATCTCCACTTTTTTGTTTTTTTCTCTTGCGGGTCTGGGGATGCAACCCAGGGGCATCCGACCTGCCAAGCTACACACCCTGGGCTATTTTTTATTCTTTATTTTGAAATTCTTTATTTTTTATTCTTTATATTCTTTATTGCGGGTCTCACTGAGTTGCAGAGGGCCTCACTAAGTTAGCTGAGGCTGTCTGAGACCCGCAATCTTCCGCGTCTCAGTCTCCTGAATGCTGGGATTACAAGTGTGTGCCACCAGGCCCGGCTTCACCACTGCTTTGCAATACAGTACCTGAGACTCTAGCCAGAGCAATAAGCCTAAAGAAGGAAATCAAAGACGTACAAATAGAAATAAAAGAACTAAAACTACTGCAATTTGCAGATGACATGATACTACCAAGACCCAACCAAAAAGCTTATAAGACTAATCAGCAAATTTAGCAAACTGTCCTGTACAAAATAAATCTTTTTTTTTTTTTTTGGTGGTACTGGGGTTCCTGGAAGCCCTTCTACCTCCGGGCTACACTCCCAGACCTATTTTTACATTTGTATTTGGAAACAGGGTCTCCTAAGCCAGCGCGCGTTGCTGGTTTCGAAAGTGCGTGATCCTCCTGTCTCTGCCTCCCAAGCGCGGGGATTACAAGCGTGCGCCACCACGCCCGGCTACAAAATCAATCTTAAAAAATCAGAAGCATTCCTTATTTGCCAACCATAAATACACTGAAAATAAATCCAGAGCTGAACAGAGTCGTGCACACTTGTCATCCCCGCATTTGGGAGGCTGAGACAGGAGGATTATGGTTCATGAACAGCCTCAGCTACTTAGTGAGGCCCTGTTTCAAAATAAAGAATAAAAGCCGGGCGTGGTGGTGCACACTTGTAATCCCAGCATTCTGGAGGCTGAGACCAGAGGATCGCGGTTTGAGGACAGCCTCAGCTACTTATGAGGCCCTCTGCAACTTAGTGAGACCGTGATTCAAATAAAGAATAAAAAATAGGGCAGTGGGTGCGGCTTAGAGCTCAAACGCCCCTGGTTTCCATCCTCAGACCCACAAAACAAACAAACACACAGAACAAAAAATAGGGCTGTGGGTGTAGCTTGGAGGTAGAATGACGCTGGGTTCCATCCCCAGGGCTGAAAATAAATGAAAAAAAAGAATAAAAGAATAAATGAATAAATAAATATCCAGAAAACAGTTCCATCCACAATATCTCACAAAAATAAAATACATAATGAAAACTATAAAACATTGAAAAAAGAAATCAAAGAAGACCTTAGGAGATAGAAAGGTCTTCCATGTTCTTGGATTGGCAGAATAAATATCATCAAAATGGCCATCCTTCCAAAACTGATCAACAGATTCAATGCAATACCCATTATGCTAACAAGGTCATGCCTCAAAGACATAGAAAAAATCATTTGGAACAACAACAACAACAACAACAACAACAACAACAACAGAATAGCCAAAGTGGTTCTCAGCAACAAGAACCATGAAGGATGCATCATAATACCTGACTTCAAACTATACTACAAAGCCACTATAATAAAAACAGCATTGCAGTGGCACAAAAGCAGACACATGGAACTATGGAGCAGAAAAGTAGGCTACGAAACAAATCTGCACAATTACAGCCAACTGATTTTTGACAACGAGGCCAAAAACATACATTGGAGGAAAAAAGATAGCCTCTTCAACAAATGGTGTTGTCAAAACTGGTTAAGCATATGCAGAAAAATGGAAATAAATCCCACCTTCTCACCCTGCACAAGAGTCAATTCAAGATAAATCAAAGACTTGGAAATTAAACCAGACGTATGCAGCTCCTTGAAGAGGGCATAAAGCCAACACTTCAACACCACAGGCACAGGTAAAATCTTTCTCAACAAGACCCCAACGGCACAAAAATATTAAAAGGGGGAACAATATGCGGGATTGCATTAAATCGAAGAGCTTATGTACAGCAAAGGAAAATATCAAGAACCTCAGCAGAGAGCTGACAGAATGGGAGAAGAGTTTTGCCAACTATTCCTCCGATAGAGGACTAATATCTAGAATATACAGAGAACTCTAGAAACTCCGCACTAAGAAAACAAATAGCCTAATAAAAAATGGGCAAGGGAAATAAATAGACACTTCACAAAAGAAGAAATTCAAATGTCCAGTAATAAAAAATAAGTAATAAAGTGTAAATAAGTAATTTAAAAATAATTAAAAGGAAAGGAAGGGGGAGAGGAGCCCAAGACACAGACAGAAGAGCAAATTCAGTTCAGAGACACTGTGTCAGAATGCTCACTATTTTGACCCCATTGACCTATTGCTGTCATGGAAGTAAACTTGAAAGAAATTTTAGAGTTGGGTACCACATAATGATCACAGCCCATGTGAAAGCTGTGAACGTATTACCATAGGAGCTGAGGAAGATGTATTCCCTGAGGAGATCATCCAGGCCAAGTTCTCTGGCAAGGATATTCAGTAAAGTGTAAACATTTGTGATTTGTAGCTTTGGTGTACCTGCTCCATGAAAGTTTCCCTTTCACCCCAAGTCAATCTAGGTCAGCTAAACCCCAAAATCTAAACATTAGTAGGAAGTAAGTTGTCAGAGCACATTTTGCTAAACTTTTCTCTATTCGTTAAATCCTCACCAAGACTTGATTGACAACTATAGATAAATCCTAGCCATGCCCCAGTATTATTTCCCCAAGGAGACAAAACATTGTCCCTCCACCTTTTCCGGGGTGGTGTCATTTGAATATAGTGCACTTTTTCTAGAATAATGAAAATAGGTTCTAGAATGATCAAGTGACTAAGAAAAATGTCTTCCCAGTGTGTGTGTGTGGGGGGGGGTAGGGTGGGGGTGGGGGTCCTAGAGACGATCAGGATAGGTCAAAACTATTTTTCTCTCTCCCAGGGGAAGAGCAAAAGCTTCACTTCAGTTTTCAAGTCTGAAAGCTTAATGGAGCAGGAGGTTTCTAATGCAAAGTGAAGGGGAAAGATTCATGAATGTTGGCTGTTAAGCCCACAGCCTTGACCACTTCTTCTGGTATTTGTGAATGGAAGTCCATATTTGCATGAAAATATTAGCATTAATCTGGGTAGGAAGGCTCATGATTGATCCACTCTCTCTAAAAACAAGTGAACAATTCTGGGCTGAACAGTGAAACCCCAGTTTTCCTTCTGTGGCAATCAATACTAAGTCAATCCCTTGCCCTGTCCATGTTTCTGGGAAAGTGTCACCTACCATTCAAGAAAGACCATCCTGCTGGGTGTGGTGGTGCATGCTTATAATCCCAGAATTCGGGAGGCTGAGACAGCAGGATCGCAGTTTGCAGACAGCCTCAGCTACTTAGTGAGGCCCTTTGCAACTCAGTGAGACCGTGTTTCAAAATAGAGAATAAAAAGTAGGCCTCGGGGGTGTCACTCAGAGGTAGAATGCCCCTGGGCTCCATCCCCAGTACTGAGAAAAGAGAAAGACCATCTTAAGTTTTCCCAGACTTGAACACGTGTTCTTCAGTATCTAGTTCTTCTACACATCATACTGAAAAGTACACAGGAAGAAAAGGGGAAAAAAAAGATGACTGTTTCTTGAAACAGTGGAGAATGCCATTCCTTAGGGTGAAGCTATTCTTACCAGGGTTATGTAAAAACCACCTAATATCGGTGCTAGTTCACTTTTTAAATTAATGTTACATAAAATTAAGTCTTAGAAAAAATATTAGCCCATCTGAAAACAGAAATATTAACATTCGTTAATCTAGCCTAGATTCTTACAGGGGCAGACAGCAAATGGATGGAGAATCTGGCAACTGTATATGTAATGATTCTACCTCCATCATGATTCTGTCCTCACTCTCACTGTATACCATTACTCAGACTGAATATAGTAGGACAAAAGCATCCATACGACACCACGCTGCTATGATAATTATTTGTTTTGCTATGATTTATCATTTCACTTAAGCCACCTCAGTCAGAAACGTTTGTCATATCATTTTGTCTTTCCATATGCCTTTGTGTCTTTTCCCACAGTCCTTCTACATGCACTGCATGCCCATTTCTTTAAACAGTTGGTGGGATTCCTAGTCCTGGAATGTTCATTTTGCCAGCACAGGTCTATACTTTCATCGGCCTAAGAAAATTTGGCTCTACAGGAAAGTGAACTTTTAAGATTTTCATCATTTTGTATTCTCTTAATGAGTCTGATAATAACAATGGAGTAACTGTACCCTTATCTAAGCACTGATCATTTTAGGCCCGTCATCCTTAAGCTCCTTCTCTGAGCCAAGCTCACTTCTCTTAGAAGAACAATAAGCCTCAAATTCAATTGGCTTCTCTTCTCTGTCTTCTTTCTCCCAGACTCTACATGGTACAAAGAACTGTATACTCAGAGAAACCTCAAAACATGGCGCCCCTACTTCCTTTCAACTATATGCCATTAAGGGTCAGCATCTTCACAGAGCTGCGATTATTAGGGAGAGAATTAAACTTCCCTTGGGTTTGGTCTATTTACTTTCTCATCCAAATCCAGCTCATAAGCACACAGAGAGGCATCCACTGGACACTGTTTATTTTTATTTATTTTTAATATCAAGTCAGGTGTCTCCAGCTGTCTTCATTTATCACCACCTGATAAGCGTTTCCTTTATTTCCTGTGCACAAAATCCTGTTGGCTATTCATGTCTTGAACCTAACGTAGTATTCCTGGAGAACATATTTACCTTTTAATTAAGGTAAAATTTGATGCTCAATCATTTTCAGTTCGAAATCTGAGAATGCCCTAAAATACATAAACACAAAGAAACATTCAATTTTTCTCTGAATCTCAAATTTGTTTTAGAATTTCAAGACCAGGATGAAGAGCCCGGGAGAGGCTATTCATTACCGATTTGTGATCTGTAACCTCTTAAATTTCCTCCTGTGCTTGGTGGGTTAAAAAAAAAAAAGAGAGAGAGAGAGAAAAAACAACTTCTCCATTACCCCTGAACCATTGTGCAATAGGAAGATGCATAGGAAAATTATATGATACTATAGAAAAGAGAAAAAAGGCATCACATAACTATTTGCTATTTGTAGACATTCACTTAACAAGTGACAGAAAGAACTTCCGGTGAGCCAAAACTTAATTGTAGAAAGACCTGGGGATGGGAATGTTTGCCATGGGAATATATTCAGGGAGGAGAAGTTAATCATTCAGCTTTGCTAATTCTTTGGAACTCTGGACATTGACTATGATTCTGCAGAACTGCACATCTTTACCCCTAATGTGTTTGTTGCTATTGTTCTACAATATTCTTGTATTGTTCTGATATCCTGCATGGATTCCGTTTTGCTAATCTCCATTTTCCGCAGAACTTCAATTTACAATGCTGAACTTAATGTGTAGGGGCCTGATAATACGCATTGCAAACTCCACCTCTTTATCTGCTCACCTGTTCTCTCTGTTCTCTTTCCAGTTGCCTTTATATTCTTGTAGTAGTTCAGGGGATTGAGCCACAGATCCTTACTGATGATCTGGAAGAAGAAGGGGAACAGGTCAAGTCAGGTCTCAGGCCTAACCTGATTTTCCAATTAATAGGAAACCCACCAACATCATTAATGTTATGTCCCTCTGGATCCCACCTCAACAATCCTGTTGGAGCCTGCAAAGCTGTGATCAGTAAACCAGTTGAAGAAGTTAGGGCTGCTATTGTGTTGCCGGTGGATGAAGGCTTCATGTTTATAATCCTGATACCACTGAATTGGAGTGGAATAAGTTGCCCAATATCCTACAAAAAGAGGAATACCTGGGAAGAAGTTGAATCGTAATAAACCATACATTTCCACAAACCATCCAGGGAGTCCCTTCTTACCAGTCTTATTAATGAGGTATTCCTTAACGATCACATCATTCTGGAAGTAGGGGTTGTTCCCAAAGAACATCCTGATCTTGCAGACACTACTAGCATGCGTGCATTCTTCAACCTGCCAGAACAATTGTGAAAGCTGAAATCTATTTCCAGTGATGCGTTTGTAGAAATGGATTATTTTCCTTACCCTCCCTTGATCAACCCCTAACCTCCAAATCAGTCATGTAGCCAAGCATGTCTTCATCTTGATCACTGATGATCGGTGACATGTGGGGGTGGTTCACAAACTTCCTTGGGTCAAGGAGCCTTCAGATTCCACAGGAGATGCTACAAGCAACTGAGGCAGCTGGGAAAGCTAGGAGAGTACAGGGCATTTCCCAGATATGAAGGCATATCCACTTCTGGTCCTCATCCCAAATCCCTGCTTTTCATCACACATCCTAAGGCGTACAGGGATCCTGGATGCAGACAAATCAGAGACTGTCTGTACTGACTCTAAAAGGGTCTGTTTCCTAACAGTGGCATAGATCTTTCAGTGTGCTGAGCACTAGCCAAAAATATGCCTATGTCTAAACATGAACCATCTCAGCTCTATGTCTTATTCAGCCCCTTCCATCGCTTTATTCCAGATTTCTAGGCGTGTGGATGCAGTCCCCTGTTTTTTCTTCATCCTGTAGGTATTTCTACGCTAAACATACCCCTGAAGTACTCACTCTCCCTCTAGTCTGGGTAGGCAGAAAAGAAAATCAAAAGGATACAGTTTGGGCCCAGAAGCCAGGGATGCCCTGGATGATGTTTCTTCTGCAATCCAGATGAGACTTGCGCCTCTGCTTCAGCTTCTGCTTTAGGCGAGCATAGGCTCTGGTGGCTTGGGTATTCACTGGCTCCAGATCTAACTGAAGGTCTCGTAATTCTTCCAGAGGAGGCCTGAGCCCAGACTGAGCCTGGTGATCCTCCTGCTTCTCCAAGCACTCCTCTGCATGATGCCGCTGCTGTTGTTCAAGCTCTTCTTTTGGCCCCTGCTTTCCCATCTCCTCCTTCTGCTCCTCGTCTTCTTGCACATCTTCCTCGGTCTCTACCTCCACTACCTCCATTACTTCTGACATCAACAGCACTCCCTCCTCTCCCATGGCTACCTCATCTCCGCCCAACCAGGCCTCGGGCAGCTGCAGAACCTCCATGGAGGACTCTTCACACTTCTCCCCACCACCACCACCTCCAACTAAACTCTGCAGTGCCTGGGCCCTGGTAGAAAGAGCCTCAGGGGTCTGGCCCCCAGGAGACTCTAGGGTCTCCTGATCTTGAAGGCTCCCTCCCAGGACGAGAAACTGGGGGGCTTCCATGGCCGCCCCGCTTTCCCCGCCCTTTCCTTTACTCGCCATGTGCCCTCGTCTTCAACAGATACAGGTGCGACCGAAGTAGAAGCCTGGTAATCCAGGTTCACACACGAAGACAGTGATCTGCTATTCTGTGGACGAGATTAGACGCATACAGCTATGCTGGGGCTAATACTTTCCTTCCGTCTTCCGGTAGGCTAGGATTTAGGCGCATGCGCATAGCTTTATGACGTAATATGGGCTACCTTGAGAGAAGGCGCAGACAACCAACTAGACCTGTCTTCTATGCCCAGGGCCAATCAGAGACAGCAAGGTGGTGTTTTCATGCATAGTCCCCCTCTGGATTCAGCACCTACAGTCAGGGGGCTTTGCTACATTCCAAATGCTACCTCCAAACTCACGCTATCTAGTCAAATTCCCATGTGTCTTGTTTCAGTGACCCACAGGGGGAAAAATGTGGCGCTGCTATAGAAGCACACACAATTGGATGTTAATGTGGCAGGGTAGAGACGGATTGAGAAGATGTGGCTGAAAGGTAAAAACAATCCTTCAGATTCCTGATGTTGAATTTAGTTACTCAACTGGGGAGGTTCATTCTAGGACACTTTAAGATCGGGGCGAGTAAAATGAAGACTCTAAAAAACAAGGTCTCTGTATTGATCCCCATTCTTAAGAAAAATAATTCTTGCCGGGGTGGTGGCGCACCCTCGTAATCTCCGCGCTGGCAGGCGGAGACAGGAGGGTCGCGCAGGTCCGAAGCCAGCCTCAGCTACTGAGTGAGGCTCTCAGCAACTTAGTGAAGCCCTGTTTCCAAACAAAACTAAAAATAGGTCTTAGAGTACAGCCCGGGTAGAAAGCCCCTAGGATCCACCCCCATACTACCGCAAAAATATTAATAATAACAATAATAACAATTCTTTTACGAATTTGAAAAAACCTGAGATGATGCTTATTAAATCTTTGCCACATTCCCACATTTGTGCAAGGATTTCTAGACAAAAGACAGGCATTTGCTGAACTATTAGAATATGGCTACTAGCGTTTCGTTTAACAATTGACTTCACAGAGGATTGTGTATTTTCAACATAGACATATGCGCAATACATATTTTCAAGACATGAGAGAATTTCAGTTCCGAGGTGGATGTGAAGGGTGGGTCAGAGAGCGTCTGAGCGTCCCTTCCAACATCCGTGCCTTTGTGTAGTTCTTCGTGCCTTCGCCCTTCGTGCATCCCTTCATCCCCTCTTGCCTCCCTTCCTGCATCCCTTTGTCCCTTCCTGCCTCCGCTCCTCCCTTCAGGCGCTCCTCCCTTCCTGCTCCGCTCCTCCCTTCCTGCCTCCACTCTTTCTTCGGACGCTCCTCCCTTCGGGCACACCTCCCTCCCTGCCTCCGCTCCTCCCTTCCACCGCTCCTCCCTCCCTGCCTCCGCTCCTCCCTTCGACCGCTCCTCCCTTCCTGCCTCCCTCGTCCCTTCCCGTTGTCCTTCCGGGCGCAGTCCCTGTCGTCCCTTCAGGTCCTCGTCCCTTCCCGCCTCCCTCATCCCATCAGGTACTCCTCCCTTCCTGCCTCCTCGTCCCTTCGGGCGCTCGTCCCTTCCTTTATCCCTCGTCCTTTCCAGTCGTCCCTTCGGGTGCTCGTCCTTCCCTGCCTCCCTTGTCCCTTCGGGTCCTCGTCCCTTCCCGCCTCCCTCGTCCCTTCAGGAGCTCGTCCCTTTTGGTGCTCGTCCCTTCCTGCCTCCTCGTCCCTTCCGGCCTCCGCTCCTCCCTTCCCATCATCACTTCGGGCGCTCGTCCCTTCCCGCCTCTCTTGTCCCTTCCCATCATCCCTTCGGGCGCTCATCCCTTCGGGCGCTCGTCCCTTCCTGTCATCCCTTCGGGCGCTCGTCCCTTCCCGCCTCCCTTGTCCCTTCCCGTCATCCCTTCGGGCGCTCGTCCCTTCCCGCCTCCCTTGTCCCTTCCCGTCATCCCTTCGGGCGCTCATCTGTCGGTCGCAGTGACGACTCTTACACGATCTTCCTCAAGCAGTTTTATTACCCCAGGTTCTTGTACAGTTCCCGTAGATCTTCTCCATCTTCTCCCCCATCACTCCACCAACCCTCTTAGCTCCTTCTCCTTCCTCCCCGCTAGGGCATGCGCGCTTTTTAACCTTCTCCTGGGCGGGCAGGTGGTAGCACGAGGCGTTGCATCACTAATTATCCGTAAGGCGCCTGATAGGGCTCACTGCGCAGGCTCAGGGCACCGCCAGCCTCGTGAGCCTCGTGACTTGGCTGCAAGCCCAGGCGCCATCTTGAGTCCACACTGGCAACAAGCCTGGGTGCCACCTCGGTCCTGCCGAGTGGGCCCCGACATATCTCCCTTTTTGTTTTATTAAAATAAGGCTCGGGATCGTGCCTGTCTTAGGTTGCCGACCCTCAAGGACCATTCTTACCCGTCATTGGGAGAACAACAGCATGATTGTTTCCCTGTCTTAGGTTGAAAGGTCCCGGGGACGATCTTACCCGTCACTGACTACCGATCCAGCATACTGAGCCGTACATGGGGAGATAAGCCAGCTTCAAGGGCTGCCAGAGCTTGCACCAATATGCGCTGTTGTTGCAGTGCGCGTTGTCGAGTTCGCCTGATATATCCAACCATGAAACATCATGCTACCACCAGCAAGAATGCCCAGAAGGCCATGCCACCCCAGTCTTTTAAAAAACCCAATGTTCCGTGTATTAAGTCCATTCATTGTTGCACTGCGGCGACTTCCACGCGGGTAGAATTAATTGCAGCGATGGATGCTCATAGCTCAATCATGGTGTGTTCAAATTCACGGCTCCAAGTTCCTAGAAGCATCTTGCTTAATTGACGAAACAAATTGCCTGCATGGGAGAAATTCTGATACTGCACATACGTTATACATATAGTCCAGATAATTGAGCTTGCTGAGCCATGCCAGCAGCCACATGTGAGGATAGAGCATTCATAGTGGCTGCAATAACTGCCACGGCCACAGAGGCCACAATTACAGCAATAAGAGCAGAAATTCCAAATTCTCCAAGGATGCATAGAAGCATAGCAGAAAGTCAGAAAACAGGTATCAATAAAACAACCTAAACTATCATTAACCAAGGTAAAGGAAGAGGGAAAGTAGAAATAATTCCCCAAAGATCTTAAAGAAAACAACTCATCTCTACGGTACCGAGCAGTAGTTTCTTCCTTAGGAAACTTAACACAGAGCATATCTTCTAACATATATGCAAAAAACAAAAAACTTATTTTTTGACCCATTGTATATTTTTACAACTCTTACGTTAGGAACTAATCTTCTGACCTATCCTTTATTACTATTTACACATTAGGCGCCTTCATTTTCTATCTTAGTTTCTTTCTTCATTTTCTAAGTTTTTTTCCAGCTAACCTCAGGTGTCTTCCATCTATGGTGGCGGATTAGGAGAGGGAGGGGGAGGAGCGGAAGGTTTAGGGCGTTTCATTTTTTCTATGAATTCTAACAGAGCTTCTTCCTTCTTAGAAATCTCTTTCGCTTTCAAATTTTCTAAAATGGCTGCTTTCACTTTAGCAACCTTAGACCTTTTCGTCGCAACACCTGCGAACCTTCACAGCGCTGTCCCTCGCTTATCCGCGAGCCTCGCTTATCCGCGAGCCTTATTTACTCCTATCTTGTCGAATCAGGACCAGCCCGATTCTCTAACTTGCTTACACTAAAAAATATCCTCCTTAATGGAGCCACCTTTGATCGGGGTAACTTGCTTACACTAAAAAATATCCTCCTTAATGGAGCCCCCTTTGATCGGGGTAACTTGCTTACACTAAAAAATATCCTCCTTAATGGAGCCCCCTTTGATCGGGGTAACTTGCTTACACTAAAAAATATCCTCCTTAATGGAGCCCCCTTTGATCGGGGAAAATAACCCTCCGTAAACGGAGCCTCCTCCTCCCTTTTCGGAGTCAAAGGAGTACTTACCAGCCAGCTGCCCTGGACTGCCGAGGTTCTGATCAAAGACACGATCTTCCTCAAGCAGTTTTATTACCCCAGGTTCTTGTACAGTTACCAGCCAGCTGCCCTGGACTGCCGAGGTTCTGATCGAAGCGAAGGTCCCCGTACGGGCCACCACTTGTCGGTCGCAGTGACGACTCTTACATGATCTTCCTCAAGCAGTTTTATTACCCCAGGTTCTTGTACAGTTCCCGTAGATCTTCTCCATCTTCTCCCCCATCACTCCACCAACCCTCTTAGCTCCTTCTCCTTCCTCCCCGCTAGGGCATGCGCGCTTTTTAACCTTCTCCTGGGCGGGCAGGTGGTAGCACGAGGCGTTGCATCACTAATTATCTGTAAGGCGCCTGATAGGGCTCACTGCGCAGGCTCAGGGCACCGCCAGCCTCGTGAGCCTCGTGACTTGGCTGCAAGCCCAGGCGCCATCTTGAGTCCACACTGGCAACAAGCCTGGGTGCCACCTCGGTCCTGCTGAGTGGGCCCCGACACTCATCCCTTCGGACGCTCGTCCCTTCCAGTCATCCCTTCGGGCGCTCATCCCTTCCCGCCTCCCTCGTCTCTTCCCGACGTCCCTTCGGGTGCCCGTCCCTTCCTGCCTCCCTCGTCCCTTCAGGTGCTCCTCCCTTGCTGTCTTCCTTGTCCCTTCGGGCGCTCGTCCCTTCCTTTATCCCTCATCCCTTCCCGTCGTCCCTTCGGGTGCTCGTCCCTTCTCACCTCCCTCGTCCCTTCCTGCCTCCCTCGTCCCATCAGGTACTCCTCCCTTCCTGCCTCCCTCGTCCCTTCCGGCGCTCCTCCCTTCCTGCCTCCCTCGTCCCTTCAGTGCTCCTCCCTTCCTGTCTTCCTCGCCCCTTCGGACGCTCGTCCCTTCCCGTTGTCCTTTCGGGCACTCGTCCCTTCCTGCCTCCCTGGTCCCTTCAGGTGCTCCTCCTTTTCTGCCTTCCTCTTCCCTCCCTGCCTCCGCTCCTCCCTTCGACCGCTCATCCCTTCCTGCTCTGCTCCTCCCTTTCGCCCATTGATCCCTTCCGGCCTCCCTCGTCCCTTCCCGTCGTCACTTCAGGTGCTCCTCCTTTCCTGTCTTACTCGTCCCTTCGGGCGCTCGTCCCTTCCTGTCATCCCTTCCGGCGCTCGTCCTTTTCTGCCTCCCTCGTCCCTTCCCGTTGTCCCTTCCGGCGCTCGTTCCTTCTTGCCTCCCTCGTCCCATCAGGTACTCCTCCCTTCCTGCCTCCTCCTCCCTTCCGGCGCTCTTCCCTTCCTGCCTCCCTCGTCCCATCAGGTACTCCTCCCTTCCTGCCTCCCTCGTCCCATCAGGTACTCCTCCCTTCCTGCCTCCCTCGTCCCATCAGGTACTCCTCCCTTCCTGCCTCCTCCTCCCTTCCGGCGCTCTTCCCTTCCTGCCTCCCTCGTTCCTTCCTGGCGTTCCTTCGGGCGCTCGCCCCTTCCTGCCCCCGCTCCTCCCTTCCTGCCCCCGCTCCTCCCTTCCTGCCCCCGCTCCTCCCTTCCTGCCCCCGCTCCTCCCTTCCTGCCTCTGCTCCTCCCTTCGGGCACTTGTCCCTTCCTGCCTCTGCTCCTCCCTTCCTGCCCCCGCTCCTCCCTTCCTGCCCCCGCTCCTCCCTTCCTGCCCCCGCTCCTCCCTTCCTTCGGGCGCTCGTACCTTCCTGACTCCGCTCCTCCCTTCCTGCCTCCTCTCCTCACTTCCTGCCTCCTCTCCTCCCTTCCTGCCCCCGCTCCTCCCTTCCTTATTGGATAATTATGGATTAATACCTCATTTACTCTTTTTTTTTTTTTTTTTTTTTGGTGGTACTGGGGTTCCTGGAAGCCCTTCTACCTCCGGGCTACACTCCCAGGCCTATTTTACATTTTTATTTGGAAACAGGGTCTCTTAGGCCAGCGTGGCTGGCTTCCGACCTGCCTGGCTTAGGTTGGCACTTTTAAAAAAGGAAGTTGGCCATACTTGATTTATCATGCATAAATGACTTCTAAAATAACAGATTTTGCCCAGCGTGGTGGTGCAGGCTTGTAATCCCTGCACTTGGGAGGTAGAGACAGGAGGATGGCCCAGGTTGGA
Source organism: Muscardinus avellanarius (assembly GCF_963383645.1). NCBI lineage: Eukaryota > Metazoa > Chordata > Mammalia > Rodentia > Gliridae > Muscardinus > Muscardinus avellanarius. Next base: position 7,160,076 of record NC_137809.1, read on the forward strand.
AGCCTAACTCACTGGCTTAAGAGACCCTGTTTCCAAATAAAAATATAAAAAATAGGTCTGGGCGTGTAGCCCGGAGGTAGAAGGGTTTCCAGGAACCCCAGTACCACCAAATTAATAATAATAATAATAATAATAATAATAATAATAATAATAATAATAATAAAATAGCTTTTGCTGGATGTGTTGGTCCTCATTTATGATCTCAGTACTTGAGAGGCTGAAACGGGTGAATGGCAGGTTTGAGGACAGCCTCAATAACTTAGTGAGACCTGGTTTCAAAATTGAAAATTAAAAAATAGATCTAGGGGTAAAGCTCAGAAGTAGAATGTTCCTGGCTTCAGTCCAAGTACTACCAAAAAAAATAGATTTTAATTTTCACTGCAAAAAAGTTAATGTCAAGTGATAGATTGATTTAATAATATAGACACCATGTTTATGTTCTTATATCTGTATGAATACACCAGGTGCAGATACATCACAAGACTGCCTACTGTGGTTTACAAGTATATTTCAGCAATAAAAATTATTATTATTATTATTTTTTGGTGGTACTGGGGGTGGAACCCAGAGGCTTTCTACCTTCGGGCTATACTCCTAGACCCAGTTTTATATTTTATTTGGACACAGGGTCTCACTAAGTTGCTGAGAGCCTCAGTAAGTAGCTGAGGTTGGCTTTGAACCTGTGCGATCCTCCTGTCTCAGCCTCCCAAGTGTGGGGATTACAAGCATGCGCCACCACGCCTGGCTCTAAAAATTGTTTTAAAAAGCTTTTGGCATTAAGTCCAGCACTGTTTATCTTATCTATGGAAAAAAACAATAGGTATAAAACACCAACATCCCATATTTTTTTTTGTAAAAATAAAATTAAAATGACATACTTTATTGTTTGTCAACAGAAACACAAACTGGCGCTAGGGAGGAGGAGACAGGTGGATCGCGCAGGTTCAAAGCCAGCCACGCTGGCTTAAGAGACCCTGTTTCCAAATAAAAAAAGTATAAAATAGGTCTGGGAGTGTAACCTGGACGTAGAAGGGCTTCCAGGAAACCCAGTGCCACCAAAAAAAAAAAAAAAAAAAATGTCATGAGGTAAGGTAGATACAAAGTTATTTACTGTTGACATTGAAATTTCTAGGAGTAATTGGAAGGTAAGATTTGGGGTTTTAAGATAAATTTCCAATAATTGAAAATGTGCCTAAGATCACAAAAGAATCCTTGTTAGAAATTGTGAAAAGATTGGATGTTTTGGAAAAATGAAAAGTTACATTTTTGTGTTACGTAAATCGAACTGACTTATATGCGTTACAGTTCTTTTGATGAAGGATAAAGAAACCAACAAGTCCAGAGGCTTTGCTTTTATTACTTTTGAAAGACCTGCGGATGCTAAGGATGCTGCTAGAGATATGAATGGAAAGGTAAGAATTGTGAATAATATCTTGCCTCCAATCAGGAGCTAATGGTATTTCTACATTTTTTTTCAGTTTCAAAAAGTTTTGAAATTGTGTAATGCCATATGAGCCAAGATTCTTTAGCCATCACTCTTATTTTTGTCATATATGAAAAATACGTTGATAAGATTGAAATAAACATGGTACTAGGTAATATAAATTAAACCTATTTTATGCTAGTATTATCGGTTTAAATGGACTCAGCATATAAAAAGCTGTAAAATAAAAGAAACCCATATAAAAGCAATGAGAATGAGCTGATATGTTTTAAATGCTACTGCAATATTTGGAAGTACTTGTATGGGAGAAAAAACAAAGGATTTTCTAGGAGATAAAAGCCTAGCTATACTAAAGAGGAGGCAAACTTACTAGGTATATGTAGCAGTAGGTAAACTTCTAAAGAAAGTTATTCTTTGTTTCTTACTTACTTACTAACTTACTAACGTACTAACTTACTTATTGTGCTGGGGATTGAATCCAGGGACAGTCTAGCTCTGGGCTACATTCCCAGCCCTATCTTAATTTTTATTTTGAAAGGGTCTCACTGAGTTGCAGAGGGCCTAAGTAGCTCCTACCTCAGCCACCAAAGTACTGGGATTACAAGTGTGTGCCGCTATGCCCAGCTCATTTTAAAATAGAAAATGATGTGGACATGTTGAATATGTATCCCAGAATAAGAATTGACAATCTTTTCCCATTATAAGAAGTTTTGTGATATACTCAGTGATTTTTGTATAATAACTAACTGCTAGTAATGTTTTATAGTTGTGGTTGAGGAATCATTTTAATTTTTTTTTTTTTTTTTGGTGGTACTGGGGTTCCTGGAAGCCCTTCTACCTCCGGGCTACACTGCCAGACCCATTTTTACATTTGTATTTGGAAACAGGGTCTCCTAAGCCAGCGCGCAGGACTGGCTTCAAACCTGCCAGATCCTCCTGTCTCTGCCTCCCAAGCGCGGGGATTACAAGAGTGCGCCACCACACCCGGCTATCATTTTAATTTTTTACACTGTCCTGGATCGTCAGTTCTGGAAATATTGTGTGTAGCATTGTAGTCATGTCTTTTTTTTCTTTCCCTTTACTTTGTTCCTTACTGTTTTCCAAGTCTCCTGTGGTTATCTTAATCTTTAAACTGTGCCTAGTATGCTATTCTTTACTCTAGGTCTTGCTCCTTTGCAGTTGTTGGGAATTATTTTCCCTATGTTGCCTCAAGAATAAAAATGTCAGGCTGGGCGTGGGGGCACACCCTTGTAATCCGCCCGCTTGGGAGGTGGAGACAGGAGGATCGTGCAGGCTCAAAGCCAGCCTCTCTGGTTTAAGAGACCCTGTTTCCAAATAAAACTATACAAAAAGCTCTGGGAGTGTAGCCCAGAGTAGGGTTTCATCCCAGTACCACCAAAATAATAATAATAATAATAATAATAATAATAATAATAATAATAATAATAATAATAATAAAAAAAAAAAAAATAAACATGTCTTCAAAAAGAGAACTTATACTGCATATTTTCTCCAAATATTTTATCCTTTCCCTATATTTGTTGGTATTTTATAGCACTATATTATTTATTTATTTGAGAATTGTCAAATTGTTTAAACTCTAAACTAATTTCATTGTGGTATGTAAATGAAAATTATGTTTACGTGTCTAAAGTTGTTATTGGTACATTGAAGAGCATTCTTACTTAATTTTACTATTTGAGCTTTTTTTTTTTTTTTGGTAGCACTGGGGAAGGAATCCAGGGACATTACTCTTCTGAGCTCTACCCATTCCCCCCAGCCTGGTTTTATTTTTTTTTATTTTGAAACAGCATCTCAAATTTCAAAGAGCCTAAGTTGTTGAGGCTGTCTATGAAGCTGTGATCCTTCTATCTCCGTTTTCCAAGTACTGCAATTACAGCCTTTGCCACCCCACTGGGCTATTTCAGAGGATTTGTTTGTTTGCAGTGTCGAGGATTGAACCCAGGGACATTCTACCTTTGAGATACAGCCCTAGTCCCTATTTTTGTTCTTTATTTTGAAACAGGGTCTCACTAAGTTGCAGAGGGCCTCACTAAGTTTAGGCTGAGGCTGGCCGTGCACCTTCGATCTTTCTGTCTCAGCCTCCCAAGGACTGAGATTACAAGCCTGAACTACCATTCCAGGCTTCAAAGTTTTAGAGAAATTAAAACTATAGTGCATGCTTGTAATACCACTCTTGGGAAGCTGAAACTGGAGAATCACAGATTCACAGCCAGCCTCAGCTGCATAGGCTTTCCAAAACTTTGTTTCAAAATAAAGACTAAAAAAAATATGGCTGGAGGTGTATCTAGGAGGTAGAATGCTCCCAAGTTCAATCCCCAGTACTGCAGAATATGAAGGAAGGAAGAAGGAAGGAAGGAATGTTCTTGCTGGGCACAGTGGCAAACACTTGTAATCCCAATACTTGGGAGACTGAAACACAAGGATTGAAAAATCGTGGACAGCCTCAGCTACTTAGTGAGGCCCTTTGCAATTTGGTGATTGTCAAAACAAAAATTTTCAAAATGAGGCTGGATGTGCAGCTTGGAGGTGGAAGGTTTCTGGTTTCAATCCCAAGTACAGAAAAAAAAATCTTTATTAGATATAAAGTTCATAATTGGAGATTAATTTAGGGTAATTTTTGTTTGTAAGCAAAAGAGCAGGTAAGTTTGTATAGACAGTGTCCTAAATATCCTAGCAGAAGTGGTAATCTGTTTATTGTATCAGGTATTATCATCAAAATAGCTATAGAAATGGATATAATCCTAATTACCCACTTCATTGAGAATGTTTAACAGGGAGGAAAGAAAATATGTAATAAATATATTAAATGCTGCATGCACATAAATATTAAGGAAACATGTAATTAGAGGTTTCAGTGTCATCTAGAAGAAGCAAGTGACAGAAAATGTTTGAGGCCACAATAATAAAAACTGTAATAAAAACTGCAGTATTGGCCTGTGTAGCTGTTAATGTTGTAAAAGGGAATATAACTTCCAGAGGATTTTATGGGGTTTAGGATCTCTGAAAATAATTTTCATAATTTATATGTAAGAGTAATTATGTCCTGCACTATGTGTTAAAAAGTGTTTTAGATCTCCAGAGAAGAATTCATTAGGAAATTATTGTGAGACTTTTAAGTACATTAAAGTTCATCTGAAAAATAAGAAAATGAAACTCTATTAAAGTTACTTTTAGCAACACATCTAAAGCAAAATGAGAAATTGATAAGGCAGGAAATCCTGAAAATGACAAAATTACCTCATTTATTTTTGTGGTACTGGGAATGGAACTGAGGGACATTCTTTCCCTAAACTACACCTCCAGCTCATTTGTATTTTATTTTATATTTTATTTAATTATGTTTTTTTTTTATTTTGGCGGTACTGGAGGTGGAACGTAGGGGCATTCTACCTCCAAGCCATACCTTCAGACCTTTTTTGTTTTTAATTATTCTTTATTTTGAAACCGGGTCTCAGTGTGTTGCAAAGGGCCTCACTAAGTAGCCGAGGTTGTCCTGGAACAGCGATCCTCCGGTCTCAGCCTCCCAGATGCTGGGATTACACACGTGTGCCACCGCGCCTGCCTTCATTTGTATTTTTATTTTGAAAGAGACTAGGTTGCTTAGAGTTTTGGTAAGTTGCTGTGTCTGGTTTTGACCCATCAATTCCCCTGCTCAGCTTCCCAATTCCTGAGATTAGAGGTATTCAGTACAGTGCCCAGATTATGGTTCCATCTAAAGAATTAAAATTAGAACTTGAGTACATAAAATATTTCAATGTTATCCTGTTTTATTTTTTTTCTTTTCTCTTGTTTTCTTTCTTTTTTTTCCAGTATTTTCTTTTCAGTACTAGGGATGGAATCCAGGGGCATTATACCTCCAAGCTACACCACCAGCACTATGTTTTTGTTTTTTTGTCTTTTGTTTTTGGTGGTACTGGGGTTCCTGGAAGCCCTTCTGCCTCCGGGCTACACTCCCAGACCTATTTTATATTTTTATTAGGAAAAAGGCTCTCTTAAGCCAGCGCGGCTGTCCCATAGAATGGGAAAGGATCTTTACCAGCCACCATTCTGATAGGGGGCTAATATCCAGAGTATACAAAGAGCTCAAAAGACTCTACACTGGCAAAACAAACAACCCAATCAAGAAATGGGCAAATGAACTAAATAGACACTTCACAAAAGAAGAGATACAAAGGGCTAATAGATACATGAAAAGATGTTCTTCATCACTGGCCATCGGGGAGATGCAAATCAAAACTACACTGAGATTCCATCTAACCCCAGTCAGAGTGGCAAGCATAAAGAAATCAAATAACAACAAATGCTGGCGAGGAAGTGGGGAAAGAGGAACTCTTTTACACTGTTGGTGGGGATGCAAACTAATTCAACCACTATGGAGCTCTGTGTGGAGATTCCTAAGAAAGGTGGGAATAGATCCACCATATGATCCAGCTATACCACTCCTGGGTATCTTTGCAAAGGGGTTGAATTCAGAGAAATACAGCAACATATGCATACCTATGTTCATAGGAGCACAATATGTAATAGCCAAAATATGGAACCAACCCAGATCACCATCAACAGATGAATGGATAGCAAAACTGTGGGAAATACACACAATGGAATTCTATTCAGCCATAAAGAAGAACAAAATTATGTCATTTCAAGGAGATGGAAAGCCCTGGAGAACATTATGTTAAGTGAGATCAGCCAAGCACAAAAGAAGAAGATACATGTTTCCTCTAATATGCCCAAACTAGGAAACACAAAGAATACCAGTGGGACTCCAGTTATTGAAGGGGAAATACTAGCTAAGTTTGGATGATAAGATAGGAGAGGAGGAAGGTCGGTCTTGATTAATGAGGGTCTACACCTGAACATGTGTAAAATTATGAATAAGTCATGGTTAACCTGGACAGCCATTGGTGGGAGGGGGGAAAGGAAAACGGGGGCAGGGGGGAGAGGGCATCAAATATAGTGTAAAAGTATACTATTTACGTTCAATAAAAAAAATTGTTTAAAAAAAAAAAAACTCTCTTAAGCCAGCGCGGCTGTCTTCGAACCTACTACAAGACTGTGCCACCATGCCAGGCTCCCAGCCCTAGTTTTAGTCTTTTTTTTTTTTTTTTTTTTTTTGCAGTACTGGTGTTGGAACCCAGAGACAGTCTACCTTTGAGCTTCACTCCTAGCCATACTTTTTAATCTTTTCTATTTTTTAAACAAGGACTGACTGAATTGCAAAGGGGCTTGCTAAGTAGCTGAAGCTGCCCAGAACCACCATCTGCAGGTCTCTACCTCCTGAATGCTGGGATTACAAGCATGTGCCACCACACTGCCTTACTATCCTGTTTAAAGAGGAAAAATAGTAAATAGTAAATATTTACTATTTGTACTACAAATTAGCTAACTGCAGTACATTTTTTAAGCGGTAACAGGATTGAACCCAGGGACACACTACCACCAAGCCACGTTCAGAGCCCTATTTTTTTATTCTTTATTTGAAACAGGCTCTCAAGAAGTTGCAAAGAGCCTCACTAATTAGCTAAGACTGGCTTCACACATGCCGGATGCTCCTGTCTCAGACTTCCAAATGCTGGGATTACAATTGTGTGCCACCATGCCTGGCTCAGTACTCTATAATGGTTTTTATTTTTTTTTAATTTTTAATTTTTATTTTTTACCTACGGTATGAACTCAGGGACATTCTACCTGGGAGCTATACCCCCAAACCCTATTTTAATTCTTTATTTTAAAATAGGACCTCACTAAGTTATGGAGGGCCTAAGTAGCTGAGGCTGGCCAGAACCTGCTATCTCCTTTCTCAGCTTCCCAAGTACTGGGATTACAAGTATGTGACACCACACCCAGCCAAATTTGCAGATAATTCTTGTGTCGAAAGTTGGATTTACAAAAATAAGTTGAGCCTTACAAATTGTAAAAAGTAGATATGTTTCGCCGGGCATGGTGGCGCACGCTTGTAATCCCCGCGCTTGGGAGGCAGAGACAGGAGGTTCAAAGCCAGCCACGCGCGCTGGCTTAGGAGACCCTGTTTCCAAATACAAATGTAAAAATGGGTCTGGGAGTGTAGCCCGGAGGTAGAAGGGCTTCCAGGAACCCCAGTACCACCCCTCCCCCAAAAAATAGGTAGATATGTTTTTCTTTAGACTATTTGGGATTTGTTAATATTTTATGATATATTAAAGCCATTTAAAACTCTAAAAGCATTTCAAGGAATGGTAAACATATACGTATTTTTGTATTGGATTAGTTAATGGAAGGCTTTGCTAATGAAGTAGGTCATGAGGTTGGCATTGTGGAACACCTAATCATTTCTGAAGAAAATGTTTACTTTTGGAAGAACATTCATCTACAACTCATTTAGAGCAAATGTAAGTTTGTCAACTGTATTTCTTTAAATTGAAGTTGATACAGTAATGATGAATTTTTTAGACTTTGGATGGAAAAACAAAGTAGAACAAGCAAACAGACCATATTATGGAGGTGGTAGGAGGAGGAGACTACGAATTTTTTCAAGAAATAGACTTCCAGCAAGAAATCTGAGATGTGGAAGATGAGGAAGTGGAGGAAAAAGAGGACATCCTTCACATGGAAGATGCGTGGGTAATGTTTAAAAATATAGGAGTGAAACCATAGGACTGAACTTCAGTAAGTTTGAATAGACATTATTTTCTCATTTACTTCCTTTATGATACAATAAACTTATTAATTAGGAAACCCTGTTACGTAACTTACAGAAGCAATTGATGTTTATAATTGTTTTAAACTGAGCCAGGCGTGGTGGCGCACGCTTGTAATCCCAGCATTTGGGAGGCTGAGACCTGAGGATTGTGGCTCACAGACAGGCTCAGCTGCTTAGTGAGGCCCTCTGCAACTCAGAGAGACCTGGTTTCAAAATAAAGAATAAAACATTGGCTGGGGGTGTAGTTCTGAGGTCAAATGCCTCTGGGTTCCATCCCCAGACCCGCAAAATATATATACATACATACATACGTACATACATACATACATACATACATACATACATACATACATACATACATACATATATCTTAACCATAATCATATACAGTAATTAATATCAATTGCAAACTGAATTTAGATTTTATCATTCGTGCTAATTGTCTCTACTCATTCAATACTCTCTACAGAAATCAATTCTCTTGATCACATTGTTTTTCACCCAGGATTCCAAATTTATAGCTTTATCACAAAATCACAACAGAAATAAAAGGCAGAGTACTCAGAATTCAAACTCTTGGTGTTTCTTCCTTTTAATTTTGTTTTTGTATTGGCGATTGAGCCCAGAGGCATTCTACCTCCAAGCTACATACACCCCAGCCCAATTTTGTATCTTACTTGCAAACGGGATCTCGTTAGGTTACCGAGAGCCTCACTAAGTTGCCGAGGCCTGGCTTTGAAATGGTCGTCCTCCTTACTTAGCCTCCCAAGTACTGGAATTATAAGCTTGTGCCACCATGCTCAGCTTTGGTCTCTCATCGTTTGGTTTTGTGAGTGCTTTTGAAAATCAATGTGAACACATTCATCGTTTTTATATGTGGATTTGTACATTAGCCTTCTGAAGGGCATTTGCATTCAGAGAATTATCTAGACCTTAGAACTGTAGTTTCTAAACCGTGCCTCTTACTCAGTAAAAGATGAAAATCACTGCTTCATGAATATGGATGCATGCCTCTTTACTTTATGACTGAGAAGAAAGCATCATTGAAACTACAGATGTGATCCAGGCACGGGGATGCCTGCCTATAATCTCAGCTGTTTGGGAATCTCAGGAAAAAGTTTTAATATTGCTGGCAAGCATAGGCAACAAGTGATACCTTGCCTCATAATGAAGGGAAGGGGGTGTAGCACAGTCATAGACTACTTATGTAGCACATGCAAGGTCCTTGTACTGTCAGAAAAATTGTATTTGTGTATTCTTTTCATATCTTTATTTCCAGTGCTGGTAATTGATAACCAGGGCCTTGAGCGTGCTGGTCAAGCGAGCTTCCTTGAGTCTTCCTAAATTATTATATACGAATTCAAATCTGTAATGCTCTTTTTTCAGCCTCCCTGTAACTGTAGTTACAGGCATGGAATTACCACATCCAGTTTCCATGATATTTTTAAAGACATTTCATGACAAAAGAATTACATGGAGAATTGCTAATACTGTCCATCCTAATACTGAAGCAGTTTTTTTTTTAAATTTTATCTGCACTTTAGGCCTATTTAAGTGATAGTTTCACTCCTCCTTCATGGTTTTAATTCTCATCACATTTTATTCACACGGGTATAAACTGCTTCCTGAGATGTTATTTTTAATGAATTTATAACTTCGGTATTAGAATCGCACCTAAAATCAAACACTGAGCCAAGCATGGGGGCACAGGCTTGTAGTCCAGTACTAAAGAGGCTGAGACAGGAGGATTGCAACCTTGTGAGGCCTCTACAACTTAGTGAGACCTTGTTTCAAAATAAAAAACTAAAATATGGGAGTGGGAGTGTAGCTCTAAGGTAGAATGCCCCTGAATTCAACCCTCAGTACCACACAAAAGAAAAGACAATACTGTTTTATGAGTTTAGAGAGGTAAGAATTAAGACGGCGAGGGTTGTTTGATTAACACTATAAGTAATAAGGTTTGGCCATTTAAAAACTATTGGCGCTACCTAAATAAGAATATTTTGTTTTAGATACAGATGATGGGGAATCTTGTCTTAATCTCAACATGAGTTCTTCTAAGAGATCCTTTCCAGTTAAAAGACGTCCATCTTCAAAACGTAGAGGCCCTCCTGCTAAAGATCATCTTCTTCAGCTCCAACAAGAAGCAGCACTGAGTTGGGAGGACGAGGTAAGTGAGTGACTGGCAGCAAACCCAGTTTCTTAAGATTGGAGGTACTAGTTTCCTCTGAAAGAAAATGGTGCATCAAAAGATGTACATTTTTGGTTCAAAAACAGGATGGGATTATGGGATAATTATGGATTAATACCTCATTTACTCTTTTTTTTTGTTTTTGGTTGTACTGGGGTTCTTGGAATCCCTTCTACCTCTGGGCTACACTCCCAGACCTATTTTTACATTTGTATTTGGAAACAGGGTCTCCTAAGCCAGCGCGCAGGGCTAGCTTTGAACCTGCGCGATCCTCCTGTCTCTGCCTCCTAAACGCGGGGATTACAAGCGTGCGCCACCACGCCCGGCTCATTTACTCTTTTAGGTAAGCTTTTGGGTTCATGCTAGGAAGTACAGTTTCATTACAGATGCACTAGATGTTCAGCAATATCTAGTAAAGAGCGTTCATGTTAACCCACTTTGCTACAGAATTTTTCTTAAATTTTTCTAAAAATCCTTGTCAGTGTTCATTATTTTTCCTATGGTTTGAAGGTCAAGATGTTTTTGTGAGATTTCTGTGAGAAAAATTCTGATCAAATCTTAGTTGAGTTGTGAGTATTTTAAGCACCTGGTGTCTAATCTTTGATTAATTATAATCTATAACTAAAATTGTTGTTTCTTATTTTCAAAAATGACTGTATTTAAAGTGTTAAATAGCCGGGCGTGGTGGCACACGTTTGTAATCCCCGCGCTTGAGAGGCAGAGACAGGAGGATCACGCAGGTTCGAAGCCAGCCCTGCGCGCTGGCTTAGGAGACCCTGTTTCCAAATAAAAAATGTAAAAATAGATCTGGGAGTGTAGCCCAGAGGTAGAAGGGCTTCCAGGAACTCCAGTACCACCAAATAATAACATTAATAATAATAATAATAATAATAATAATAATAATAATAATAATAATAATAATAATAAAGTTTTAAATAGATGTGATTTAAAACTCTGTGTAAGTAGTTGTTCCATAGAACGGAGACCGATGGAGCCCTGCTCTCCCAATGTAAAAAAACAAAAAAAAACTGAGTTCCTTAGGCCGTACTTATGCTTATGTATAAGGCACTGCTTTTGGATTTATGAGGCATTCCGCCTCCGACCTACAACCCCATCCCGATTTTTTAGCCGTTTTATTTTTGAAAGAGGGTCTCACTGAGTTGCAAAGGGTCCCACTAAAGAGCTGAGGCTGTCTGCGAACCGCGATCCTCTGGTCTCTGCCTCCCGAATGCGTGCGCCACCACGCCCGGCCTTGTGTTTGACATTTGATGTGATAGAAACTTGAAAGTACCAGTATCAGCTCTCAGTTTCATATGTAGAAGATCAGTAATGTAGGTATTTAACCATATATTGGAGAATATACAAGTAGCCAGCTCTTATTAAGCCTGTAAATTTTTACAGTAAAACTCCTACTCCTAGGAATCATGAATATAAGCATGTAATATCATGGAGAAAAGGTACAGTAGTCAGGTGTCAGTCCCTTTGGGAAAATACTCAGAAGAGATGTATAAACACCAGAAAGGTGCTTAAATTCTTGGTATATTCTAGATCCTTTTCCTCCTTCAGAGGAGTAGCTGAAAGATCTTTTCCCATTCTGTCTTCTCCCTCTTGAGGTTCTTGATGGCCTGCTTTGCTGCACAGAAGCTCTTTAATGCAGTCGACTAAATCCTTGTTTCAACTTCTGTGCCTTAGGGGTGTTATTAAAGAAGAGTTTCTACTACTGCTTACATGTTCCCTCTTCTAATTCAAAAGTCTCTGGTCTGATTTCTAGGTCTTGGATGCATCTTGAGCTGATTCTTGTGCAGGGTGAGAAGATGGGGTTTAAGTCCATTTTTCTGCAAGTGTAAAACAAGTTTCACGGACATAACTTGTCAGAAAGGCAGCATATGTCTTTGGAAGCTTTGTCAAAAATTGGTTGTGTGTGAATTTGTTTGTGAATCTTTTGTTCTATTTGTTGTTGTGTCAGTGCCATGCTGCTTTTATTACTAGAGCTCTGCAGTCTAGTTTGAAGTCAGGTATTGGGATGCCTTCTGCATGATTCTCGTCGCTGAGACCTGTTTTGGCTATTCTGGGTGTTTTGTTTTCCCATAGGAATTTTAGGGCTGATATTTCTAGTTTTTGTGAAGAAAGACTGGTAAGAATACTTTATTAGCAATTGCATTGGATCTGTAGACTGCTCTCAGTAGAATTGCCATTTTTATCTATAATTTTCTTGGTAGAGTGGACATCTTGATGATACTTGTTCTGCGTGTCCAAGAGCATAGGAGATCTTTCCATTTTCTAATGTCTTCTTTAATTTCCTTAGTGTGTAATAGTTTTCATTGTTTGTTTTGTTTTGTTGTACATGGGGTGGAACCCAGGGGCATTCTACCTTCAAGCGCTACCCCCAGCCCTACTTTGTATTCTTTATTTTGAAACAGGGTCTCACTGAGTTGCAGAGGGCCTCACTATATAGTCGGGCTGGCCACGACCTGTGACCCTCCTGTCTCCCCCTCCCAAGGACCGAGGTTATAAGCGTGTGCCTCCATGCCTGGCCTTGGTTTGATTTATTTCTAGGTATTTTACTGTTTTGAGTGTAATTGGTTTCCGAAGTTTTTTCTCAGTGGATTCATGGTTGGCATGTAGAAAAGCTGTTGCATTTTGTAGACTGATTTGGTATCCTGCTACTTGTCTAAGTTTGGTAACCCACTCTTTTGGGTGAATTTTAGTCTCTTCTAAGTACAGGATTATGTCATCTGTGAAGAGAGAAAATTTCAGTTCTTCGTTTCTTATTTGTGTTCTTTTGACTTTTTTCTTTTATTGCTCTGGCTGGGGTTTCTACTATGGAATTGAAAAGGAATTAAGATAGTGGAACTTGTTTCAGTTTTCCTCATTCAGTCTGATGTTGTCTTTGGGGCAAATTGATTTCACCATGTTTAAGAATGTTCTTTCTACTCCACTATCCTGAGTTGTTTGCTTGCTTGTTTGTTTGTTTGCTGCTGTGGATTGTGTGTTGTGTGTGTGGGTGTGGGTGTGTTACTAGTGATAGAGCCCCGGCTCATTCTTCCTCTGAGCTATATACCTAGCCCCATTTTCTATTTTTTTTAGTTTGAAACAAGGCGTCACTATGTTGCAGAGAGCCTCACTAAGTAGCTGACACTGGCAGAGAACCTGCAGTCCTCCTGTCTCAGCCTCCAGAGTACAAGTACTGGGATTACAAATGTGTGTCACCACGCCCAGTTCCTTCAGTCTTTTTTCATGTGAATGGGTGTTGGTTTTTTTCAGATCCTTTTTTCACCATCTATTGATATGATCCTGTGATTTTTGGTTCTTAATTTTATCAATGTAGTAAATTACACTTATCTACATATATAATTTACAGGGATCGAACCAGCCGTGGATCCCTGGAATGAAACTGACTTGGTCTTGATGTATAATTTTCTTGATAGCGGTTTAAATGCTAGGAGCTTTTCAACTAACTTCATCAAGGCGATAGTGCTCATTAATTTTCTTTTCTTGAGTTGTCTTCACTCTGTCTTGGTTATTGATGAGATACTTGGATTCCCAGGATAGGTTTGAAAGAATTCCACCTCTTTCTTGCTTCATGGAATAGTTTGGGAAGCATTTGTCTTAGCTTCTATAAAAGTTGTACACAATTCAGATGGGATTGCTTCCAAACCCGGTCTTTTCTATGAAAAAAACCCTGCTTGTTATTGTAGGGCTATAAGTTTTCTATATATTCTTGACTCAATTTAGGTTGTATATATTAGGGGAGCTAAGAGTTTATCAGTCTTGTCTCTTTTTACCCAAAAAGGCCAGCTTTTTGTTTTGCTGGTCTTTTTATGCATTTATTTATTTGTTTTGTTGTTTTCTAGTTTGATGAATTCCGCTCTGTTTTTAACGATTTTCTGTTTTCTACTAGGTTTGAGATTAGTTCCTGTTTTTTGAGGACTTTCAGGCATGTCATTCGATTGTTCCTTTTGTGACTCTTTGTTGTTCGTACACAGGGGCACTCAGTGCCATGAATTTTCCTCTTAATACTGCCTCTACAGAGTCCCAAAGATGTTTTGTTTCTGCATCTGTTTGGTTCGAGGAATTTATTTAAATTCTCCCCCATTTCTTCTGTGATCCACTTTTCATTCAGAAGGATACTATTCAGACTCCATGGATTTACGTACTTCCTCTGGGTCTTGCTGTTGGTGACTTCGACTTTTGTTGCACCGTGGTCTGAAAAGACGCAAGGCAATATAATATTCAGCTGTTGTCTGGAATAGTCCATGTGTATCGAAGTAGATCCATTTAGCTTTTAGTGTCCTTCAGGTCTGAAGCATCTTTACTGTTCTTTTGTCTGGAAGATCCAACTAGAGGTGTGAGAAGTGTGTTGAAGTTTCCCAGTATTATTGTGTTGAGGTCTGAGACTTAATGTCGCAAAGAGTTTGTTTTATAAAAGTGGTTGTGCCCGTGTTTGCGTCACAACTTGACAGCTTTTGGCTTGAAGTCTACTGTGTCTGAAAGGTGAGTTGCAACCCTTGCTGCTTTGGGGTTTCATTTGTATGAATGTCTTATTCTGACCCTTCACCTTTAGTCTGTGAATATCTCTGGCTATAAAGTGTGTTCCTCACAAAGAGTATATAGACGGCTCATGTTTTTAAATCCACTTTTTCTGTCTGTGTCCTTTAATTGTGGAATCGAGACTATCGACATTCAATATTCTTATTGAAGGCTGGGTGTGGTGGCACATGCTTGTAATCCCAGCAACTTGGGAGGCTGGGATAAAAGGATCGCAGGTTCACAGCCAGCCTCAGCAAACTTGTGATGCCCTCTAACAACTGAGCAAGACCCTGATTCAAAGTAAGGCATAAAAATATTGGGCTGGAGGTTTAGCTCAGAGAATGACCTCGTTCCAAGTCCCAGTTGTCAATATATACATATGTGTTTATTATATGTGTATATTTGTGATATCCATGTGTTTAAATATATGTTACATATGTATGTTACCTGTATGTATATATTACATATATTGCATATCTCTGTCCATGTATATGTGTGTGCGTGTGTGTATGTGTGTGTATATATATATACACAATATATATGTAATATATATGTAATAAATATATATGTTAAAAAATATATATATATATATATAATATAATATATATTAGGTGATTTTAATTTCCTGTCAATTTTGAGTTGTGTTTTCTGTGTACGATAGTGCTTCTCACTTTCTCTAGTGCCAGTCTGGTTGACATGAAACCTATTTTCTGTTTGCCTTGGAAGATTTTTTTATATCTCCATCAGCTCTGAGAGACATCTTGCTGGATAAAGACGTCTTGGCTGGAGATTGTTTTCTCTCAGGATATGGAGGATATTGTCTAGAGTGACTTTTACTGCTTTTACCCGTGAACGTGACGTCACCTGGCCTTTTGCTCTTGACCTATTAAAATTTCTTCCTTGACCTCTGTTGGTCATCATTATGTGACATGTGAGGTTCTTCTCTGATCTTCTCTAAATGAGGTTTGGAGCGTCTTCTATCTGTAAGTGTCCAGCTGTTTTTCAGGTTTGGGTTGATCTGAAGTGATCCAAGCCATTTGGGTTTCTCTGAGGCGGTTTTTTTAACCCTCCTGGTTATGCTTCTAGGACCTCTTCTTTTTTTTTTTTTTTTTTGGTGGTACTGGGGTCCCTGGAAGCCCTTCTACCTCCGGGCTATACTCCCAGACCTATTTTTACATTTTATATTTGGAAACAGGGTCTTCTAAGCCAGTGCGTGCGGCTGGCTTCAAACCTGCGCGATCCTCCTGTCTCTGCCTCCCAAGCGCAGGGATTACAAGCGTGCGCCACCATGCCCGGCACTTCTAGGAACTCTTCTATGGCTATTCTTGGGTTTGCTCTTTTAACAGTCTTCCAGATCTCTTGGCATTTTCTGGTCATGGTGAACTGTTTTTTTAGTCGTTGACTGCATGTTCATTTTTGAATTGGCTGTCTTCTAAGAGTGAGGCACTTTTTGCCATGTGGCTGAGTCTGCCAGTGCTGGTTTTCTTTCAGTCAAAGTTTCTTTTTAAATTATTTTTTGGGTAGCATTGTGATTTTACATCTCTTTGGGGTACAGAGGGCCAAAAAATACACGCACACAGATTCCGTGCCCTCGATACTGGGTCCTTCCCTATATGTGCCTTGGATAGTGGAATATGGGTAGATTTTTATACATTCATAGCCTTATTTCAATGATGAACACTCTTTATAACGAGCCCCTCTCCTTTGCTAGCCTCCTTCAGTCAGTCACGTGGAGTCTCTGTTCATTATCTGATAATGCCTTTATTTCCAAATATCTCTTTAGCTTCCACGTATAAGAGCAAAGTTACATAGATGTACTCGTTTCTTGAGACTGGGTGCTCTCACCCTCTTGAGTTCCATCCATACTTTTGAAAATGGCAAGATTTTGTTCTTTGTTATGGCTGAGTAGACTTCCATGGTCTGTATATGCCAGTCTTGTGATCCATTCATCTATTGTTGGACACCTGGGGTGGGTGGGGGTTTTCATATTTTGTCCATTGTAAATTGTGCTCCTATGAACAGGGATGTGTAAGTATCATTATGATATTCTGATTTCATTCCCTTTGAAAGGATGCCCAGGAGCACAATCGGTGGATCATATGGTAGTACCATTCCCATTCTTAAGAGGAACCTGCACACTGATCCCCGTACAGGTGTACGAGTTTGTAGTCCCACCAAACAGTGTAACTGGTTTAGATTTTCCCATATTCTATCCGCATTTATTACTATATGTATTCCTGACTATTGCCATTCTAACTGGAGTTAGATGGAATCTCAGTGTCCTTTTGATTTGCATTTCTCTGATTGCAAGTGTAGGCTTTTTCTTTTCCTTTTCTTTCCTTTTCTTTCTTTCTTTTTTTTTTTTTTTTTGGTGGTGCTATTGGAGATGGAACCTTTCTACCGCCGGGCTACACTCCCAGACCTATTTTATATTTTTATTTGGAAACAGGGTCTCGGGTCTCTTAAGCCAGCAAGTCTGACTTCGAGCCTGCACGGTCCTCCTGTCTCCACCTCCCAAGTGTGGGGGAGGTATGAGCAGAAAAGCAGACACAGTCTTTCTCCGAGATATACCCCCAGCCGTACTTTTTATTGTTTATACTTGAAGCAGAGTCTGACCAACTTGTGGAGGGCCTACGTAGCTGAAGCTAGCCTGGAACTTGTGATCCTCCTATCTTGGCCTCCCAAGTACGGGAATTACAGGCGAACAACCACCACGCCCAGCTATTGTTGGCGATTTTTATTTCTTCTTTGGAGAAGAGTTTATTCAGTTTGGTTGCCCATTTCTGACCTAGTTATTTGTTCTTTAGCATTACATTTTTTAAGCTCCCCCTGTATATTCTAGATATTAGACCTTTGATTGGTTCTTGGTGGATTCCCTTTGCTGTGCAGAGGCTTTTTACTTCACTAACTAATTCTTGTTTTTAATTTCCGGAGCTTTCAGAGTCTTCTTAAGGAGGTTTCTCAATGTACATGTATGTTGGAATGTTGGTCCTACACGCTCGTCTAGTAGTGTGAAAATTTCTGGTCTTAATTTCTAGGTCTTTGGACAACCTTGTGTTGGCTTTTGGGCAGGGAGAGAGGGTAGGGGTTAATTCCATTTTTCTACATATGGATAGCTAGTTTTCCCAACACCATCCTTTGAAAAGGCTCTTCTTTCTCCCGTGTATGCCATCAGTGCCTTTAAAAAAGGATCAAGTGGAGCCGGGCGTGGTGGCGCACGCTTGTGATCCCGGAGCTTGGGAGGCAGAGACAGGAGGATCATGCAGGTTCGAAGCCAGCCGCGCTGGCTTAAGAGACTTGTTTCCAAATTTAAAAAGTATAAACTAGGTCTGGGAGTGTAACCCGGAGTTAGAAGGGTTTCCAGCAACACCAGTACCAACAAAATGAATGTGAATGAATGAATGAATGAGTGCATGAAAGAGATCAAGTGGTTATCGATACAGGGCTTTGTTTCTGAGTTTTCTGTTCTGTTCGAACCATTGGTCTGTGTGCCTACTCTTGTGCTAATACCAGGCTCTTTTTATACTGTCCTTGTACTACAATTTGAAGTCAGATATTGTGATGCCTGCAAGCAGGGTTCTTATTGCTGAGAATTGTTCTGGCTCTTCCAGGTCTTTTGTTTTGTGTTCCTTAAGAATTCTAGAACGGACTACTGTAGGTCTATGAAAAAATGGCCATGGTACTTTGATAGGGATAGATAGGGTTGAATGTGTCTACTGAAATTCTTACTTCATTATTATGTCCTGAATTTTCCTCGGAGCCTCTTTTGGTCCCTGTTCAGGATACTGATCTCTTTGCTGATTATGTCCCGTCATGATATATAGGCTTTTGCCGGGCATGGTGGCGCACGCTTGTAATCCCCACCCTTGTGAGGCAGAGACAGGAGGGTCGTGCAGGTTCGAAGTCAGCCTCACTGGCTTAAGAGACCCTGTTTTAAATTAAAAAAAAATATGAAATAGGTCTGGGAGTGTAGCCCGGAAAGGGTTTCTAGAAACCCCGGTACCATAAAAAAAATAATAATAATAGTAGTAGTAGTAATTGTAATAGTAATAATCATAAGAATACTTCTGCAGTCTAACATCTGATGTCTTTGAGCATACCCATAATTATAATTCTAAAATGTTCTGACATTTTCTGCACCTCTAAGTTTGTAATCGCCATGGTTGTATAATTGTGGAAGCTCATTCTTTTCTAGCTAGTCATCCTCCTTGTATTTTCAGGACCCTTTAGTATCTTTATTACATTTTCTGGCTCTCTTTGTGTGGAATTCCTACATCTAACCACCTTCCCTTAACTGTTGTATGCTGTTCTAGAAGTAAATATTCACCGCAAGGTATGCCTTAGGGGGCGCTGGTTGTAGGTAACCTCTGACTGACTGCTGGCCTCTGCATTTTGAGACACACACTTGCTGGTGTGTGGACCTAGGTTGCATTCCCTGGAAACACCCTCCCCCACCCCGTTGCTGTGCTTACTGGGGTCACTTTATGCCCCGTACCCTATGGAGGTCAGGTGGGACCCTGCGCTCCAGAGAGCTCTGTGGTCTGCCTCAGTGTTCTTATCCTAGTGAGACCCCTGCTGTCCTCCTAACAGTGGTCACTTGAGATTCTGCAGGCTATCTATGTCAAGGGCCCAGACTGCACGGACTCGTCCTGTGACTGCAGTACGTTCTTACTAAAGCTGTACTGTTCTTGTATCTCCCCCTCTCCCCATGCTGTCCTGCCTGCACATTACTGGGGGCATGGTGCTCCAGGGCACCTAGGCCTCTGTAAACTCACAAACCCTGCAGGTTTGGTATTTTGGGAGACCACTCCCAACCTACCCACTCACCCACAGTTAACACAGGTTTCTGCTGAGAGTCAGTAATCTCACAGGTGCTGCAAGGTGTATTGGAGCCTCTCAGGATCCTGGTAGGAAGAGTACGTTCTCTCACGGTTCTGGTTCCGTCGAGATCTGCTGTGTTCCTCGTAATGATTGCTGGGCAGCCTGGGCGGGCCATCCAGAATGTCCCGGGTTTGGAGAACAGATTACAGTTGGTCTTTGGGTTCTATCCACTGAGTGGATAGGATTGGTTTCTTATTAGTTTCCTGATTCTTCTCCGAGGTGTAGGGCAGTGCTCAGAGGTAGTGGGGGCATGTTCCCTATACACTGCCATCTTTAAATAGACACTACTGTCAGTACATGTCGTAGTATTTTTATATGTGTGAGAGATGGTTGGAACAAAAGTGATAAGTTACTTTATCTGGGGAAAAGAATGCATGAGAAATTTAATCAGTTAGAGAGACTGGGGGTGTTGAGTGTTGTTTTTTCTGCTCTCAGTTGTCATTAGTAATGCATAGAAGAAGGAAAAGAATACGTCAAAGGGAAAGAAAATATCTTGTTCTCACAAAAGTTTTTAACCATGGAGAAAGAGTATAGACAACAACTTGGTAAGCTTTGTTTGATGTGATAAGCTCTGGTCTTCAAGGAGCCATAAGGCACTTTTTAAAGAGAGAGACCGACAGACAGAGAAACGAGCAGAGTGAGGAACTCGCAGTGATAAAGAGAAAGACAGAAAACTCCTTA
Source organism: Muscardinus avellanarius (assembly GCF_963383645.1). Taxonomy (NCBI): domain Eukaryota; kingdom Metazoa; phylum Chordata; class Mammalia; order Rodentia; family Gliridae; genus Muscardinus; species Muscardinus avellanarius. Next base: position 7,180,506 of record NC_137809.1, read on the forward strand.
AATATGCAAAAGGCAGAAAAAATAAAAGTTGCCACATATAGTGTATATAGAGGTGTGTGTGTGTGCGTGTGTTTTGTTTGGGGGATGGAACATTCTACCTCTGAGCTACACCCCAACCCTGCTTCTTATCTTTATTTTGAAACAAGGTCCCACTGAGTTGCAAAGGGCCTCACTTAGTTAAGTAGCTGAGGCTGTCCTCAGACTTCGGTCATCCTGCCTCAGCCTCCCAAGTATGGGAATTACAAGCTTGCGTTTTTATTCATCTCATTTCATTTGTGCGTTGCAGTTATCATCACGCTGAGGAGCAGTGTGATACTTGGGTAATTCCCTCTAAGTCCCACCCCGACCCCAACCTCACTCCCTCCCTATTCCTGTCTGTGAGACTAGTGAAATAAGGCTATGTGCACAGACCTTCGTAAACGCACAAAGCCTCGTTTAGACTCTTTTCTTCATCGTGATTCCTTTTCCCCTTCCGACTTCCATCTCCCTGTTTCCTTCCCTTCCATCATTCTCCTGGTGTCGCCTCAGTAATCTCAAGTTCCTTCTGTTTTTCTGTTTTCTCTCTAGCTTCCACTGGTGCGAGAGACCATAAAACCCTTTGCTTTCTGAGTCGGGCTGCTCTCTCTCAGCATAATATTCTCTAGTTCTGACCGTTTTCCTTAAGATGTCATATGTTTTGTTCTGTATGCCTGAGAGAGAATTTCATGGTGCATATCATATCACATTTTCCTTATCCAGTCATCTTTTGGCAGGTACCCAGGTTGGTTTCATAATTAGCCAATTGTGAATTGAGCGGCTGCACATGGAGAGGGATATGCATGTATCAGTATAGTATTCTAACTTTAATCCTTTTGGAAAGATACCCCTCAGAAGCCTACCAGGGTCATATGTTGATTCCATTCCTACTCTTTTTGAGGAACCTACCTTCTGACCTCCGTGGTGGTTGTACTGATTTGTAGTTTCCTCACAAATGCATGAGAGTTCCTATTTCCCCACTTCCTTGCCGGCACTTGTTATTTCTATTCTTGACGATTTCCATATTGGAGTCCCATCTAAACTGGAGTTCAGATGGACTCTGTGCCATTTAGATTTGCATTTCCCTGGTGGGTAATGAAGCTGAACTTTCTCAAAGTATTTATTGGCCATTGGTGTTTCTTCTTTTGAGAAGTGTCTTGTTCAGTTCAACTGCCCTTTTCTTTCGGGGGGAAAACACATTCTTTAGTGTTAAGTTCCCTTTTTTTACGGTTATTTATGTGTTAGATATTAGTACTCTATCACGGGAGCGGCTGGCAAAGATTTTCTCCCATTCTGTAGGCTTTGTCCACAGCTATTCTTACTTTTTTGTTGGTTGGTTTGCATTTTTACATTTTATTCTTTCCCCTGGACCAGATATATGCAGTACATTCTCATGTGACATGAGAGGGAGTGACAGGAGCCACTGCTCCTATTCAGCTCTACAGTCATGAGGGTGAAGATTATTAGAAAATACTTCTTTAGCTTTAGCAAAAACAGTACAATGAAGAATGTTCTAATCAGTAAGAATGAAATCAAGTCAGAAAACTTTGAAGAAGTAATCCAGGCGAAAGTCGGGTGAAATAATACCATGAGAAGCAGAGGAGAGCATTTCATAAATGGAAGGGATGTTAAGGAGGGAAATTCGATGACCGAAATGAATTTGGATAGAATCTTAGAAGGAACAACTTCAGAAACACATATATATTGGAGAGGAAGAATGCTTTTTCTTCTAAACGTTCTCTCCTTGAAATGATCATGTAATTGTTTTAAAATTAAATGTCCAGTTTCACAAGGAAGAGAGAATTATGGAGGTGGACTGCGCAGAGAGCCCGTCTCTTCGCGGAGAGATGACTACATGTCACCAAGAGATGATGGTTACTCCGCTCAAGATGGGTAAAGGAATCCGTTGATTAAAAGTTAAATATTTTAAACTAAATAATTTGATGAAATTTAATTTACATTCAACACAGCACGCATTCTGATCTAGCGCCAAAACATGGAACATTTTTTTGAAGCCTCTACGCTGGAATCAAACCATACTTTGAGGTTTTGTTTATTTATTTGCTTATTTGTTTGTGTATGTTTGGCAGTACTGGGGATGGAACCCAGGGACATTCTACCCCCGAGCTACACCTCAAGCCCTATTGTTTATTCTTTGTTTTGCCATAAAGCGTCTCGCTGGGTAGCAAAGAAGCAGCTGAGGCTGTCAGCGAACTGTGATTCTCTGGGCTCAGGTCTCAGGATGCTGAGATTAAAAACCTGTGCCACCACATCCTGCAACAGTGAGGATTTATGTATCAGTCCCACATCCTGCAACAGTGAGGATTTATGTATCAGTCCTTTTCCTTAACATAATATTTGCAAGCTTTAAACATATGACGGCATGCATAAAGAGTCCTTGTACTTTATGGCTTACCATCCCACCATTTGTATTTTAACACAGTTTACCCAAACACTTGCTGTGGTTACCTCTAGCACAGGTAACCAAATACAACTCATCTATTTGTAAATAGATGAGTACATTTTTTAAAACTATTCTGGGCCTGAGGGAATGGAATTGCTGGGTCATAGTGACACATTACACACCTGCAGGTTTTCCATAGGCAGAACTCCAGGATTTTTCTTTGTACGTGCTCCTCAAAAGTTAGTATCCTCAGATGGCACCGCAGCTCACGCCTGTAATCTCAGTACTTGGGCGGCTGAGACAGGAGGATTGCGGGTTCAAGGCCAGCCTCAGCAACCTAGCGAGACTCACAAACGACCTAGAGTGGTCCTGGTTAAGAAAAAAAAAAAAAAAAGCAAAATGAATATAGTGGGCGTGCTGGTGCACACTGTAAGATTGTAGAAATGTGGGTGCGCCCCATTAGCATAGAGACACGCCGAGATCCATAATAAGTTACGAGAGGCTTTATTCATGGGGGGTCAACCCCCAGCCCCTGCTTGGCCGCGGGGGCCGGTGGCCGGCGGGAGAGTGCCTCCCTCCCTCTCCCGGTCCTCTCTGAACTCTCTCTTCCGGGGTGGGAGGCCTGGTCCTGGAATCGCAGGCTCCACCTCCTAGCTCTCGGCCCTGCCCCCACTTTACATTCCGACCTCTTTGACTCAGGGGTGCAGAAGGGCTTTGACTAAGGGGTTGCAGAAGGGCGTGGTTTTTGCTCATCTAGCGGCTTCATGCTGATACTGGGCGACGTCAATCAAGGGCCCCAGTCAAAGGCCCCAGGTCGGGAGAAGTCGGAATTTGAGCCGCCGGAAGGGAGCAAGTGGCTGTGGTCGGAGAGTTGGAGGTTACCCTGGAGAGCTCGGTGACCGGTTTGCTTTGAGGAGACTAACAGGCAAGGTGCTATTAAAGAAAAAGAAAATTGTGAGGACGGAACCCAGGCTGGGCAGAAGCCCTTTTAGACACAAGGCAGTCACTAGATCTACTAACTTAAATAGCAACATTTTCCTGAGGAGAGCGTCTATCGCCCCTTTAGCAGTTTTTTATTAGATCAGAGTTATTAATAGCAGCAACTCCCGAAGCAGACCCACACCACTCTTTTTAGCATTGAGTGAGTATGGATATGTCTGGTTAAACACCTGTCACTGCCTTGGGAGCATCAGTTACCCATTTTAGAAGTTTAATACTTAGGCAATTTGGCATCCGAGGAGGGAGAGCACCATAGTACGTAAACAAGTGGACCTGCTAAAATATAAACATCAAAGAGAGTTATGTTGAAAGAAACAAAGTTTAGTGGATCCCAACACCGTGTAAGAGAATTTGTCCCTGGAGCTGTTGTAATAGAGCCCTTTTAGATATGGCCTAAGCTGTGGGCAGAGGCTGGAGGGCTGGCCTCATCATCCTGAACCGAGACTTGAGAAGGAAACTAAGGCCTGAAAGATCGAGCAGGCCACCAAAGAGGAAACTGGCTTACCCTGTACCTGCAGTTACCCTGGGCCAGCAAGGAAGATGGAGGAAGGAGGGCGAGGGATTCCAGGAGCTGTCAGTCCTTGGTCAGACCAAATAGGGCCAGCAGCGGGTCCTTGTCCAGAAGGGTAGACCCCCTGTAGTGAGGTACCTGAGGTCCACTGCTTTTTAAAGGATACTCGCCTTCCAATGGCCATATACTCCACACCTGAAACAGGCCCCTGGAGGTGGTTGTTTTTACTGTCGTCCTCTCCTGGGTGGCGCTTGCCACCCGGAGGGCTGACCTTCCTCCTCCGGCCTCAGGGCTGCAATCAGGGCCTGGGACTGTAAGTCCGCCATCTGACGAAGATGGAGAGTACGCTCTGCTTCGGCCTGTTCCTCTCTGGAATTAAAGACTTTAAATGCCATGTTCATCAAGTCTCGAATAGGAGTCTGTGGGCCATCCTCAACTTTCTTTAGCTTTTTTCTTATATCAGGAGCCGCTTGCCCAATGAAATGGGTGGCCAATATGATCGAGCCTGCCTCAGAGGATGGATCTAAACGGGTATAGCGTGTAAGAGCCTCTTGCAACCGATTAAGAAAAACTGCTGGGTTTTCGTTTGGACCCTGGGTGATTTCCCTGAGCTTATCATAATTAACCGCCTTATGAGAAGCATCTCGCATACCATCAAGAAGACATTGTATCATATAATTTCTCATTTCTATTCCCTCCTTTACATTATAATTCCAATGGGGCTCCTCAGATGGAATTGCAGCCGTACCAATAGGAAGCCCTGGATCTGTTAAATGACTCTGGTCAGCCCTCTCTCTGGCTGCCTTCAGGATCCGATCACGTTCGTCTGGAGTTAGAGAAGAGGTTAGAATGACATGCAAATCCCGCCACGTTAGATCATATGCCTGCACAATATGCTGGAATTCCTTGATAAAACCAGAAGGATTGGTAGAAAAGGATCCCAGTCTCTTTTCTAGTTGAGTGAGGTCAGGAAGGGAAAAAGGAACATGGACCCGTATCACCCCTTCTGCTCCAGCCACTTCGCGAAGTGGGGCCAGGAGAGAGGAAGATGGGGCTTGTAACCCAGCTGGGTCAGACCCCGGCCCCCATGTTTTATTGCAAGATGGCTGCTGTGGGTCCGCAGAATTGTAAGCCCGTGACCAAGAATGGCCACCAGGTGGCGCCTGTGAGTTGCCACGTGGTGTCCAAGATGGCGGCTGTGGCTGGCTGGATACTCCAGCCAGCATGCCCTGGGCAGCAGTAGAGCTGGTAGAGGGAGAAAACAGGAAATGCAGCCGCCAGAAGGGCTGTAAATATAACAGGTCAGACCATTTTGCTGAGCGTGTACAAAAATCACTGAGAGCCATTAACATCCTAGGATCAAGGCCAGCCTCAGCAACCTAGCGAGACTCACAAATGACCTAGAGTGGTCCTGGTTAAGAAAAAAAAAAAAAAAGCAAAATGAACATAGTGGGCGTGCTGGTGCACACTTGTAATCCCAGTGCTTGGGAGGCTGAAACAGGAGGACTGCGGTTCAAGGCCGGCCTCAGCTACTTAGTGATGCCCTCTGCAACGTAGTGAGACCCCGTTTCAAAATAAAGAAGAAAAGAAAAGGCTGAAGCTATAGCTCAGAGGTAGAATGAGCCTGGGTTCAATCTCCAGTACCACCCACAAAAATAAATAAATAAATAAAAAAAAGAACAAGGTCTGGGTTATAGCTCGGAGGTAGAGTGCTCCTGAGAGAAATTCCCAGTACCAAAAAACAAATAAATACTAGAGTTGATATTGTCTGAAGCCAGTCCCCTGTGGAAATTGTAATGTATATACGCAGTGTTTTTGTTTGATTTGAGTTTTATTTTCTTTGAATACTAGTGATAATTGTATTACAGCCTTAGGTTTACCCAATTTGTAGAAGTAATCTACTCAAGTATTTTGCTCATATTTTAAAGTTTCTTATGTTTAGTTAATATTAATTATTATTGAACACAACATTATTTTTCATTTTGTGCTTTAAGTTATTCAAGCCGAGTCTATTCACGTTCCAGAGACACCAAGGATTATGTTCAACCGGCTAGAGACTATGCATACCGTGATTATGGCCATTATAGTTCTCGGGATGAACGTTACTCTAAAGGCTATAGGTACATTAAGTTTTATTTTTTTACCCAACAGATTACTTGAATTGTTTGTTTCCATTGAACTAAAGGTTTGCTTGTTGTAATTTAGTGATCGTGACGTCTATGGAGCAGATCGTGATAGGACTTATTCTGATCTTCCAAGGCTCTTACAGAGATACATATGAGAGTTATGGTTAGTGTCTGGTTACCAATTAACAGCCCAGATTATAATCTTAATGAACTCTTTCTTATGAAGGGAAAACATCATCCTTCTTAACAATTTGATTAGCTGGATAAACTTTGTGTTGTTATTGTTTTAAAATAATGAATACTTATTGGGTTGTTTTTTTTTTTTTGGAGGTACTGGGGTTCCTGGAAACCCTTCTATCTCCAGGCTACACTCCCAGACCTATTTTTACATTTGTATTTGAAAACAGGGTCTCCTAAGCCAGCGTGCGTGGCTGGCTTCGAACCTAGCGATCCTCCTGTCTCTGCCTTCCAACCACGGGGATTACAATTGTGCGCCCCCATGCCGGCTGAATACTTGTCTTTAAGAGTAAACTGGCAGTATTATTTTTCCAGTTTGAAAAAAATTGTTAGAACACGTGAACATGGAATGTTCAAGAGTAAGAAACATAGAAACAAAATGCTCAATCCTCATTTCAGCCCATTTTCAGGAAATAAAGACAGTTTTCCAAGTTATTTAATATGCTTGTTGTATGTATGTATGTATGTATGTATGTATATATGTATGTATGTGTGTATATATATATATATATATATATATATATATATATTTTTTTTTTTTTTTTTTAAATTTGGAAACAGGGTCTCTTAGGCCAGCACAGCTGGCTTCCAACCTGCGGGAATCCCCTGTCTCCGCCTCTCAAGCGCAGGGATGACAAGCGTGCGCCGCCACGCCCGGCTTTAGTATGCTTTTTACATTTTTTCATTTGATATTTGATGCTCCAGGAAGCTCCCGTGATGCTCCACCTGCACGAGGGTCCCCACTGACTTATGTTGCAGACAGCCGCTATGATGATTACAGCAGCTCAAGAGATGGATATGGTGGAGGTCGCGAAAGTTACTCAAGTTACCGAAGTGATATCTACTCAAGCTACCGAAATGATGTCTATTCAAGTGGTCGTGAGCGTGGTGGTAAACAAGAACGTGGGCTTCCACTTTCTATGGGTAGGGCATGCCCTGCCCCTCGTGAATCCTATGCTAGTTCCAGGTGTGGGGGTACAAGAGGAGTTTATGGGGGAAGCCTATCCGAAGGAGGACACCAAAGCACATACCAAAAATAATACCCAGGTTTAGTTACACTAAACTACTTGGCCGAAAGAAAAATAAAATGCCACTCTCCATGTTACTTGAGCACTACAGAGAGAAATATGTTGTTTCTTATGGTTGGGTCATATATTAACTTTCTTTCCATGAAATACTTTAGATTCTAAGATGAAAAAGTAAAACTGTTCAAAGTATTTCTATCCTTGTTGGGCAAAAAGTAAAATTGTTCAAAGTACTTCTATACTTGTTAGACAAAACTAAAATTGTTTGAAGGAATACTACCCTTGTTAGACAAATATTGAAATTGTTCAAAGTAATTTTATACTGTTAGGCAAGAATTGTAATTGTTCAAAGTAATTCTGTACTTGTTAGACAGAAAGTAAAGTTGTTCAGAGTAATTCTGTACTTACTGGACAAAAAGTCCAATTGTTCAAAGTCATTGTTTAAAGTAATCCTATACCTGTTAGACGGTAAGTGAAAGTGTTTGAAGCAATTCTATACTTGTTAGGCAAAAAAGTAGAAGTTCCCAGTTTGGGTTAAATATTTGTATTATAAAGTTTGGGAATAAAGATGGTGAAGGAAATGACATTTGCTATCTGAGTGTGTATGTGGGAAAGGAGGGGGGTAACTGCGGATTGGACCCCAGAGGTGTTAAATGTCCTAAGGACATCCTCAGCCCTATTTTGTTGTTGTTGTTTGTTTATGAAATAGGGTCTCTCTACATTGCCCAGCCTGGCCTGAAACTTAGGATCCTTCTATTTCAGCCTCCCTAGTACTGGGCATTATAGGTGTGTGCCACCCTATTATATGTTTTTGTTTTTATGTTTTGACCAGATACACAAGCTTAAGATCACATTTGATTGGAAGACAAATTGCGCTCTTGTTTAAATTTTACCTTTATGCCTCGAAGCCTAAATCTTTATACGGTTAGGCTCATAGTCTAGCAAGTTTTATATGTTCTCTAGTTCATCAGACAAGACAGCCAAATAAACCCAAGTTTGCCTTTAAATATTTAGGGGTGCAACAAAGCCTGCAACACGGAATCTGGTCAGAAATTTGTTTTAAGAAATATGGCGTAGCTGGGTGTGGTGGCGCCCACGCTTGTAATCCCCGCGCTTAGGAGGCGGAGACAGGAGGATCACGCTGGTTCGGAGCCAGCCGCCTTAGGGGAATCAGCTTGAGCCCAGGAACATTCTAGCTCTGAACCTCTGACATATACCCCCAGCTTGCTTTTACTTTGTTGTTGTTGTTGTTGTTTAAACAGGATCTTGCTGTGTTGCACAGGGCCTCACAAGTGTGCTGAAGCTGACCAGGAGCCTGTGATCCTTCTGTCTCAGCCTTCCAAGTTCTGGGATTACAAGCATGCACCACCATGCCCGGCACAAGATGGAATTTTAAATTTAGGTAAAGATCAGTAGCAACGCCATTAACATTAACATTTTAACATTTAAACACCGAGTTCTTTTGGAATATTAATGTGTAACTACTAAGGAAAGATTGTTAAATCTATGAAAAACTTGGAAGCTAAAAGTTTAGTTGAAGTATCTCAAATGCAAAGCCAGTAAAGATGAAGATTAAGCTGCAGTTTTGGGGTTTAATCAAAACCGAACCTTCCTGTGCATCCTAACTAAATAAAGATGCGCAAAACGGCAACAGTTAAAGAGGTCCCTGTGTATGCATTAGGGCAGAAATCCGTAGTTGCATAGAGAAACATAAGCCTATACAGTCCCAGTTACAGAGAAAAGCACAATTTTCCTTCATGGCAACTGTGTGGGGAGGTACATGTATTTTATCAGCATCCCCCATTGTGTACTTTTGAAGAAAACAGGTGCCTGACCTACCTAGCAATTGCTAGTGATTGCTGGAGGTTCATATTTTAATGAGGGCAAGGGCTACCTCTTTTGAACCAGCCAGAAGAGGCAGAGGTTCTTTCTTTCTTTTTCTTTATTTCTTCTCCTTTCTCCTCCTCCTCCTGTCTCAGCCTCCCAAGCGCGTGGATTATAAACATGCATCACCACGTGGGCCTGGCGAGGCAGGGTTTCTGATGAATGTTAACCTCTCAAAACACGGTTAACCTCCGTGCTTGGACATGCACAGTCCATACAAAAATTTAGGACCTGAGGACTCCACTGGCCCACCATCCTTGCATAAGGAACTCCTGGTTGCAGGTGGAGAAGCCATTTACCCCTCACTCCACATTTGTCAAACACAGAAAACAAAAGCAAAATCAACAACAACCCAGGCGACTCTTAGGTATGAAAGCCTGGGTTTGTTTACATGGTGAATTCTTTCCAGTGCTTGAGGATCCTGCAGATGATTGACTAGTTCTAGGAGCTGAGAGTTCACGGGTATTGGAGGAAAGCCAAATGTTGGAACTTAATTCCCCTCTGAAAAGTATGGATCACGTGTACATGCACAATTGTGCACGGTCAGAGCGATAGAGGGATGAATGTCACTGCCTGTACAAGAGGACTGTCACTGCCTATTTGAAGACTGAGATCTGTGATTAAAGCAGCATTTGCCCTGAGGAGACTAAATTTGTGCCCGATGGTCAACCTTCACCCCAGATACATCGTGAAATTATTGGAGCAGTCCCCTGGGACTCAGAAAAGAGGGACATCATCAGGGTTAAGAGGGGCTCTGCATAAAGGTGGTAAAAAATAGCACAGAGCGAACTTCTTTAGGGCGGGTTTACAGTCACAGAGGCACTTGTGTGTAGAGGAAGAAGGCTGAGGGTGGCTGTAGAAGACATGTTCTGAAGATACAGTGAAGCTTCAGTGACATGCAGCACAGCCGTCTTGTCAGTGCCGCAGAGACATCACCTTCAGCAGGAAAAAGAATGCATGTGGTATCCATTGTGAAAATAGTCCTATGCCTCCTAGTCCCCTAGAGAAACTGAGAGCTCAGTTTGTGCACTCTTTTTCCCGGGAACCAGAAATACTGGCTTTTCAACACTGCGTCACGTGCCTGCTCAAAGGACCTATTCTCTCCTGGCTTTCTACTTACTACCCAAGGTAGTGGTACAGAGCTTATGAGCCAGACAGAGGTCCTTGTCCTCCCTAATGACCTGGAAGGGAAAGTGAGAGAAAGGTCAACTTTCAGTCTCCGTGTGCCAGCATCCAGTGAGCAAACACAAAAGGAGTCAAAAGAACTGCTAGCACTCAGTAGCTTCTTTGCCATACTCCAGCAGCCAAACTCCACGCCCTCAAGTGTGAGTGTCTCCCACCCAGGAGAGTTTATGAGGCAAGTGTCCATTCTAGGCAAGCTGGCAGAAGAACAGAGGTCCGATGCACGGCAGATGAGTGAGCGTGAGAGAGTGTGTGGTGTGTGTGAGCAGGGCATGCGTGTAATGTATGTAACATATATACATTTATACTGCACGTCTCCCAACCTTCTGTCTCCGTAGAAAGGAGATGGGGGTGGGGAGAGGGAGGGAGGGGAGGGATAAAGAGACACGGAGAGCGCGTGTGCACGCGCCCATGCACGCACACGGGCACACACACTGGCATAAATGGCAGAGTCTCTTGAGGGCGATGTGGTGGCAGCTTCTGGTCCAGGGCCATCCCAAGGCTCTTTCAGTGGCACTGTAGAAAGACACGGATTGTGTCTGCAGGGACACCGGGAGGGGCCCTGGCTAGCATTCTGTTGCCCCTGAACGCCTGTACACATGCCCGGGAGTATGATGATTCTTGTTGACCCTTCATTCCTGAGTTTATGGAATGCTTTACTGCCTGACCACTTTCATTCCAAGGGTACTCAGGAGTCCCCCTGTGTGGGTGAAAGGTGGAGGAGACCAGCTCCAGCTCCAAGAAGGTATGACACTGAAACTAGAAAGTCCCAGGCCGAGTGGACTGGAGCCCCCTCATCCATTAGCCCTTTGGCCCAGCTGCCCTGGACTCATCTACACTGGGTTGGGCAAACACAGGGCCCCATTCCTGTGTCTACATGCTTGTGCTGCCGAGATCCTTACTAGTTTGTGCAGTGTCCTCTGGTCTGTCAGTTCTTTGGTCCAGCTTTCTCTGGGGTAAACATTGACGATTCTGGTAAACATCTCCCCGGGAATCCCATAGTGAACCGCGATGCTTAGCCAGCCGGCCCATGAGCTACTTCTGCTCTCCATCTCCCAAACGTGGAGGCCTCAGCAAGCCAGCTATCTGTGTTGGTGTTCCCCTTGGCCCACAAGGTACACAGGATAAAAGGTTGGAGGGGATGGTTTATAACAGTGGCCCATGAATCCGCAGGGCAAGCAATGCTGATGGAGGGAGTTAGATTTGAACTAAGGGAGAGGTAAGGCAACCTCACCTCTCACACACCACACATTCAGGTGCAACAATGGAAGGGCCAGTGTGGGAATCCGCCCTGTGGGAGGACCGTAAAGGGGGTCTCTGAATTAGCGTCCAGCTTTTCTCTGGTTGCCCTGTGAAGGGGTGAAATCGGAGTCCTCTGTGGCTTCCCTCAGCGACATCGCTGTTTGTCTTCTTTGCCTCTGTCTTCCTCATAGTAAAAGGATGCATCCAAGCTCTTACTTTTGAGAGCCAAGGACTCGGAAAAACACCTTGGTTCACGGGCATCAAGGGGTTTCAGCTGGAGAAAAGGTGTGAGGTCACCGTCACCTGCCAACCTGCCCCACCCAGATGTTGGGTGAGAAAGTGAGAGTGGCTGCAGCAGGACACGCCCCCGAGACTGGCATGGCCAGAACAATGTTAAAATTTAAAATTAAATCGCCACTGAATTTTGAAATTGCGGGGCGGAGAAGACAGCAGAGGGAGAGAAATACAACACCCTAGTGAGTGAAAGTGACACGGCGACAGACTCAAGGAGAGAAAGTCAGCGAGGGAAAGAGAGAGGAAGAGGGAGACAAGTCGGGCAAACACAAATGCAGTATGACCACTGGAAGGGTGAGTCATTCTAACGCTTGACCTTCCTAGGGAGAAGACTTCCACAGAGGGATGGTTGTGCCCTGGCAGGAGGCCAAGTCTCCCAACACCTGCAGGGTGTTGGGCCAAGTCTCCCAGCAACCTGGGGAGGTGACTGCAGCCGTGCAGAATGAACCAAAGGCTATGTCGCTGGGTGCGGGAGGCAAGGTCAGTTGACAGCATGGACACTGACTTAACACCACATCCACACACTGTGCCTTTAGTGGGACCTGGCAGGAGGAAGACTGCCAGTGGGTCCCAGGTTTGGGCTCCACCAAGATCTCAGTAAGCTGCATCGGTCCGGGTGGTCCCCAGGACCCGCACTGGCCCTGGAGCCTACAGAGGGCAGCAACAGGCTCTGTGCCTCATGCGTGAACCCCAGTGTACACCTCCCTTCCCTGTAGCGCAGGTCTGAGGAGGAAGTGGGGGTGACAGAGTTTCCAGGCAGGCAGAGACACTTAGATGGGGTGAGGACACTTTTCAAGCTGCCCTCCCTTTCCAGTGTAGGAGGCAGCACCTTCCTAACAGCCTACACCAGAGGTAGGAGCGAGCCCACTGTGAGTTCACAGGTGACTACTTTGCGCATCAGCCCCACACAAGTCCCCCACCGCCCCCGCCCACGGGCCATGTCTCCAGAAGATCCCTGCTGTTGTCCACCATGGGGGATCCTACCAACTGCTGTGGATGGCCCATAGCTGCCTGTGTCCCTCAAGAGGAACACTTAAGAGCTAAAAATACTGCTCTGCAACCCGTGTGGAGCAACTGAGAACAGCATTCAGAGCTGGTCCTCAGAGCTACCCTTTGGCAGTAGCGGTAGCGGTCTTGCACCCAGGTTCCTGGGGCGGAGGGCCATCTTCTCTCCAGGAAAGCCTGAAGGGCAGCCTGGTGCTGTGGGGGTTCAAGGCCAAGCAGTCAGGTACTTGCCACCACCTCAACTTCCAAGGGTCTGTGTGGTAGCATGGGGGGCCCCACCACTCCCCACAGTGTGCGGGGATGTTTGAAAGGGATCACCGAGATCACGGGGAGAATGTCGGCCGCGGAGCATCCCAGAGGGACCTGCAGAGGGTGGACACACCCTCGGCTAACCTGGAGAGGAATGTGTCTGGGCTTCCACAGCAATCTCCACCCGCACGCGAGCTGTAGCTGAGTAAACCCCTTACCGCGTGGCAGGTGTTTCCGGGACCGACCGGCTGCGTGCTCAGGAAGGAGCCTGCCAAATGTTTCTCGGGGCTAACATTTTGCCACTGCTCTCTCTGTCCCAGGGCTTGCCCTTAACACAGTTTGCTGCTGCACTGTACCAGGAGAGGGACCCATCCCAGAGAAGGGTCTGGGCTGGGAGTGGCCATCTGGCAGGAGGAGACATCTTTGTTACCATAGGTCATGAGGAGAAACACCCTGGCGATGCTCATTCGGAACTGCACCAGTTAGGGCACTGCGTGCATCCAGTGTCGGCTGAGCTACAAATCTGAGGCCAGTCCACTTGGAGGTAAGGAGCAAGGGTAGTATTTGCCGGCCTGGGCAGCAAAGGGAGCGATAACCCACTGGGTTGAAAGCGACAGAGCTTGGCACAGGGTGCGTTTGATCTGTGCCCCCACCCTCCCTGTCTGTGCCTTCTGTGCCAGTGGCATGCAAAAGTACAGTCCCAGCACCACCCAGGAAGTTTCCAGGGGTCCACACCGCCCACGATGGGATGGAATCGGCTTCTTCTCGGAAACAGCCGCTCTGCCCAATTATCGACAACAGAGAGAAAGAAGTCTCCCCCACCCCACACCCACACCGGAAACAACCCAATCCACCCTGTCGTCAGTCTCCCCCTGCTTCAAAGATAGTGGCCCGCTTATAATTCCCTTTACAATTGCTGGGGCTGTCCGCCCGTCTGTGAAACTGACAGGATTCCCGTACCCCGGTGTGCACAGGGTGGGAGCAGAACCCAAGACGGGGAGAGAATCCACCGGGGGAAGGAAGGGGTGGAGATGGGCGCGGGGCCCAGTCCCTTTTTTCCATCCTCCAGGTTAAGCCGTCAGACTCTTACTAGGCAGACAGCCCATGGCTGCAGCACTTGTCTCAGGTGGTTTGGATTTATTCACACAATCTTCCACTACCAATCACCCAGGCATAGCAAGGCAGTTGGTAAGCTTTATTTCCCTCCCTCTGAAAATGTGACATGCAGGATATCTATCTCTTCCTTCTTGAGATACTTCGAAGTTCCTGGTGAAGGTCAAGGTCAGGTATATCCCAGAGATTCACGCCGGTCATCTGGAAGGCTGGAGTTCATGCATACGCCTACGCAAAGACAGGCACAAAACAAGCAAATGGACACACACACACGCGCGCGCACACGAGGAGACAGAAGATGTAAGGAACACTGTGTGTCTTTGCACCCTACCAGCGTTTGCATTCTGAAGCCCTCACCGGATATACCATCCCTCACCATTTGGTAGCGCTGACACCTCTCCCAAATGAAAATGATTCCCTTTACAACTGAGGGGGCTGTCCGCCCGTCTGTGAAACTGACAGGGTTCTTGGGACCATGCGGGGAAGCCTTGGAATGTGGCCACAGAAACGGGTGGCACAGGGTGACAGAGAGCCCCTCACGCATGGTCTGTACCCCGGTGTGCACAGGGTGAGAGAAGAACCCAGGAGAGGAGAAGGAAGGGGTTGTGGGGGTGGGCTCGGGAGTGAGTTATGGAAAAAGTATTCATAGCACCTTCAGCCCAGCCTCTTTCCCAGTACAGGGACATTCACCTTTCTCAAGAGGTAAGAGGAACCCCCACCCCGTCCTAAATACTCGGTGTCCTATGCAGTTGTTCAAAGGCCGAATTTTCCCACGGGTTGACAGGAACCAGTTAACAGGTTCCACAGCTGGATGCTCACCTGGCTCTGAAGCTCCATCCCCTCTCCGGGTGTTGTCTTTCCCAAGGTAGTAATGCAGGGGTTTGAGCCACAGGTCCTCAACGATGACCTGGGAGGGGAAGCAGGACAGGTTAGTTCATGACGCAGACCCCTTTCCCAGCAAAAGGGAAACCCACAAAGGTCACTGCTGAAGTGGCCCAGAGGGCCCCACCTCAGCAATCCTGTTGGAGTCTGGGCAGTTGTGGGCACACAGCCAGGTGAAGAAGGTCAGGCCCTCAGAGTCCTGAGAGCAGCTGGTCCCTGCACCCTCACAACCCGACAGAGGATGGATTGTGGTGGAACGAAAGGCCTCATATCCTGGAGGAATTGAAGAATGTCAGGCTACGGCTACGTCACCCTCTGTGCAGCCCACTTCACCCAGAGACAACCCCTGCTATCAGGAAGACCCTGCTTACCAGTGATGCTGAGTATATACTCCTTAATGAGCACTTCGTTCTGAAAGTAGGGGTTGTCCCGAAAGAAAAATATTATCCTGCAGGAGGCCTGGGGAAGGCTGAGTTCTTCCACCTGCCAGGCCATGAAAAAGGGCCAGGTGGAGTCTTGTCTAAGGTGTGCTGAGTGAACCTGCGCACTGGCTTGGATCAGCTGCCCCTCCCACCTTTCTCTCTGAACACCCCCCTCCCCCGAGCCTCTCCCCAGAGTAACTCCGGGACTGACCTCCAAACTCAACAGGTAGCCAAGTAAGTCTTCATCTTTATGGCTGATGATGGCTGACAGCTGGGGGTGGTGCACCAACTGCTATAGGTCAAGGAGCTAGGAGAAACGGAACCAGACGAGAGAGCGAGGAGAGTGTGGGGCAGGGAACCTCCCCGGAGGTGCGCAGGCATTCTACACTGGCCCACCCTGATGATGGGCCCTGCTGGCCTTTCCACATGCACCCTCGGGTCTGGGGTCTACAGGGCCTCCTGGGTGTATGCAAAACTGCCTGCCTGCACTGGCTTGGGGATGGGCTGCTAATGGAGGCTTCCTCAGCCCTACTTGATTTTTACATGCTACGCCATCCGTCCCAAAAGGAAGGATGTGTGTGTGTGTGTGTGTGTGTGTGTGTAAGAGAGAGAGAGAGAGAGAGAGAGAGAGAGAGAGAGAGAGAGAGGGGGAGGGAGGGAGGGAGGGAGGGAGGGAGCCCGCGCGCGCAGATGCAGGTGGCTCCCCCACTTCTAAGGCCTGGTGGCTGTGCCTAGCAGTCTGTTAGAGGGGGCTGCCCCACCCAAAAGAATTCCAGGAAAAGAATGCCTTCCAATGTTTGCAGAGTGAAGGGTCCTTTTTGAGCCCTACTTGCCTTTCCTTGCTGATCTTCTTCCCAGCTCTTACACCTGCCTCCTTTTGTGCTAACTACCGGGCCACATCTATGCAGTGTGTCCTCATTATTCCACCAGATTGGTCTCGGCCTTTTACTACCCCCCACCGATCCGCATGTCCCTGGCTCTCCCCTCCCACCTTCCCACAGCCCTGCTCCTTCTGGAGCTCCAGATCCCTTCCTCCTCTTCGCTGCCCCCTGAGCGAACACCGGTTAAGGATACCGCTGCAGCCCAGAAGCCGGGGATGCTCTGGATGACATCCCTTCTGCGGTCAAAGACCAATCTGCGGCTTCGCGCCACCTTTCTTCTTAGCCTTTCCAATGCACCTCTCGCCCCAGCGGTCACAAAGCTGAGCTCCAACTGCAGGATTTCCAGCCGCTCCATTTTGGGCCTGCGCTTTGATAGCTTCCGCCGGGTGGGTGCCGGTGCCTGGGGATCCTCCTGTTGCGGTGGGTCCTGAGTCTCTACCTCCACCTCCTCCATTACTTCCCACAGCCGCAGCACGACCTCCTCCCCGCTGGCCGCCCCCTCTCTGCAAGGGGAGGCCTCAGGGCGCAACACAACCTCCATGTCCACGGGGGACACACAGGCTTCCGCCCCCTCCCCCTCCCTGCCGCCAGCTACCCTCTGCTGCGCCCGGGCCCTGGGGGAAGCGGACCGTGGGGGCGGTTCCCCCGGAAACACAGGGGTCGCCACCGCCTCAAGGCCCCTGTGCAGACCCTGGAGCTGCGGGGCTGCCGGGGCCGCCCGGCCCTCCCCGCCCGCTCCCCTACTGGCCATGGCGCGCGTGGCCCCCGGCACCGACAGCGGTGGCGGGGACGACCCTCCGGACGCCGGCGTGTCTGCAGTGGGAGGGCTGCGGGCCTGGCGAGAGCGCTACCCTGCGCATGTGCGCAGGCGCCCCCTGGGGCGGGCGGGAAGCTCTGAAGGCCACCCGCGCGCACACTCCCTCCGGCCCCGCCCCTCCACCCCCTCCCGCCACCGGGGGCGGTCCAACACGCAGCCCCGCCCTCCGCCTGTCAGTCAGAACCCAGCGCCCCAGACTGTGGGCATCGTGCCCCTGGGCCTCTGGGCCCGGCGGCCCTCGGCCCTTCCGTGCGTGCTATGGGACCCTGGGCAAGCCCCACTCCCTACTCAAGTGTCCGTGAGCTAGGTCACACAGTGAGCTGCCCGACCACCGCCCCCTATTGAGGGACCAGACCCTGAGGTGTCAGGAGAAACCCTGGCCCGGAGGACGAAGACCCCCACCCCCACCAGTGGCCAGGCTTACTCCTACAGCCCATGCCTTGTCCTCAGGTGTACGCACAGGAAAAACAACTCCCTCCTGTTTATTGCTCTCTCCCTGCTGGTGCACAAACATGGCACATGCTCCATTATGAGGTCGAATGCCCGCCTCCTCCCTCGGCACTGACACTGTCTCTCTCCAGTCTCCAGAAGCAGGGAGGCACTTCACATCACCCGCCAGCAAAGGTCCCACCGGATTCCTGGGGGGGGGGGCGTGTGGATGATCCGCACACGGGGGTGGCAGCTTCCTCATGGAAACAGCACGTCTTCCTGTACCTGGCACACAGAGGTTCGAGAGGCACACATGAGCAATCAAACAGGCAGGTACCTTCACGGCTCTGAACGACAATTTGCCTATGAGTGTGTGTGAGAGAGACACAGAGCCAGAGGGAAAGAGGGGCAGGGACACACACGCACACGTACAGTGTGACGACGGTGAGTGTGTAGGTACAGCATAGCAAAGACCCGCGTGTGTCCTCTCATTAGTTCCCGCCCTGTCAGACTCTGTTGCCCCGAAGAGACCTCGTGAAGGTTTGCGCCTGCCACCTCAGCCCCCACCGCGCGCCCCCCCCCACCCACCCACCCAGCGGTCAGGAACCTTACTCCAGCTTCCTCGTACAACTACGGCATGAACCCCGCTGACCCACTAGACAAGGCTCAGAGCGCCACGCGCAGGCTCTAGCGAGGTGGACACGGAAAAGGAAAGATGGGAAATGGACACCTTCCGGGGGTCAGGGAGGGGGGAGTAGACGGGAGAGGAGAGGGGACGGGCTCCTGAGGGTGCTTAAGAAAGCCCTGTCATGGAGACACCGGGAGGCTGCAGTGACGTGCAACGTCGGCCCTTGGTGGGCGGCCAGGGTCCTGTACTGCCACGTCCAGGAGGTCCGAGTCTCTCCACAGACTCTGCACTGACGGCTTTGCTTTGTGCGACCCTAATGCCTCCGAGCAACTGGAGCCTGTGTTTGCCCACAGGTGTCCCGGGAGGCGGCCACAGGAGCTCTTCCACCCCAGCCCCTTGGCTGCTCACCTGGCCTCCTCTGTCCTTGTGGGACGCCGGGATCCTACGCGCCAAGGTAGTAGTAGTGCAGGGGATTGAGCCACAGGTCCTCCATGATGACCTGGGAGCGGGAGGCGAGACAAAGCAGGTCAAGGTTCAGGCGCCAGGCCCCAGGCCCCAGCAGATTCAATTATGACAAGGTCAAGGAGGAGGCCCTGACCTCAGCAACCCTGTTTGAGCCTGGGCAGTTGAGAACAGACAGCCAGTCGAGGAAGGTCACGCAGCCGGGGTCCGGAAAGAAGCCGGCGGCTTCCCCGTCACCATCACAGTACCACTCGATGGCAGTCGAACTAGTGGCCCGACACCCTGCAGGGAATGAAGGGTGCCAGGATCCAGCCTGCTCCGTGGGTGCCCGCGACTGGACCTGAAGCCTCCCCTCCCACAGGAGGGCTCTGTCTCACCTGTGACGCTGAGCCGATACTTCTTAACGATGACCTTGTTGCGAAAGTAGGGGTTGGCCCGGAAGAAAAACAACAGTCTGCAGTGACTGCCAGGACGGCCCAGTTCTTCCACCTGCCAGGCCCCCAGGGAAAACCCAAGGCAGGTGTGCTGAGGGGAGCCTGTGTGCTGGGAGGGCCCAACCTCCCCTGCCAACTTGCCCCACCCTCTGCCCAGACCCAGGCCCAGGCCCGGGCTGACCTCCAAACGAAACATGTAGCCAAGCAAGTCTGCATCTTGGTGGCTGATGATGGCCGACAGCTGGGGGTGGTGCACAAACTGCCTTCGGTCAAGGAGGAGCTGGAGGCTACTGAGACGCTCACGAGTGCCCGAGGTGTGGGGCAGAGGGAGGTGCTGCAAGTGGGCCAGTTCTACCCTTCCCTCCTGGCTCCCAGACCCGCCTCTCTTGCCACAAGCCCCTTGGGGCCCAGGCTGCCCCTGGGTGTGTTCCAAGCTCGGCAGGGCTGCAGGGACTGGAGGAGGGCCTCTGAGCTCTGGGCTCTCCTGCGCCAGCCTCAGGCTGGGTGCCGCCGCCAAGGTGTCCTCCGTCCTGGTTTCCGGGCCCCAAGGAGGGTGGGGTGGGTTGGGGTGGGGCGTTTGGCCACGGTGGTCCACTGGGCCCTCCTGGACAGTCAGGAGGATGTCCTGACTGCTGAGGAGCAGGGGCGCCTGGCTGTGCCCTGTGTCCCGGGCTCAGCCTCTGCGGAGCGGGCACCTGGGGCAGACACCAGAATTGATCTGTCTGGCCCCTGTCAGGGAACACCTGTAGCTGGGACCCACCAAGGACAGGAGGAAGGCCACAGGCTGGTGGCGCTGGGAGCACAGCCGGGTTTTCTGGCCCCAGAAAGCCCTGGCAGTCTCCCCACACACCTCCGCCTTCGCCACGTTTCCTTTCGGGCCTGAAGCTCGCCGTGTGCTCTGCCTGTGCCGGCTGAGTCGTGTGGACCTCAGGTGCCACTCCCTGAACTCCCTCCCTTTCCTCGTTGCAGGGGCAAGGCCCATCCGGCCGCCTCTCTTCTCAAAAATCCTAGGGCAGTGGCCTCACTCCCTCTCTCGTCCTCGTCCTCGTGACCTAAGGTCCCAGGCACTCCCTCTCCGCCCCTGCCCGCCAGAGACCGCCCGATGCCCCGCTGGCGATTAGCGCAACTAAGGATACCGCTTTGGCCCAGAAGGCGGGGATGCGCCGGATGATGGCCCTCCTGCGATGAAGGCGGGGCCCGCGTGTCTGCGCTACCTCGGTCATCAGACTTGCGTAGGTCCTGCTGGCGCGGGCATCGATGGCTCTGAGCTTAGACTCCAGGAGCTGCAGCTCCTCCACTGGGGAGAGGCCCGTAGGGGAGCCCCGCCTCATCTGTGCCTGGGCGTTTCCCTCACACTGGTCGGAATCCGAGTCCTCGCCCTCTTCCTCGGGGTCCTGGGTCTCTACCTCCACCACCTCCATCACTTCCCCCATCTGCAGCACCGCCGCCTCCTCCTCCCCCGGCGCCCGCACCTCCCCTGGGAAAGCGGAGGCCGTGGGGAGCTGCAGAGCCTTCGCAGGGGACACCCAGGCCTCCTCCCCCAGGCCGACAGCTACCCTCGGCTGCACCCGGGCACTGGGGGCTCTGGGCTCTGGGCTCCGCTGCCTGGCAGGCGCAGGCGCAGCGCCCTCCCGAGGGGCCGCTCCCAGGCCGACGAGCGGCGGGCCTCCCAGGGCCGCCCAGCCCTCCCCGTCCACCCCCGCACTGGCCATGGGGCCCTGGCCTTCAGCTGGATCCAGGAGGGCACGCGGTAAGGCGTCTAGCCTGTCTACAGAAGGACCGCTGAGGGCAGGCGGAGGACGACTTCCGCTTCCGGAGAGTCGGGTGTTGTGCGCATGTGTGCCCCAGTGGCCTCGGGAGAGGCGGGGTGGCCGGGAGGGAGGGCTCCTACAGCCTCGCGCATCTGCTAGCGCCCAGTCAGAGGGACCCCGGCGAGGCCTTTGCGGGCACAGCCCCGCACCTGGCCTGTCAAAAGTCAGTTCAGGCCGGGCGCGGCGGCGCACGCGCGTAATCCCCGCGCTTGGGAGGCTGAGACCGGAGGATCGCGCAGGTTCGAAGCCGGCCTCGGCTGCTGAGGGAGGCTCTCTGCGACTTAGTGAGACCCTGCTTCCAAATAAAGTATAAAATAGGTCTGGGAGTGTAGCCCGGAGGTAGAAAGCCTCTGGGTCCCACCCCCAGGACCACAGAGAACAAACAAACAAAGGTCAGTTCAGGGGGACTCAGCCCACCTTGGGTCGCCTGTCCAGACGGTCGGCAGGACGCGGGCCGTGGGGGGCTTGCCAGTGCCCAGCCCAGACCCCCACTCACCGCGCCCAGGTATCCCCGGCCTTTTTATTTTAGTACTTGTCTTGTTATCCTGGAGCAGCCTGTAGGTGGAGGACCCTCGGTGCGGCCAGGCAGACCTGTCCCCCGACACGGTCAGTTGTCCTTGGGGAAAGCCTCTAAGAAATGAGCTGCCCGTTTCGCTAGCCTCTTTGCCCAAGCGCAGAAGGAATGCTGGCAACGAGGCTGCCAACCACCCGCCCTCCCCCAAGTAGTTCTCGAGAAACTCACACTCCCGGTGTCCCCGCTGCGGTGCGGTGAAAGGATGCAGGTCGACGGAATGCTTGGCTCTGGGTGAACTACTGCAGTCCATCAACTGTGCGTGGCCTCACTCCTCCTAGCCTCGGCCACGGAAGGGCTCGGCGTGGGCCCATGCGCGCTGCTTCTCCGGCATTTGCAGCCTGGCATCCACGCCTTCCCACAGGACCTGTGACGGGAATGGCGCTGGGTCAGGTGTGGGCTGGGATGGAGGCAGTGGATGAGTGTGCATGTGACAGGAGGCCCAGAGACTTGCAGCAGATCCAGTTGCCCCCTCTCCTAGGTGTGAAGGCCTAACTTTAATCGGTGCCTATGGCAGAAGTCTCGGCTCCAGGCAGGCTGCAAGGGGAAAATCAGGTGGCTCTTAGATTGGGTTGGCAGGAGGATTGGACCTCTGGATTTTTGTGCAGGCGGTAGTCTTTAGCATTAGCTCTCTTGGCCTTTTCTTGGACTCCTCCGTTTTCCTAACTGTGAGCCAGCAAGGAGACTGTCACCACCACAGGGCACCTGGGAGGCGCACTCAACTTGGTCTTAGTTAGGTTGCCCTTTTCCATGCACAGCACATGGAAGGAGAAGTGTGGAGGGTCGGGACAGAAAACGAATAGGAGTATTGTCCCATTTCAGGATGCCTTTTGCTCAAATCAGGGATCCAACCCATGCTTCTTCTTGCTTTTCAGAACAAAGGAGGTAGCCATTCAAGAGGACCAGGCTGCAGTCCGAAAAGGTGAGCCAGTTTTGGAATGTGATCTGAATCATTCCAGCCTGGTTAGTCCATCGGTTATGCTGTTTGGGATATGGTTGGTTAGCACAAAGGCTGGCCTTGGGAGGTTTTGTGCCTGAGGTCTGGACCATGTGCCACTGTCCTCGGCAGGCCTGCAGAAGGGCACATTGCGTGAGGCACACGGTGCAGTGTGCAGATTTTTTTTTTTTTTTTTTTTTTTTTTTTTTTTTTTTTTTTTTTAGTCTAGCAAACCAAGACCCACCCGTAAGCATTTCCCCATCCATCTCACCAAATACAGAGGAAGGTTGTTGGATTTCAGTCAGGGCTATGGGCCTAACCTCCTTTTTCCCCTTTTGTGGCCTAGCCCAAGGACAGTGGTAAAACCAACAGGTTTTGTTGTTGGTCATGGTGATTATTGGTGCTTGCTTGCTTGCTTGTGTAGAAGGGTAGGTGAGCCCCTATTAATCAGGGTTTATGTTATGGACCAAATTTATTCATGGTCATATTCAGATCAGAGAAAAGTTCAGGAGGTGCCCAAAGAGAGCATGCTACTGGAGCTTATTTGTGTATCTACCCATGTCTTGTATTGGAATTCAGTGTGCATGCACATACATGCTTGGTATGTATTGCTTGGTACCCCCAAACATATGTGATCGTATGCCCATCCACACAGTCACTCGCCCACACATACCCAGCATGTCATTCTATCTAGGGTATTTACTTGCTTGTGGTGGTCTTGTGTTTGTATGAATAGCAACCCAGAGAAGTAAGACTTTGCTTTTGCTGATGTGGACCAAATGTGGACTGCTCTGACGATACAAAATTTCATGTGGTGTACTAGACATTTGGCAGTATATGAACATGTATATTTCCGCATTCTATGAGAAGTGCAAGAGAGACAGAAGTGTTCAGATTGGTGGACCTCCACAACTTAGTGAGACCCTGTTTCAAATAAAAAAGTAGGGCTGGGGGTGTAGCTCAGAGCTAGAATGCCCCTGGGTTCCATCCCCTGTCCGTCCGTCCGTCCGTCTGTCTGTCTGACACACACACACACACACACACACACACACACACACACACACACACACACAATTACTTTTTGCATGTTTGATAATAGTATAATTCTTGTCTTTATTGTTGTACTCAGGTTTCTTTCTTCATGATATATCAATCACATATATGTCCACAATTTCAAACTCCTCCTTTGTGCTGTGTGTCACTCTTCTGTGTATCATTATTTCACAATAAAATATTTTGCAGAGTTTACCTTTTGGGGGGGGATTTTTCTCTTTTCGTTTATGTGTTTTGTGCTTCATTTCTTATTTTTATTTTGTCATATATTTTATGTATTTAGTTATTTATATGTAGTTTTCTATCTTTTGTACATTTTGTCAGGTCTTCATTGAAATCGAGTAATTTTATTATTTCTTTTTTTTAAACAGTGGGTTTAATTTTTGACTGATTGGTTGATTGATTGATTGATTTTTGGTGGTACTTGGGGTTCCTGGAAACCCTTCTACCTCCGCGCTACAATCCCAGACCTATTTTATATTTTTATTTGGAAACAGGGTCTCTTAAACCAGCGAGATCCTCCTGTCTCCACCTCCCAAGCGCGGGGATTACAAGCGTGCACCACCTCGCCCGGAAAAATCAAGTATATTTTTAAAAATGTTTCCAGGCTGGGCATTGTGGCATATGCTTGTAAGTCTAATACTTTTTGTGTGTGTGTGTGTGGTACTGGGGATCCTGGAAGCCCTTCTACCTTCGGGCTACACTCCCAGACCTATTTTTTATACTTTTTTTATTTGGAAACAGGGCTTCGAACCTGCGCGATCCTCCTGTCTCTGCCTCCCAAGCTCGGGGATTACAAGCGTGCACCACCACGCCCGGCTGTAAGTCTAATACTTTGGAGGCTGAGACAGGAAGATCACAGGCTCGAGAGTGGCCTCAGCAACTCAGCCAGACCCTGTTTCAAAATAAAAAACAAAATCAGTATGGGGGTATATCTTGGAAGTAGACTGCCCTCAAGTTCAATCCCTACTACCACTCAAAAAATTATTTTCTAAGCCAGGTGTGTGGTACACGCATGTAATCCCAGCATTTGGGAGGCTGAGAAGGAGGAGCGTGGTTCGCAGACAGCCTCACTACTTAGTGAGCCCCTTTGCAACCCAGGGAGCCCTGTTTCAAATAAAGACTAGAAAATAGGGCTGGGGGTGTAGCTCAGAGGTAGAATGCCCCTGGGTTCTATACCCAGCACTGCAAAAAAATAAACTGTATTTGTGTATATTGTCATTCCCTAGTATATGTAGTTAACATTGTCACCCTATCAAGTATTGAGTTGATAGAAAAATAAATACATTTATATTCAACAGATACATAGTGCGTTCAACTTCTTGTATAATATGCACTTTTTAAATTATTCAAATATATTGCCGGGCGTGGTGGCGCACGCTTGTAATCCCCGCGCTTGGGAGGCAGAGACAGGAGGATCGCGCAGGTTCGAAGCCAGCCGCGCGCGCTGGCTTAGGAGACCCTGTTTCCAAATGAAAATGTAAAAATAGGTCTGGGAGTGTAGCCCGGAGGTAAAAGGGCTTCCAGGAAATCCAGTACCACCAAAAAAATAAAAAATAAAAAATAAATAAATAAATAAATAAATTATTCACATATAACAAAGTGAAAGGTACTCTTTAGCATAAGATAGTTATTGTGGAGGGAAATACTATTTATTAAAGGAAGATATAGGTATTATATCCTAACGGTCATAACGCAGTAATTTCTCTTTCTTGTGTGTTGTCTTATTTATTATAATATGAACAGATTTTTAGCAATATTTACTCCAGGCTTAGACTACAGAAAAATCTGGGCTGTAATAATCATTATTAAAGAAAGTGGCAGTATGGTTGGCTCTTTAAGGATACTTGAGGACTTGGGCTTCTCCACCCAAGGCATGAGTTCCTGGTTTAGGGGATTTCCTGTTTTTGCTGATGTGGATAAGATCCAGGAGATGTGTGAGTTCAAGACGGTTCCTAGGGCTTTGAGACTGGTGATTCCTATTTGTGTCCATTTGCCATTACCAGATACTGGTCTGCACATAACAGCACTGCCTGGACTCACTGGCTCCTGTGAAGACAAGCACAGAATTAGAAATAAATGTTTATACCAACTTCTTATATAACCTTGGATTCCGTAGTGAGGGAAATAACAAAACAAAAAAACAGGGAGTTTTAAAACAAAAAAAGGTAGGCAGGTACATAACTATATCATCCTTATTACCAAATTATATTATACCATGTACTAGAACAAATAAAATATTTGAGGTTTAAAGTATAAAGTTGCCTTTTACAACAGGGGGATATAAAACACTTGAATTTAGCCAGCCGTAAGAAGAAAGATAGTATTATTAAGGATATAGATTATATAAAATGCTTATCCTTTTTTGAGGATACCAACTCAACTTTTCAGTGTGGACAGAGAATAATAAAATTTGTCAGATATGTTAAAAACAACATATTAAAGTTTTAAGTAGTAGGATTACACCACACACACACACACACACACACACACACACACACACACACACGCTCACACGGGAGAGAGGAAGCATGCCTCTGTGTATGGAGGTAAGCACAGTATTATCATCATTTAATTGTTATCATTTAAGGACAAGTGATTTGCCATGTTACATAAGGAAAAGCTTTTATGTCTATCACGCTAAAAGAAAAAAGAGGAAAGAAAATAACTGATCTGCTCACCATACTTGTGTCGGGGCCTTTGGCAAGAATCATGAAGCAAAGGATAGAACTACCTATGCCAGGGTAGAGGTAAGAACAGCGTGAAGGTCCCATCACCTGAATCTGTAACATTTCTGGATTCTCATCTGTCTCTCCTAGGAAACAGAAGGGATATGAAAATCCTAGAGTACAAATGTTATATTGAAACAGCTAACATTAAACTATACCATGATCTGTTCGGGTGTGGTGGCGCACACTTGTTATCCCAGTACTTGGGAGGCTGAGACAGAAGGATCAGGGTTAGCAGACAGCCTCAGCTGGCCCTCTACAACTTAGTGAGATCCTGTTTCAAAAAAAGAATGAAAAATAGGGCTGAGGGTATAACGTGGAGGTAGAATGCCCCTAAATTCAATCCCCAGTAGTGCCACAGGAAAAATAAAAATAAAAACTATGATTTGTATCAACAATCATATTTATATCCAATTTATAATGGCCGGCAATTGTATTTCATCTTAACCATTAGTATCTTATCCCCCAGATTTATTCTGTATATTTTAAATTATGGAATAATTAAAAATAAATATAATAAATTATAATTAAAATAAGTTTTAAAATTTAATAATTTAATTTCATCAATCTAAAATTGTGTGTGTGTGTGTGTGTGTGTGTGTGTGTGTGTGTTTGTGGTACTGGGAATTGAACACAGAGGCAATCTACTTCTCAGCTAAGCCCTTAGCCCTATTTTTTTTATTTGAAAACAGGGTGGCACTAGGTTGATGAGTCTCACTGCTTGCTCAGACTGTCCTTGGACCTGGGATCCTCCTGTCTCAGCCCCCTCCAATTACTGGTATTATAAGCATGAGCCTTTAGGCTCGGCTTTAATTTTTTTTTTTAATTTACTTGTGCTTGAACCAAGGGGTGTTCTAATGTTGAGATATATCCCAGCTCCTTAATTTATTTTTATTTTTATTTTTTTGAAGATTTAAAGAAGTTTATTAGAAAGATAGAAATACAGAGGATAGGTACAGCTCCATACCAGACTGGCATGGAGGGGTGACTCGAATGAATTCACCTTAATTTTTTTTATTTTGAAACAGGTCTTGCTGAGCTAATATACACTGGCCTTGCACCTGTGAACCTCCTGTTTAAGCCTCCCAAATAGTGGAATTACAGGCATATGCTACCAGGCCCAGCTCCTTTTCAAATCCTTACTAACTTTTTCTTAACAAGTTTAATTATTTTATTTAAATTTTTATTGTATTTTTTTGTTAGTAGGGATTGAATCCAAGGACAGTCTAATTCTAAGGTACAACCCCGGCCTTATTTTGTTTTTTAACTTGAAACAGGATCTCCCTCAATTGCCGAGAGTCTTGCTACATTGCTGAGGCTGTCCTTGAACTTGTGATCCTCCTGTCTCAGATTTACAAGTACTGGGATTATACGTGCTTGCCATACATGACTTAATTACATTTTCAGTGCCACTTCTTCAAAATTAAGAAGTCTATTTGGGTGGAGGCGAAAGGTATTCTATCTTTAAGCTGTAGCCCCTGCGTGATTTTTGTACATTTTAGTTGGAAACAGACTTGCTAAGTTGCCAAGTCTGACTTTGAGCCTTTGATCTTCCTAGTTTGGCCTCCCAATTTCTTACTGAGAATACAAGTGTATTGTGCCACCATGCCTGGAAGAGAAGGCTATTTTTAAATTTTATTATTTATTCTTTCTTTCTTTTTTTTTTTTTGGTACTAGGATTGAACCCAAGGGCATTCTACCTCCAAGCTACATCCCCAAGCCTTTTATTTTGTTGTTGTTGATTTATTTATTTATTTTATTGATTGATTGATTGATTGATTTTATTTTTTTTGGTGGTACTGGGGATGAAACCCAGGGGCCTTCTACTTCCGGGCTACACTCCCAGACCTATTTTATATTTTTTATTTGGAAACAGGGTCTCTTAAACCAGCAGAGGCTGGCTTTGAACCTTCCCCGATCCTCTGTCTCCGCCTCCCAAGCGCGGGGATTACAAGCATGTGCCACCACGTGCTTTGAAAAAGTTGTCGTCGTTTTGAAAAAGTCTTCTTTGGGGGAGGAAATGGGGTGGGAATGGGTAGGGGGCTAAATGGGCGATGTGTACATGTAGGTCTACACAAGTCTTTTACCCCACTATGGTGTATGAATATAATGCACCAATAAAAAATTTGAAAAAAGAAATAATAGAGTCTCTTGTCTGGTTGCTGAGAGTCTCGCTAATATTGCTGAGGCTGTCCTTGAACCTGCAATCTTACTGGGATTACAGGTGTGCCCAGCTAAGAAGTCTATTTTGATTTGTAAAATTTCACGTTTCAATTTAAATACCTTTATTTTCCTAATGATCTCAAAATAAAGTAATTTTTCCTTGTTTCACGGTTATAAGTAGGAGGTACATCATCTCTATCTAGTTTATACATTTTGCCCATAGAAAAACCCTTCTATTACTATTTTACGTCTTAAATCCTGTGTAATCATCACCAAAACAATTCTTGTGTGTGTGTGGTACTGGGGATAGAACCCAGGGGCATTCTACCTCAGAGACACCCCCAGTCCTATTTTATTTTATTTTATTTTATTTTATTATTATTATTATTTTTTTTTTTTTTTTTTTTTTTGCAGGTCTGGGGATGTGACCCAGGGGCATTTTACCTCCGAGCTATAGCTCCAGCCCTTTTTAAAAATGCTTTATTTTGATACCTGGTCTCACTGAGTTGCAGAGGGCCTCACAAGTAGCTGAGGCTGGCCAGGAACCCAGATCCTCCTGTCTCAGCCTCACAAATTCTGGGATTACAAGCGTGCAAACCACACACCACTCTTTCTTTCCTTGATTCTTTGTTACCTTTCTTTATTTCTCCCTTTCTTTCCTCCTTTCTTTCCTTCTTTCTTTCTTTCGTTACTTACTTACTTACTTACTTACTTACTTACTTACTTATTTATTTTTGCAGGTCTGGGGATGGAAACAGGGACACTCAACCTCCGAGCTACACCCCCTGCCCTATTTTTTATTCTTTATTTTATTTTATTTTTTTATTTATTTACTTATTTTTTTGGTGGTACTGGGGTTCCTGGAAGCCCTTCTACCTGCGGGCTACACTCCCAGACCTATTTTATATTTTTGAAACACCATTTCTTACTCCAGCGCGGCTGGCTTCGAACCTGCGTGATCCTCCTGTCTCCGCCGCCCAAGTGCGGGGATTACAAGCATTCGCCACCACGCCCGGCCTTATTCTTTATTTTTGATAGAGGGTCTCACTGGGTTGCGAAGGGCCTCGCCTGAGGCTGCCAGCAAACTGTGATGCTCCAGACTCCGCCTTCTGAATGCTGGGATTACAAGCGTCTACACCAGGCACCAAAAGTTTTTAACCAAAAATAAATATCATGGTAGGTCTATGATTTGGATAAAAATTTAAATCAAAATCTGTAGTGTAGGAAATCAAGGTTAAAGCTCATCATTAAAGTTTAATATTAAAAGTATAATTTTGTTTGTTTTAGAACAATCATAAGAAAAGTCATTACTAACCAGGTTTAAGTATTTGTCGCGCAGATAGCCAGCATTCTGATCTGTTTAGATTCTTTAGATGGCCCAGCGGTGCTAAGATCTGAATGGAAGTTGTGGCCTCTTGAAGGAGAAGCAGTGCTAGATCATTTCTTGCTACCCCACTCACCAACTGGAATTTCTCATGCAGTAGAATAGTAGACACCTTAACCAGTCTCAGAGGTGCCCCAGGATGCCTAAAGCCAAGTATCACCACAGTGTCTTCAGGATTCCTATTTTGTAGGTAAAGATTAGTTAGAATAGATTCATCTGGCACTCTGGGCCCTTATAGCCACATTTTTATGGTATTTTTAAAACTTTGGTACAAAAGGTTCTAGTTCACCCCCAGAGAAGTCAGAAGCCTATTGAGGAAGTCAGAGTTTATAAACCATAGCATTGCAGAGGGAGCCGACATAATAATCAACCAAAGACAGTGAAATAATTTCTTGTTTAGCCTGAAACAAAGATATCACTAGGGTAAGAGACAAGAATAAAAAATTATGAAAATGAATTTACTGAAATAAGTCTTTACAAGTCTAATCTAAGGCAATGATTTGTATGATATGGAAGTGATAGAACATAAACTTACATATTCCTGACACAGTGGGCAGCAGTGAGAACCCAAGAACTGCTAATTATGGAGCCACTGCAAATTTGACTACCACAGCATATGATCATGGCCTGCCAAGGCATAGTATATCTCAGAGAAATTCGATCTGCCAAAGCTGCAAGAAATCAAACACACAAACAACAACAAAACAGAATGAATGTTGTAGAATTGACACATGTAGCCCATATGTAGAAGTTTTAAAATCCTGATATCTGATAAATAAGATATTGTTAATTTTGACTTAGAAGCATAAGTTTCTGCACCTCTTATGCTTGTATAATTTTTTTCTGAAAAGTATGTGTTGCTCTCATCTTTCCAAGACCATTATTTCTGTATGCTTCCGGTTAAATTCCCTTTTTTTCGGGGGGGGGGTACTGGGGTTCCTGTAAGCCCTTCTACCTCCGGGCTACACTCCCAGACCTATTTTTACATTTTATATTTGGAAACAGGGTCTCCTAAGCCAGCGCACGCGGCCGGCTTCGAACCTGCGCGATCCTCCTGTCTCTGCCTCCCAAGCGCGGGGATTACAAGCGTGCGCCACCACGCCCGGCATTAAATTCCCTTTTTAAAAAATACTGGAAACGAGTTCAGTTTCCTCCCCCAATGGAAGTTTATTTAGCTTTTATCCTAGGTTTTTATTCCGTTTGTTTGTTTGTTTGTTTTGTGGTGCTGCGGATGGAACCCAGAGGACTTCTACCTTCAGAGTACACTCCCAGACCCATTTTCTATTTCTTTGGAAACAGGGTCTCACTAAGTTGCTGAGAGCCTCACTAAGTAGCTGAGGCTGGCTTCGGACCTGTGCGATCCTCCTGTCTAAGCCTCCCAAGCGCACGGATTACAAGTTTATGCCACCATGCCCGGCTCTTATCCTAGTGTTTTAGAAGTTATTAGTGCAGTTAGGCAATGAAAGGGAATACTTTCATCTGAAAATATTAGATAAATGAATGAAGATCTTGGAGATAAGCCCTTTATATCTGAACAAGAGGGGACTGAGTTAACTAAACTTAAAGCTTTAGTTAGCTACTAACTTTACATATTGAGCAGGAAATTCTGGTTTGAAACTCAGGAAAAAGTGGGATGAGTTTACTAAACTTATATCTTAGTTAGATATCAAGCACATATACTTAATAGACAATTCATATTTGAAGCAGTAAAGCTTCATATTTATTGAACAAAATGAGATTTTTAGTTCCTCAAATATTTGAAAGTTGAAGCAATGATGATTAGTACATGTATAAAGAAAAATTTTGAAGAACATCTTTATAAAAGGAGGAAGAAATACAGATAAACTGGAAGTGTAACTAAGATCTCCAGTATAGCTTTGAGATTTCTGTATGAAAACACGTTAGAGGATATAAGCAAAGAAGTGATATGGCTACCTTTGTTTGAAAAACATCATACTTTAGGTATGGCAACAGGGAATAACAGTAGTACACAAGACTGAAATAGACTTTTATAAAATAAAAGTGTTTACTGTGCGTGGTGGCATACGCTTGTAATCCCCGTGCTTGGGAGGCAGAGACAGGAGGATCGCGCAGGTGCCAAGCCAGCCTCGCTGGCTTAAGAGACTCTGTTTCCACATGAAAAAAGTATAAAAAATAGGTCTGGGAGTGTAACCTGGAGGTAGGAGGGTTTCCAGGAACCCCAGTACCAACAAAAAAAGAAGAAAAGAAGGAGAAGGAGAAGAAGAGGAAGAGGAAGAGGAAGAAAAAATAAAAGTGTTTCGGTTTGAGATGTTGGTTTACCATTTGGGGGAAATGTCTCTGGTGAACCTTGTTAGGTTACTGGAAACAATTCCCATAAAACTGCAGGTTCTTGTGACGAGCCAAGGATAGCAATAGCCCAGCCTCTTGCTGAGGATTTAAAGGAGTTTATTATTATAAAAATATTATTACAAAGATAAAAATTCAGGTTGTAACTCTTAGGGCCCCATTAGACAGAGGGAAAGGTAGAACTTAGAGTAAAGCACTATGCCACAAAGTGACAAAGTGGGATGACCTGGTATGAGTCATCAAAGATTCCTGAACACAGCGTATTCTTATAGCCAGCCCAACCAGATCTGGGACAGGTTATTTGATACGTAGATATCCTACCCTATCTTTAACCCAGGCTCCCATCCCTTTTGTTACACTCTGAAATGTGTTAAATTGCTTTTCTGGAATTTGGAATTTTCCCCACATCCTTGAGGAAGTTCACCTTTCTTTAGAAATGTGAAAAGGACGTAGGCTTCTATTCTCTAAGTTTATCACCCTTGGCGCCTGGAGTTCTGCAGCCTTTTTCTGGACGCCCCTGGCTTCTTTTACTACCAAAGATATATTTTTAAAAATTGTAAATACTTCCCAATACTGGTACAAAAAGAAGTACAGTAATTCAAGATAACCCAGTCAGAAATGGGCAACCAAACTGAATAAACTCTTCTCCAAAGAAGAAAAAAAAATCGCCAACAATACCTGGGCGTGGTGGTTGTTCACTTGTAATTCCCGTACTTGGGAGGCCAAGATAGGAGGATCACAAGTTCCAGGCTAGCTTCAGCTATGTAGGCCCTCCACAAGTTGGTCAGACTCTGCTTCAAGTATAAAGAACAAAAAATACGGCTGGGGGTGTATCTCCAAAGGATGCCTTGGGTATAAAAAAAAAAAAAAAGTGCCACCGCCTCTCTGCAATACCCAGGGAATTCTTACTTTGTGCCCCATCATCAAACTCTCTCCCCCTTCAAAATGGCAACAGAGAATAACTGTAGTACATGAGACTGAAATGGACTTCCATAGAAATAAAAGTGTTTACCGGGCGTGGTGGTGCACGCTTGTAATCCCCATGCTTGGGAGGCAGAGACAGGAGGATCACGCAGGTTCCAAGCCAGCCTCGCTGGCTTAAGAGACTTGTTTCCATATTTAAAAAGTATAAAATAGGTCTGGGAGTGTAGCCTGGAGGTAGAAGGGTTTCCAGGAACCCCAGTACCACACACACAAGAAAAGGCACAAACGGAAAATGATAGGAACAATATAATATTAATTGGGCAAACAAGAAACTACAAAATATAATTTACCAACAAAATACTCACACACACACACACACACACACACACACACTGCCTAATTTGTTAGAAATATAAGATATTTAAATAAGGTGTTTAAGTCTTTTAGCCCTACTCTTCTTTTTTTTTTTTTTTTCTGTTGGCACCTGTAATGGAACCCAGGGGTGTTCTACCTCCAAGCTTCACCCCCAGTTCTATATTTTGTTTTTTATTTTTAAATTTTTTTGTTTTATGAGGTTCTGGGGATGGAACCCAGGGGCATACTACCCTCTAGCTACACCCCTTGCCCTAATTTTTATTCTTTATTTGAAATAGGGTCTCAGTAAGTAATGGAGGGCCTCACTAAATAGCTGAGGCTGTCTGCCAACCAGAATCATCTTGTCTCTGCCTCCTGAATGTTGGGATTACAAGTGTGCACCACCCCTCCTGGCACCTATGAATCTGAAAAATTCTACTTTTCTGGCTCTCAAAGAAATTAATTATAATAACAATTGCCATCATATTATATAGGAATATTATGAAAGTTAAAAGTTAAACAATATGCTAAGATGAAATGCTTTTGTAAACTATGCAGTAAGTGATATCTACTATTTGGTAAATTGAACAATGCCTGTATTTCTTAGGAAAAGTCTTCCATCCCCCTCCTTCCTTCTTTTCCATTTCCATTCTCCTCTTCATTTCCTTCTCATACCTCCCTTACTCCCATATTTTTGGCCCTTACTCTGAGGCTGTGGTAGAGAGATGAAGTGTGGACGAACAGAAGCGGTAGTGGAGGTAAATGCTGAGTTATTCCTAGAGGTAGAGACTGAAAGGGAGACGGGGGTAGTCATGGGGCCTTCCTGGGACCAGGGTGCATGACTCGGCCGTGTAACTCACTGGAGCCAGAAAATGAAAGGGCTCACTTGGCTGAAGATGTAGGGCTTTGTGCAATGTTCATCAATGTGACTCAAGATTCCCACCTGCACCCATGTGTCCTTTTGTTGTAGATGGCACACAAGAGGTGCCCCCAGGTCACCCTGTAAGAAAGCAAGAAAAGAATATCAATTGATAATTGAAGGATTCCGGGAGGTGACTTTTTGTGTTAAAGGATATCCCTTTTCTCACTGCCTGTCATATCCCCTCAGTTTGTCACCTTACAGCCAGCCTCCCCCATAGCTTTCTTGGCCTCGACACAGAAAGTGAATTCATTCAGCCTGGGCCAAAATTGGGCACAAGTGCTCGGAGGTTGAGTGTCCCTGCTTCCATCCCCAGACCTGCAAAAATAAATAAGTAAGTAAGTAAGTAAGTAATGAAAGAAAGAAGGAAAGAAAGGAGGAAAGAAAGGGAGAAATAAAGAAAGGTAACAAAGAATCAAGGAAAGAAAGAGTGGTGTGTGGTTTGCACTCTTGTAATCCCAGAATTTGTGAGGCTGAGACAGGAGGATCTGGGTTCCTGGCCAGCCTCAGCTACTTGTGAGGCCCTCTGCAACTCAGTGATACCAGGTATCAAAATAAAGCATTTTTAAAAAGGGCTGGAGCTATAGCTCGGAGGTAAAATGCCCCTGGGTGACATCCCCAGACCTGCAAAAAAAAAAAAAAAATAATAATAATAATAAAATAAAATAAAATAAAATAAAATAGGACTGGGGGTGTCTCTGAGGTAGAATGCCCCTGGGTTCTATCCCCAGTACCACACACACACAAGAATTGTTTTGGTGATGATTACACAGGATTTAAGACGTAAAATA
Source organism: Muscardinus avellanarius (assembly GCF_963383645.1). Lineage (NCBI taxonomy): Eukaryota > Metazoa > Chordata > Mammalia > Rodentia > Gliridae > Muscardinus > Muscardinus avellanarius. Next base: position 7,215,711 of record NC_137809.1, read on the forward strand.
GTAATAGAAGGGTTTTTCTATGGGCAAAATGTATAAACTAGATAGAGATGATGTACCTCCTACTTATAACCGTGAAACAAGGAAAAATTACTTTATTTTGAGATCATTAGGAAAATAAAGGTATTTAAATTGAAACGTGAAATTTTACAAATCAAAATAGACTTCTTAGCTGGGCACACCTGTAATCCCAGTAAGATTGCAGGTTCAAGGACAGCCTCAGCAATATTAGCGAGACTCTCAGCAACCAGACAAGAGACTCTATTATTTCTTTTTTCAAATTTTTTATTGGTGCATTATATTCATACACCATAGTGGGGTAAAAGACTTGTGTAGACCTACATGTACACATCGCCCATTTAGCCCCCTACCCATTCCCACCCCATTTCCTCCCCCAAAGAAGACTTTTTCAAAACGACGACAACTTTTTCAAAGCACGTGGTGGCACATGCTTGTAATCCCCGCGCTTGGGAGGCGGAGACAGAGGATCGGGGAAGGTTCAAAGCCAGCCTCTGCTGGTTTAAGAGACCCTGTTTCCAAATAAAAAATATAAAATAGGTCTGGGAGTGTAGCCCGGAAGTAGAAGGCCCCTGGGTTTCATCCCCAGTACCACCAAAAAAAATAAAATCAATCAATCAATCAATCAATAAAATAAATAAATAAATCAACAACAACAAAATAAAAGGCTTGGGGATGTAGCTTGGAGGTAGAATGCCCTTGGGTTCAATCCTAGTACCAAAAAAAAAAAAAAGAAAGAAAGAATAAATAATAGAATTTAAAAATAGCCTTCTCTTCCAGGCATGGTGGCACAATACACTTGTATTCTCAGTAAGAAATTGGGAGGCCAAACTAGGAAGATCAAAGGCTCAAAGTCAGACTTGGCAACTTAGCAAGTCTGTTTCCAACTAAAATGTACAAAAATCACACTGGGGCTACAGCTTAAAGATAGAATACCTTTCGCCTCCACCCAAATAGACTTCTTAATTTTGAAGAAGTGGCACTGAAAATGTAATTAAGTCATGTATGGCAAGCATGTATAATCCCAGTACTTGTAAATCTGAGACAGGAGGATCACAAGTTCAAGGACAGCCTCAGCAATGTAGCAAGACTCTCGGCAATTGAGGGAGATCCTGTTTCAAGTTAAAAAACAAAATAAGGCCGGGGTTGTACCTTAGAATTAGACTGTCCTTGGATTCAATCCCTACTAACAAAAAAATACAATAAAAATTTAAATAAAATAATTAAACTTGTTAAGAAAAAGTTAGTAAGGATTTGAAAAGGAGCTGGGCCTGGTAGCATATGCCTGTAATTCCACTACTTGGGAGGCTTAAACAGGAGGTTCACAGGTGCAAGGCCAGTGTATATTAGCTCAGTCAGACCTATTTCAAAATAAAAAAATTAAGGTGAATTTATTCGAGTCACCCCTCCATGCCAGTCTGGTATGGAGCTGTACCTATCCTCTGTATTTCTATCTTTCTAATAAACTTCTTTAAATCTTCAAAAAAATAAAAATAAAAATAAATTAAGGAGCTGGGATATATCTCAACATTAGAACACCCCTTGGTTCAAGCACAAGTAAATTAAAAAAAAAAATTAAAGCCGAGCCTAAAGGCTCATGCTTATAATACCAGTAATTGGAGGGGGCTGAGACAGGAGGATCCCAGGTCCAAGGACAGTCTGAGCAAGCAGTGAGACTCATCAACCTAGTGCCACCCTGTTTTCAAATAAAAAAAATAGGGCTAAGGGCTTAGCTGAGAAGTAGATTGCCTCTGTGTTCAATTCCCAGTACCACAAACACACACACACACACACACACACACACACACACACACACACACACACAATTTTAGATTGATGAAATTAAATTATTAAATTTTAAAACTTATTTTAATTATAATTTATTATATTTATTTTTAATTATTCCATAATTTAAAATATACAGAATAAATCTGGGGGATAAGATACTAATGGTTAAGATGAAATACAATTGCCGGCCATTATAAATTGGATATAAATATGATTGTTGATACAAATCATAGTTTTTATTTTTATTTTTCCTGTGGCACTACTGGGGATTGAATTTAGGTGCATTCTACCTCCACGTTATACCCTCAGCCCTATTTTTCATTCTTTTTTTGAAACAGGGTCTCACTAAGTTGTGGAGGGCCAGCTGAGGCTGTCTGCTAACCCTGATCCTTCTGTCTCAGCCTCCCAAGTACTGGGATAACAAGTGTGCGCCACCACACCCGAACAGATCATGGTATAGTTTAATGTTAGCTGTTTCAATATAACATTTGTACTCTAGGATTTTCATATCCCTTCTGTTTCCTAGGAGAGACAGATGAGAATCCAGAAATGTTACAGATTCAGGTGATGGGACCTTCACGCTGTTCTTACCTCTACCCTGACATAGGTAGTTCTATCCTTTGCTTCATGATTCTTGCCAAAGGCCCCGACACAAGTATGGTGAGCAGATCAGTTATTTTCTTTCCTCTTTTTTCTTTTAGCGTGATAGACATAAAAGCTTTTCCTTATGTAACATGGCAAATCACTTGTCCTTAAATGATAACAATTAAATGATGATAATACTGTGCTTACCTCCATACACAGAGGCATGCTTCCTCTCTCCCGTGTGCGCGCGCGCGTGTGTGTGTGTGTGTGTGTGTGTGTGTGTGTGTGGTGTATTCCTACTACTTAAAACTTTAATATGTTGTTTTTAACATATCTGACAAATTTTATTATTCTCTGTCCACACTGAAAAGTTGAGTTGGTATCCTCAAAAAAGGATAAGCATTTTATATAATCTATATCCTTAATAATACTATCTTTCTTCTTACGGCTGGCTAAATTCAAGTGTTTTATATCCCCCTGTTGTAAAAGGCAACTTTATACTTTAAACCTCAAATATTTTATTTGTTCTAGTACATGGTATAATATAATTTGGTAATAAGGATGATATAGTTATGTACCTGCCTACCGTTTTGTTTTTGTTTTTTAAAACTCCCTGTTTTTTTGTTTTGTTATTTCCCTCACTACGGAATCCAAGGTTATATAAGAAGTTGGTATAAAGATTTATTTCTAATTCTGTGCTTGTCTTCACAGGAGCCAGTGAGTCCAGGCAGTGCTGTTATGTGCAGACCAGTATCTGGTAATGGCAAATGGACACAAATAGGAATCACCAGTCTCAAAGCCCTAGGAACCGTCTTGAACTCACACATCTCCTGGATCTTATCCACATCAGCAAAAACAGGAAATCCCCTAAACCAGGAACTCATGCCTTGGGTGGAGAAGCCCAAGTCCTCTAGTATCCTTAAAGAGCCAACCATACTGCCACTTTCTTTAATAATGATTATTACAGCCCAGATTTTTCTGTAGTCTAAGCCTGGAGTAAATATTGCTAAAAATCTGTTCATATTATAATAAATAAGACAACACACAAGAAAGAGAAATTACTGCGTTATGACCGTTAGGATATAATACCTATATCTTCCTTTAATAAATAGTATTTCCCTCCACAATAACTATCTTATGCTAAAGAGTACCTTTCACTTTGTTATATGTGAATAATTTATTTATTTATTTATTTATTTTTTATTTTTTATTTTTTTGGTGGTACTGGGGTTCCTGGAAGCCCTTTTACCTCCGGGCTACACTCCCAGACCTATTTTTACATTTTCATTTGGAAACAGGATCTCCTAAGCCAGCGCGCGCGGCTGGCTTCGAACCTGCGCGATCCTCCTGTCTCTGCCTCCCAAGCGCGGGGATTACAAGCGTGCGCCACCACGCCCGGCAATATATTTGAATAATTTAAAAAGTGCATATTATACAAGAAGTTGAACGCACTATGTATCTGTTGAATATAAATGTATTTATTTTTCTATCAACTCAATACTTGATAGGGTGACAATGTTAACTACATATACTAGGGAATGACAATATACACAAATACAGTTTAATTTTTTGCAGTGCTGGGTATAGAACCCAGGGGCATTCTACCTCTGAGCTACACCCCCAGCCCTATTTTCTAGTCTTTATTTGAAACAGGGCTCCCTGGGTTGCAAAGGGGCTCACTAAGTAGTGAGGCTGTCTGCGAACCACGCTCCTCCTTCTCAGCCTCCCAAATGCTGGGATTACATGCGTGTACCACACACCTGGCTTAGAAAATAATTTTTTGAGTGGTAGTAGGGATTGAACTTGAGGGCAGTCTACTTCCAAGATATACCCCCATACTGATTTTGTTTTTTATTTTGAAACAGGGTCTGGCTGAGTTGCTGAGGCCACTCTCGAGCCTGTGATCTTCCTGTCTCAGCCTCCAAAGTATTAGACTTACAGCCGGGCGTGGTGGTGCACGCTTGTAATCCCCGAGCTTGGGAGGCAGAGACAGGAGGATCGCGCAGGTTCGAAGCCCTGTTTCCAAATAAAAAAAGTATAAAAAATAGGTCTGGGAGTGTAGCCCGAAGGTAGAAGGGCTTCCAGGATCCCCAGTACCACACACACACACACAAAAAGTATTAGACTTACAAGCATATGCCACAATGCCCAGCCTGGAAACATTTTTAAAAATATACTTGATTTTTCCGGGCGAGGTGGTGCACGCTTGTAATCCCCGCGCTTGGGAGGTGGAGACAGGAGGATCTCGCTGGTTTAAGAGACCCTGTTTCCAAATAAAAATATAAAATAGGTCTGGGATTGTAGCGCGGAGGTAGAAGGGTTTCCAGGAACCCCAAGTACCACCAAAAATCAATCAATCAATCAACCAATCAGTCAAAAATTAAACCCACTGTTTAAAAAAAAGAAATAATAAAATTACTCGATTTCAATGAAGACCTGACAAAATGTACAAAAGATAGAAAACTACATATAAATAACTAAATACATAAAATATATGACAAAATAAAAATAAGAAATGAAGCACAAAACACATAAACGAAAAGAGAAAAATCCCCCCCCAAAAGGTAAACTCTGCAAAATATTTTATTGTGAAATAATGATACACAGAAGAGTGACACACAGCACAAAGGAGGAGTTTGAAATTGTGGACATATATGTGATTGATATATCATGAAGAAAGAAACCTGAGTACAACAATAAAGACAAGAATTATACTATTATCAAACATGCAAAAAGTAATTGTGTGTGTGTGTGTGTGTGTGTGTGTGTGTGTGTGTGTGTGTGTCAGACAGACAGACGGACGGACGGACGGACAGGGGATGGAACCCAGGGGCATTCTAGCTCTGAGCTACACCCCCAGCCCTACTTTTTTATTTGAAACAGGGTCTCACTAAGTTGTGGAGGTCCACCAATCTGAACACTTCTGTCTCTCTTGCACTTCTCATAGAATGCGGAAATATACATGTTCATATACTGCCAAATGTCTAGTACACCACATGAAATTTTGTATCGTCAGAGCAGTCCACATTTGGTCCACATCAGCAAAAGCAAAGTCTTACTTCTCTGGGTTGCTATTCATACAAACACAAGACCACCACAAGCAAGTAAATACCCTAGATAGAATGACATGCTGGGTATGTGTGGGCGAGTGACTGTGTGGATGGGCATACGATCACATATGTTTGGGGGTACCAAGCAATACATACCAAGCATGTATGTGCATGCACACTGAATTCCAATACAAGACATGGGTAGATACACAAATAAGCTCCAGTAGCATGCTCTCTTTGGGCACCTCCTGAACTTTTCTCTGATCTGAATATGACCATGAATAAATTTGGTCCATAACATAAACCCTGATTAATAGGGGCTCACCTACCCTTCTACACAAGCAAGCAAGCAAGCACCAATAATCACCATGACCAACAACAAAACCTGTTGGTTTTACCACTGTCCTTGGGCTAGGCCACAAAAGGGGAAAAAGGAGGTTAGGCCCATAGCCCTGACTGAAATCCAACAACCTTCCTCTGTATTTGGTGAGATGGATGGGGAAATGCTTACGGGTGGGTCTTGGTTTGCTAGACTAAAAAAAAAAAAAAAAAAAAAAAAAAAAAAAAAAAAAAAAAATCTGCACACTGCACCGTGTGCCTCACGCAATGTGCCCTTCTGCAGGCCTGCCGAGGACAGTGGCACATGGTCCAGACCTCAGGCACAAAACCTCCCAAGGCCAGCCTTTGTGCTAACCAACCATATCCCAAACAGCATAACCGATGGACTAACCAGGCTGGAATGATTCAGATCACATTCCAAAACTGGCTCACCTTTTCGGACTGCAGCCTGGTCCTCTTGAATGGCTACCTCCTTTGTTCTGAAAAGCAAGAAGAAGCATGGGTTGGATCCCTGATTTGAGCAAAAGGCATCCTGAAATGGGACAATACTCCTATTCGTTTTCTGTCCCGACCCTCCACACTTCTCCTTCCATGTGCTGTGCATGGAAAAGGGCAACCTAACTAAGACCAAGTTGAGTGCGCCTCCCAGGTGCCCTGTGGTGGTGACAGTCTCCTTGCTGGCTCACAGTTAGGAAAACGGAGGAGTCCAAGAAAAGGCCAAGAGAGCTAATGCTAAAGACTACCGCCTGCACAAAAATCCAGAGGTCCAATCCTCCTGCCAACCCAATCTAAGAGCCACCTGATTTTCCCCTTGCAGCCTGCCTGGAGCCGAGACTTCTGCCATAGGCACCGATTAAAGTTAGGCCTTCACACCTAGGAGAGGGGGCAACTGGATCTGCTGCAAGTCTCTGGGCCTCCTGTCACATGCACACTCATCCACTGCCTCCATCCCAGCCCACACCTGACCCAGCGCCATTCCCGTCACAGGTCCTGTGGGAAGGCGTGGATGCCAGGCTGCAAATGCCGGAGAAGCAGCGCGCATGGGCCCACGCCGAGCCCTTCCGTGGCCGAGGCTAGGAGGAGTGAGGCCACGCACAGTTGATGGACTGCAGTAGTTCACCCAGAGCCAAGCATTCCGTCGACCTGCATCCTTTCACCGCACCGCAGCGGGGACACCGGGAGTGTGAGTTTCTCGAGAACTACTTGGGGGAGGGCGGGTGGTTGGCAGCCTCGTTGCCAGCATTCCTTCTGCGCTTGGGCAAAGAGGCTAGCGAAACGGGCAGCTCATTTCTTAGAGGCTTTCCCCAAGGACAACTGACCGTGTCGGGGGACAGGTCTGCCTGGCCGCACCGAGGGTCCTCCACCTACAGGCTGCTCCAGGATAACAAGACAAGTACTAAAATAAAAAGGCCGGGGATACCTGGGCGCGGTGAGTGGGGGTCTGGGCTGGGCACTGGCAAGCCCCCCACGGCCCGCGTCCTGCCGACCGTCTGGACAGGCGACCCAAGGTGGGCTGAGTCCCCCTGAACTGACCTTTGTTTGTTTGTTCTCTGTGGTCCTGGGGGTGGGACCCAGAGGCTTTCTACCTCCGGGCTACACTCCCAGACCTATTTTATACTTTATTTGGAAGCAGGGTCTCACTAAGTCGCAGAGAGCCTCCCTCAGCAGCCGAGGCCGGCTTCGAACCTGCGCGATCCTCCGGTCTCAGCCTCCCAAGCGCGGGGATTACGCGCGTGCGCCGCCGCGCCCGGCCTGAACTGACTTTTGACAGGCCAGGTGCGGGGCTGTGCCCGCAAAGGCCTCGCCGGGGTCCCTCTGACTGGGCGCTAGCAGATGCGCGAGGCTGTAGGAGCCCTCCCTCCCGGCCACCCCGCCTCTCCCGAGGCCACTGGGGCACACATGCGCACAACACCCGACTCTCCGGAAGCGGAAGTCGTCCTCCGCCTGCCCTCAGCGGTCCTTCTGTAGACAGGCTAGACGCCTTCCCGCGTGCCCTCCTGGATCCAGCTGAAGGCCAGGGCCCCATGGCCAGTGCGGGGGTGGACGGGGAGGGCTGGGCGGCCCTGGGAGGCCCGCCGCTCGTCGGCCTGGGAGCGGCCCCTCGGGAGGGCGCTGCGCCTGCGCCTGCCAGGCAGCGGAGCCCAGAGCCCAGAGCCCCCAGTGCCCGGGTGCAGCCGAGGGTAGCTGTCGGCCTGGGGGAGGAGGCCTGGGTGTCCCCTGCGAAGGCTCTGCAGCTCCCCACGGCCTCCGCTTTCCCAGGGGAGGTGCGGGCGCCGGGGGAGGAGGAGGCGGCGGTGCTGCAGATGGGGGAAGTGATGGAGGTGATGGAGGTAGAGACCCAGGACCCCGAGGAAGAGGGCGAGGACTCGGATTCCGACCAGTGTGAGGGAAACGCCCAGGCACAGATGAGGCGGGGCTCCCCTACGGGCCTCTCCCCAGTGGAGGAGCTGCAGCTCCTGGAGTCTAAGCTCAGAGCCATCGATGCCCGCGCCAGCAGGACCTACGCAAGTCTGATGACCGAGGTAGCGCAGACACGCGGGCCCCGCCTTCATCGCAGGAGGGCCATCATCCGGCGCATCCCCGCCTTCTGGGCCAAAGCGGTATCCTTAGTTGCGCTAATCGCCAGCGGGGCATCGGGCGGTCTCTGGCGGGCAGGGGCGGAGAGGGAGTGCCTGGGACCTTAGGTCACGAGGACGAGGACGAGAGAGGGAGTGAGGCCACTGCCCTAGGATTTTTGAGAAGAGAGGCGGCCGGATGGGCCTTGCCCCTGCAACGAGGAAAGGGAGGGAGTTCAGGGAGTGGCACCTGAGGTCCACACGACTCAGCCGGCACAGGCAGAGCACACGGCGAGCTTCAGGCCCGAAAGGAAACGTGGCGAAGGCGGAGGTGTGTGGGGAGACTGCCAGGGCTTTCTGGGGCCAGAAAACCCGGCTGTGCTCCCAGCGCCACCAGCCTGTGGCCTTCCTCCTGTCCTTGGTGGGTCCCAGCTACAGGTGTTCCCTGACAGGGGCCAGACAGATCAATTCTGGTGTCTGCCCCAGGTGCCCGCTCCGCAGAGGCTGAGCCCGGGACACAGGGCACAGCCAGGCGCCCCTGCTCCTCAGCAGTCAGGACATCCTCCTGACTGTCCAGGAGGGCCCAGTGGACCACCGTGGCCAAACGCCCCACCCCAACCCACCCCACCCTCCTTGGGGCCCGGAAACCAGGACGGAGGACACCTTGGCGGCGGCACCCAGCCTGAGGCTGGCGCAGGAGAGCCCAGAGCTCAGAGGCCCTCCTCCAGTCCCTGCAGCCCTGCCGAGCTTGGAACACACCCAGGGGCAGCCTGGGCCCCAAGGGGCTTGTGGCAAGAGAGGCGGGTCTGGGAGCCAGGAGGGAAGGGTAGAACTGGCCCACTTGCAGCACCTCCCTCTGCCCCACACCTCGGGCACTCGTGAGCGTCTCAGTAGCCTCCAGCTCCTCCTTGACCGAAGGCAGTTTGTGCACCACCCCCAGCTGTCGGCCATCATCAGCCACCAAGATGCAGACTTGCTTGGCTACATGTTTCGTTTGGAGGTCAGCCCGGGCCTGGGCCTGGGTCTGGGCAGAGGGTGGGGGAAGTTGGCAGGGGAGGTTGGGCCCTCCCAGCACACAGGCTCCCCTCAGCACACCTGCCTTGGGTTTTCCCTGGGGGCCTGGCAGGTGGAAGAACTGGGCCGTCCTGGCAGTCACTGCAGACTGTTGTTTTTCTTCCGGGCCAACCCCTACTTTCGCAACAAGGTCATCGTTAAGAAGTATCGGCTCAGCGTCACAGGTGAGACAGAGCCCTCCTGTGGGAGGGGAGGCTTCAGGTCCAGTCGCGGGCACCCACGGAGCAGGCTGGATCCTGGCACCCTTCATTCCCTGCAGGGTGTCGGGCCACTAGTTCGACTGCCATCGAGTGGTACTGTGATGGTGACGGGGAAGCCGCCGGCTTCTTTCCGGACCCCGGCTGCGTGACCTTCCTCGACTGGCTGTCTGTTCTCAACTGCCCAGGCTCAAACAGGGTTGCTGAGGTCAGGGCCTCCTCCTTGACCTTGTCATAATTGAATCTGCTGGGGCCTGGGGCCTGGCGCCTGAACCTTGACCTGCTTTGTCTCGCCTCCCGCTCCCAGGTCATCATGGAGGACCTGTGGCTCAATCCCCTGCACTACTACTACCTTGGCGCGTAGGATCCCGGCGTCCCACAAGGACAGAGGAGGCCAGGTGAGCAGCCAAGGGGCTGGGGTGGAAGAGCTCCTGTGGCCGCCTCCCGGGACACCTGTGGGCAAACACAGGCTCCAGTTGCTCGGAGGCATTAGGGTCGCACAAAGCAAAGCCGTCAGTGCAGAGTCTGTGGAGAGACTCCGACCTCCTGGACGTGGCAGTACCGGACCCTGGCCGCCCACCAAGGGGCGACGTTGCACGTCACTGCAGCCTCCCGGTGTCTCCATGATAGGGCTTTCTTAAGCACCCTCAGGAGCCCGTCCCCTCTCCTCTCCCGTCTACTCCCCCCTCCCTGACCCCCGGAAGGTGTCCATTTCCCATCTTTCCTTTTCCGTGTCCACCTCGCTAGAGCCTGCGCGTGGCGCTCTGAGCCTTGTCTAGTGGGTCAGCGGGGTTCATGCCGTAGTTGTACGAGGAAGCTGGAGTAAGGTTCCTGACCGCTGGGTGGGTGGGTGGGGGGGGGCGCGCGGTGGGGGCTGAGGTGGCAGGCGCAAACCTTCACGAGGTCTCTTCGGGGCAACAGAGTCTGACAGGGCGGGAACTAATGAGAGGACACACGCGGGTCTTTGCTATGCTGTACCTACACACTCACCGTCGTCACACTGTACGTGTGCGTGTGTGTCCCTGCCCCTCTTTCCCTCTGGCTCTGTGTCTCTCTCACACACACTCATAGGCAAATTGTCGTTCAGAGCCGTGAAGGTACCTGCCTGTTTGATTGCTCATGTGTGCCTCTCGAACCTCTGTGTGCCAGGTACAGGAAGACGTGCTGTTTCCATGAGGAAGCTGCCACCCCCGTGTGCGGATCATCCACACGCCCCCCCCCCCCAGGAATCCGGTGGGACCTTTGCTGGCGGGTGATGTGAAGTGCCTCCCTGCTTCTGGAGACTGGAGAGAGACAGTGTCAGTGCCGAGGGAGGAGGCGGGCATTCGACCTCATAATGGAGCATGTGCCATGTTTGTGCACCAGCAGGGAGAGAGCAATAAACAGGAGGGAGTTGTTTTTCCTGTGCGTACACCTGAGGACAAGGCATGGGCTGTAGGAGTAAGCCTGGCCACTGGTGGGGGTGGGGGTCTTCGTCCTCCGGGCCAGGGTTTCTCCTGACACCTCAGGGTCTGGTCCCTCAATAGGGGGCGGTGGTCGGGCAGCTCACTGTGTGACCTAGCTCACGGACACTTGAGTAGGGAGTGGGGCTTGCCCAGGGTCCCATAGCACGCACGGAAGGGCCGAGGGCCGCCGGGCCCAGAGGCCCAGGGGCACGATGCCCACAGTCTGGGGCGCTGGGTTCTGACTGACAGGCGGAGGGCGGGGCTGCGTGTTGGACCGCCCCCGGTGGCGGGAGGGGGTGGAGGGGCGGGGCCGGAGGGAGTGCGCGCGCGGGTGGCCTTCAGAGCTTCCCGCCCGCCCCAGGGGGCGCCTGCGCACATGCGCAGGGTAGCGCTCTCGCCAGGCCCGCAGCCCTCCCACTGCAGACACGCCGGCGTCCGGAGGGTCGTCCCCGCCACCGCTGTCGGTGCCGGGGGCCACGCGCGCCATGGCCAGTAGGGGAGCGGGCGGGGAGGGCCGGGCGGCCCCGGCAGCCCCGCAGCTCCAGGGTCTGCACAGGGGCCTTGAGGCGGTGGCGACCCCTGTGTTTCCGGGGGAACCGCCCCCACGGTCCGCTTCCCCCAGGGCCCGGGCGCAGCAGAGGGTAGCTGGCGGCAGGGAGGGGGAGGGGGCGGAAGCCTGTGTGTCCCCCGTGGACATGGAGGTTGTGTTGCGCCCTGAGGCCTCCCCTTGCAGAGAGGGGGCGGCCAGCGGGGAGGAGGTCGTGCTGCGGCTGTGGGAAGTAATGGAGGAGGTGGAGGTAGAGACTCAGGACCCACCGCAACAGGAGGATCCCCAGGCACCGGCACCCACCCGGCGGAAGCTATCAAAGCGCAGGCCCAAAATGGAGCGGCTGGAAATCCTGCAGTTGGAGCTCAGCTTTGTGACCGCTCGGGCGAGAGGTGCATTGGAAAGGCTAAGAAGAAAGGTGGCGCGAAGCCGCAGATTGGTCTTTGACCGCAGAAGGGATGTCATCCAGAGCATCCCCGGCTTCTGGGCTGCAGCGGTATCCTTAACCGGTGTTCGCTCAGGGGGCAGCGAAGAGGAGGAAGGGATCTGGAGCTCCAGAAGGAGCAGGGCTGTGGGAAGGTGGGAGGGGAGAGCCAGGGACATGCGGATCGGTGGGGGGTAGTAAAAGGCCGAGACCAATCTGGTGGAATAATGAGGACACACTGCATAGATGTGGCCCGGTAGTTAGCACAAAAGGAGGCAGGTGTAAGAGCTGGGAAGAAGATCAGCAAGGAAAGGCAAGTAGGGCTCAAAAAGGACCCTTCACTCTGCAAACATTGGAAGGCATTCTTTTCCTGGAATTCTTTTGGGTGGGGCAGCCCCCTCTAACAGACTGCTAGGCACAGCCACCAGGCCTTAGAAGTGGGGGAGCCACCTGCATCTGCGCGCGCGGGCTCCCTCCCTCCCTCCCTCTCTCTCTCTCTCTCTCTCTCTCTCTCTCTCTCTCTCTCTCTCTTACACACACACACACACACACACACACACACATCCTTCCTTTTGGGACGGATGGCGTAGCATGTAAAAATCAAGTAGGGCTGAGGAAGCCTCCATTAGCAGCCCATCCCCAAGCCAGTGCAGGCAGGCAGTTTTGCATACACCCAGGAGGCCCTGTAGACCCCAGACCCGAGGGTGCATGTGGAAAGGCCAGCAGGGCCCATCATCAGGGTGGGCCAGTGTAGAATGCCTGCGCACCTCCGGGGAGGTTCCCTGCCCCACACTCTCCTCGCTCTCTCGTCTGGTTCCGTTTCTCCTAGCTCCTTGACCTATAGCAGTTGGTGCACCACCCCCAGCTGTCAGCCATCATCAGCCATAAAGATGAAGACTTACTTGGCTACCTGTTGAGTTTGGAGGTCAGTCCCGGAGTTACTCTGGGGAGAGGCTCGGGGGAGGGGGGTGTTCAGAGAGAAAGGTGGGAGGGGCAGCTGATCCAAGCCAGTGCGCAGGTTCACTCAGCACACCTTAGACAAGACTCCACCTGGCCCTTTTTCATGGCCTGGCAGGTGGAAGAACTCAGCCTTCCCCAGGCCTCCTGCAGGATAATATTTTTCTTTCGGGACAACCCCTACTTTCAGAACGAAGTGCTCATTAAGGAGTATATACTCAGCATCACTGGTAAGCAGGGTCTTCCTGATAGCAGGGGTTGTCTCTGGGTGAAGTGGGCTGCACAGAGGGTGACGTAGCCGTAGCCTGACATTCTTCAATTCCTCCAGGATATGAGGCCTTTCGTTCCACCACAATCCATCCTCTGTCGGGTTGTGAGGGTGCAGGGACCAGCTGCTCTCAGGACTCTGAGGGCCTGACCTTCTTCACCTGGCTGTGTGCCCACAACTGCCCAGACTCCAACAGGATTGCTGAGGTGGGGCCCTCTGGGCCACTTCAGCAGTGACCTTTGTGGGTTTCCCTTTTGCTGGGAAAGGGGTCTGCGTCATGAACTAACCTGTCCTGCTTCCCCTCCCAGGTCATCGTTGAGGACCTGTGGCTCAAACCCCTGCATTACTACCTTGGGAAAGACAACACCCGGAGAGGGGATGGAGCTTCAGAGCCAGGTGAGCATCCAGCTGTGGAACCTGTTAACTGGTTCCTGTCAACCCGTGGGAAAATTCGGCCTTTGAACAACTGCATAGGACACCGAGTATTTAGGACGGGGTGGGGGTTCCTCTTACCTCTTGAGAAAGGTGAATGTCCCTGTACTGGGAAAGAGGCTGGGCTGAAGGTGCTATGAATACTTTTTCCATAACTCACTCCCGAGCCCACCCCCACAACCCCTTCCTTCTCCTCTCCTGGGTTCTTCTCTCACCCTGTGCACACCGGGGTACAGACCATGCGTGAGGGGCTCTCTGTCACCCTGTGCCACCCGTTTCTGTGGCCACATTCCAAGGCTTCCCCGCATGGTCCCAAGAACCCTGTCAGTTTCACAGACGGGCGGACAGCCCCCTCAGTTGTAAAGGGAATCATTTTCATTTGGGAGAGGTGTCAGCGCTACCAAATGGTGAGGGATGGTATATCCGGTGAGGGCTTCAGAATGCAAACGCTGGTAGGGTGCAAAGACACACAGTGTTCCTTACATCTTCTGTCTCCTCGTGTGCGCGCGCGTGTGTGTGTGTCCATTTGCTTGTTTTGTGCCTGTCTTTGCGTAGGCGTATGCATGAACTCCAGCCTTCCAGATGACCGGCGTGAATCTCTGGGATATACCTGACCTTGACCTTCACCAGGAACTTCGAAGTATCTCAAGAAGGAAGAGATAGATATCCTGCATGTCACATTTTCAGAGGGAGGGAAATAAAGCTTACCAACTGCCTTGCTATGCCTGGGTGATTGGTAGTGGAAGATTGTGTGAATAAATCCAAACCACCTGAGACAAGTGCTGCAGCCATGGGCTGTCTGCCTAGTAAGAGTCTGACGGCTTAACCTGGAGGATGGAAAAAAGGGACTGGGCCCCGCGCCCATCTCCACCCCTTCCTTCCCCCGGTGGATTCTCTCCCCGTCTTGGGTTCTGCTCCCACCCTGTGCACACCGGGGTACGGGAATCCTGTCAGTTTCACAGACGGGCGGACAGCCCCAGCAATTGTAAAGGGAATTATAAGCGGGCCACTATCTTTGAAGCAGGGGGAGACTGACGACAGGGTGGATTGGGTTGTTTCCGGTGTGGGTGTGGGGTGGGGGAGACTTCTTTCTCTCTGTTGTCGATAATTGGGCAGAGCGGCTGTTTCCGAGAAGAAGCCGATTCCATCCCATCGTGGGCGGTGTGGACCCCTGGAAACTTCCTGGGTGGTGCTGGGACTGTACTTTTGCATGCCACTGGCACAGAAGGCACAGACAGGGAGGGTGGGGGCACAGATCAAACGCACCCTGTGCCAAGCTCTGTCGCTTACAACCCAGTGGGTTATCGCTCCCTTTGCTGCCCAGGCCGGCAAATACTACCCTTGCTCCTTACCTCCAAGTGGACTGGCCTCAGATTTGTAGCTCAGCCGACACTGGATGCACGCAGTGCCCTAACTGGTGCAGTTCCGAATGAGCATCGCCAGGGTGTTTCTCCTCATGACCTATGGTAACAAAGATGTCTCCTCCTGCCAGATGGCCACTCCCAGCCCAGACCCTTCTCTGGGATGGGTCCCTCTCCTGGTACAGAGCAGCAGCAAACTGTGTTAAGGGCAAGCCCTGGGACAGAGAGAGCAGTGGCAAAATGTTAGCCCCGAGAAACATTTGGCAGGCTCCTTCCTGAGCACGCAGCCGGTCGGTCCCGGAAACACCTGCCACGCGGTAAGGGGTTTACTCAGCTACAGCTCGCGTGCGGGTGGAGATTGCTGTGGAAGCCCAGACACATTCCTCTCCAGGTTAGCCGAGGGTGTGTCCACCCTCTGCAGGTCCCTCTGGGATGCTCCGCGGCCGACATTCTCCCCGTGATCTCGGTGATCCCTTTCAAACATCCCCGCACACTGTGGGGAGTGGTGGGGCCCCCCATGCTACCACACAGACCCTTGGAAGTTGAGGTGGTGGCAAGTACCTGACTGCTTGGCCTTGAACCCCCACAGCACCAGGCTGCCCTTCAGGCTTTCCTGGAGAGGCGATGGCCCTCCTCCCCAGGAACCTGGGTGCAAGACCGCTACCGCTACTGCCAAAGGGTGGCTCTGAGGACCAGCTCTGAATGCTGTTCTCAGTTGCTCCACACAGGTTGCAGAGCAGTGTTTTTAGCTCTTAGGTGTTCCTCTTGAGGGACACAGGCAGCTATGGGCCATCCACAGCAGTTGGTAGGATCCCCCATGGTGGACAACAGCAGGGATCTTCTGGAGACATGTCCTGTGGGCGGGGGCGGTGGGGAACTTGTGTGGGGCTGATGCGCAAAGTAGTCACCTGTGAACTCACAGTGGGCTCGCTCCTACCTCTGGTGTAGGCTGTGAGGAAGGTGCTGCCTCCTACACTGGAAAGGGAGGGCAGCTTGAAAAGTGTCCTCACCCCATCTAAGTGTCTCTGCCTGCCTGGAAACTCTGTCACCCCCACTTCCTCCTCAGACCTGCGCTACAGGGAAGGGAGGTGTACACTGGGGTTCACGCATGAGGCACAGAGCCTGTTGCTGCCCTCTGTAGGCTCCAGGGCCAGTGCGGGTCCTGGGGACCACCCGGACCGATGCAGCTTACTGAGATCTTGGTGGAGCCCAAACCTGGGACCCACTGGCAGTCTTCCTCCTGCCAGGTCCCACTAAAGGCACAGTGTGTGGATGTGGTGTTAAGTCAGTGTCCATGCTGTCAACTGACCTTGCCTCCCGCACCCAGCGACATAGCCTCTGGTTCATTCTGCACGGCTGCAGTCACCTCCCCAGGTTGCTGGGAGACTTGGCCCAACACCCTGCAGGTGTTGGGAGACTTGGCCTCCTGCCAGGGCACAACCATCCCTCTGTGGAAGTCTTCTCCCTAGGAAGGTCAAGCGTTAGAATGACTCACCCTTCCAGTGGTCATACTGCATTTGTGTTTGCCCGACTTGTCACCCTCTTCCTCTCTCTTTCCCTCGCTGACTTTCTCTCCTTGAGTCTGTCGCCGTGTCACTTTCACTCACTAGGGTGTTGTATTTCTCTCCCTCTGCTGTCTTCTCCGCCCCGCAATTTCAAAATTCAGTGGCGATTTAATTTTAAATTTTAACATTGTTCTGGCCATGCCAGTCTCGGGGGCGTGTCCTGCTGCAGCCACTCTCACTTTCTCACCCAACATCTGGGTGGGGCAGGTTGACAGGTGACGGTGACCTCACACCTTTTCTCCAGCTGAAACCCCTTGATGCCCGTGAACCAAGGTGTTTTTCCGAGCCCTTGGCTCTCAAAAGTAAGAGCTTGGATGCATCCTTTTACTATGAGGAAGACAGAGGCAAAGAAGACAAACAGCGATGTCGCTGAGGGAAGCCACAGAGGACTCCGATTTCACCCCTTCACAGGGCAACCAGAGAAAAGCTGGACGCTAATTCAGAGACCCCCTTTACGGTCCTCCCACAGGGCGGATTCCCACACTGGCCCTTCCATTGTTGCACCTGAATGTGTGGTGTGTGAGAGGTGAGGTTGCCTTACCTCTCCCTTAGTTCAAATCTAACTCCCTCCATCAGCATTGCTTGCCCTGCGGATTCATGGGCCACTGTTATAAACCATCCCCTCCAACCTTTTATCCTGTGTACCTTGTGGGCCAAGGGGAACACCAACACAGATAGCTGGCTTGCTGAGGCCTCCACGTTTGGGAGATGGAGAGCAGAAGTAGCTCATGGGCCGGCTGGCTAAGCATCGCGGTTCACTATGGGATTCCCGGGGAGATGTTTACCAGAATCGTCAATGTTTACCCCAGAGAAAGCTGGACCAAAGAACTGACAGACCAGAGGACACTGCACAAACTAGTAAGGATCTCGGCAGCACAAGCATGTAGACACAGGAATGGGGCCCTGTGTTTGCCCAACCCAGTGTAGATGAGTCCAGGGCAGCTGGGCCAAAGGGCTAATGGATGAGGGGGCTCCAGTTCACTCGGCCTGGGACTTTCTAGTTTCAGTGTCATACCTTCTTGGAGCTGGAGCTGGTCTCCTCCACCTTTCACCCACACAGGGGGACTCCTGAGTACCCTTGGAATGAAAGTGGTCAGGCAGTAAAGCATTCCATAAACTCAGGAATGAAGGGTCAACAAGAATCATCATACTCCCGGGCATGTGTACAGGCATTCAGGGGCAACAGAATGCTAGCCAGGGCCCCTCCCGGTGTCCCTGCAGACACAATCCGTGTCTTTCTACAGTGCCACTGAAAGAGCCTTGGGATGGCCCTGGACCAGAAGCTGCTACCGCATCGCCCTCAAGAGACTCTGCCATTTAAGCCAGTGTGTGTGCCCGCGTGCGTGCATGGGCGCGTGCACACGCGCTCTCCGTGTCTCTTTATCCCTCCACTCCCTCCCTCTCCCCACCCCCGTCTCCCTTCTACGGAGACAGAAGGTTGGGAGACGTGCAGTATAAATGTATATATGTTACATACATTACACGCATGCCCTGCTCACACACACCACACACTCTCTCACGATCACTCATCTGCCGTGCATCGGACCTCTGTTCTTCTGCCAGCTTGCCTAGAATGGACACTTGCCTCATAAACTCTCCTGGGTGGGAGACATTCACACTTGAGGGCGTGGAGTTTGGCTGCTGGAGTATGGCAAAGAAGCTACTGAGTGCTAGCAGTTCTTTTGACTCCCTTTGGGTTTGCTCACTGGATGCTGGCACATGGAGACTGAAAGTTGACCTTTCTCTCACTTTCCCTTCCAGGTCATTAGGGAGGACAAGGACCTCTGTCTGGCTCATAAGCTCTGTACCACTACCTTGGGTAGTAAGTAGAAAGCCAGGAGAGAATAGGTCCTTTGAGCAGGCACGTGATGCAGTATTGAAAAGCCAGTATTTCTGGTTCCCGGGAAAAAGAGTGCACAAACTGAGCTCTCAGTTTCTCTAGGGGACTAGGAGGCATAGGACTATTTTTACAATGGATACTTCATGCATTCTTTTTCCTGCTGAAGGTGATGTCTCTGCGGCACTGACAAGACGGCTGTGCTGCATGTCACTGAAGCTTCACTGTATCTTCAGAACATGTCTTCTACAGCCACCCTCAGCCTTCTTCCTCTACACACAAGTGCCTCTGTGACTGTAAACCCGCCCTAAAGAAGTTCGCTCTGTGCTATTTTCTACCACCTTTATGCAGAGCCCCTCTTAACCCTGATGATGTCCCTCTTTTCTGAGTCCCAGGGGACTGCTCCAATAATTTCACGATGTATCTGGGGTGAAGGTTGACCATCGGGCACAAATTTAGTCTCCTCAGGGCAAATGCTGCTTTAATCACAGATCTCAGTCTTCAAATAGGCAGTGACAGTCCTCTTGTACAGGCAGTGACATTCATCCCTCTATCGCTCTGACCGTGCACAATTGTGCATGTACACGTGATCCATACTTTTCAGAGGGGAATTAAGTTCCAACATTTGGCTTTCCTCCAATACCCGTGAACTCTCAGCTCCTAGAACTAGTCAATCATCTGCAGGATCCTCAAGCACTGGAAAGAATTCACCATGTAAACAAACCCAGGCTTTCATACCTAAGAGTCGCCTGGGTTATTGTTGATTTTTCTTTTGTTTTCTGTGTTTGACAAATGTGGAGTGAGGGGTAAATGGCTTCTCCACCTGCAACCAGGAGTTCCTTATGCAAGGATGGTGGGCCAGTGGAGTGCTCAGGTCCTAAATTTTTGTATGGACTGTGCATGTCCAAGCACGGAGGTTAACCGTGTTTTGAGAGGTTAACATTCATCAGAAACCCTGCCTCGCCAGGCCCACGTGGTGACGCATGTTTGTAATCCACGTGCTTGGGAGGCTGAGACAGGAGGAGGAGGAGAAAGGAGAAGAAATAAAGAAAAAGAAAGAAAGAACCTCTGCCTCTTCTGGCTGGTTCAAAAGAGGTAGCCCTTGCCCTCATTAAAATATGAACCTCCAGCAATCACTAGCAATTGCTAGGTAGGTCAGGCACCTGTTTTCTTCAAAAGTACACAATGGGGGATGCTGATAAAATACATGTACCTCCCCACCCAGTTGCCATGAAGGAAAATTGTGCTTTTCTCTGTAACTGGGACTGTATAGGCTTATGTTTCTCTATGCAACTACAGATTTCTGCCCTAATGCATACACAGGGACCTCTTTAACTGTTGCCGTTTTGCGCATCTTTATTTAGTTAGGATGCAAAGGAAGGTTCGTTTTTTTGATTAAACCCCAAAAATGCAGCTTAATCTTCATCTTTACTGGCTTTGCATTTGAGATACTTCAACTAAACTTTTAGCTTCCAAGTTTTTCATAGATTTAACAATCTTTCCTTAGTAGTTACACATTAATATTCCAAAAGAACTCGGTGTTTAAATGTTAAAATGTTAATGTTAATGGCGTTGCTACTGATCTTTACCTAAATTTAAAATTCCATCTTGTGCCGGGCATGGTGGTGCATGCTTGTAATCCCAGAACTTGGAAGGCTGAGACAGAAGGATCACAGGCTCCTGGTCAGCTTCAGCACACTTGTGAGGCCCTGTGCAACACAGCAAGATCCTGTTTAAACAACAACAACAACAACAAAGTAAAAGCAAGCTGGGGGTATAGGTCAGAGGTTCAGAGCTAGAATGTTCCTGGGCTCAAGCTGATTCCCCTAAGGCGGCTGGCTCCGAACCAGCGTGATCCTCCTAAGCGCAGGGATTACAAGCGTGGGCGCCACCACACCCAGCTACGCCATATTTCTTAAAACAAATTTCTGACCAGATTCCGTGTTGCAGGCTTTGTTGCACCCCTAAATATTTAAAGGCAAACTTGGGTTTATTTGGCTGTCTTGTCTGATGAACTAGAGAACATATAAAACTTGCTAGACTATGAGCCTAACCGTATAAAGATTTAGGCTTCGAGGCATAAAGGTAAAATTTAAACAAGAGCGCAATTTGTCTTCCAATCAAATGTGATCTTAAGCTTGTGTATCTGGTCAAAACATAAAAACAAAAACATATAATAGGGTGGCACACACCTATAATGCCCAGTACTTGGGAGGCTGAAATAGAAGGATCCTAAGTTTCAGGCCAGGCTGGGCAATGTAGAGAGACCCTATTTCATAAACAAACAACAACAACAAAATAGGGCTGAGGATGTCCTTAGGACATTTAACACCGCTGGGGTCCAATCCGCAGTTACCCCCCTCCTTTCCCACATACACACTCAGATAGCAAATGTCATTTCCTTCACCATCTTTATTCTCAAACTTTATAATACAAATATTTAACCCAAACTGGGAACTTCTACTTTTTTGCCTAACAAGTATAGAATTGCTTCAAACACTTTTACTTACTGTCTAACAGGTATAGGATTACTTTAAACAATGACTTTGAACAATTGGACTTTTTGTCCAGTAAGTACAGAATTACTCTGAACAACTTTACTTTCTGTCTAACAAGTACAGAATTACTTTGAACAATTTCAATTCTTGCCTAACAGTATAAAATTACTTTGAACAATTTCAATGTTTGTCTAACAAGGGTAGTATTCCTTCAAACAATTTTAGTTTTGTCTAACAAGTATAGAAGTACTTTGAACAATTTCACTTTTTGCCCAACAAGGATAGAAATGCTTTGAACAGTTTTACTTTTTCATCTTAGAATCTAAAGTATTTCATGGAAAGAAAGTTAATATATGACCCAACCATAAGAAACAACATATTTCTCTCTGTAATGCTCAAGTAACATGGAGAGTGGCATTTTATTTTTCTTTCGGCCAAGTAGTTTAGTGTAACTAAACTTGGATATTATTTTTGGTATCTGCTTCGGTGTCCTCCTTCGGATCGGCTTCCCCCATAAACTCCTCTTGTACCCCCACACCTGGAACTAGCATAGGATTCACGAGGGGCAGGGCATGCCCTACCCATAGAAAGTGGAAGCCCACGTTCTTGTCTACCACCACGCTCACGACCACTTGAATAGACATCATTTCGGTAGCTTGAGTAGATATCACTTCGGTAACTTGAGTAACTTTCGCGACCTCCACCATATCCATCTCTTGAGCTGCTGTAATCATCATAGCGGCTGTCTGCAACATAAGTCAGTGGGGACCCTCGTGCAGGTGGAGCATCACGGGAGCTTCCTGGAGCATCAAATATCAAATAAAAAAATGTAAAAAGCATACTAAAGCCGGGCGTGGCGGCGCACGCTTGTCATCCCCGCGCTTGAGAGGCGGAGACCGGGGATTCCCGCAGGTTGGAAGCCAGTTGTGCTGGCCTAAGAGACCCTGTTTCCAAATTAAAAAAAAAAAAAAAAAAAAAAAAAAAATATATATATATATATATATATATATATACATACATACATACATACATATATAAATACATACGAGGTCTGGGAGTGTAGCCTAGAGGTTAGAAGGGCTTGCAGGAACCCCAGTACCCCCCACAAACAAGTATATTAAATAACTTGGAAAACTGTCTTTATTTCCTGAAAATGGGCTGAAATGAGGATTGAGCATTTTGTTTCTATGTTTCTTACTCTTGAACATTCCATGTTCACGTGATCTAACAATTTTTTTCAAACTGGAAAAATAATACTGCCGGTTTACTCTTAAAGACAAGTATTCAGCCGGGCGTGGGGGCGCACAATTGTAATCCCCGTGGTTGGAAGGCAGAGACAGGAGGATCGCGCAGGTTTGAAGCCAGCCACGCACGCTGGCTTAGGAGACCCTGTTTCCAAATACAAATGTAAAAATAGGTCTGGGAGTGTAGCCTGGAGATAGAAGGGTTTCCAGGAACCCCAGTACCTCCAAAAAAAAAAAAAAACCCAATAAGTATTCATTATTTTAAAACAATAACAACACAAAGTTTATCCAGCTAATCAAATTGTTAAGAAGGATGATGTTTTCCCTTCATAAGAAAGAGTTCATTAAGATTATAATCTGGGCTGGTAATTGGTAACCAGACACTAACCATAACTCTCATATGTATCTCTGTAAGAGCCTTGGAAGATCAGAATAAGTCCTATCACGATCTGCTCCATAGATGTCACGATCACTAAATTACAACAAGCAAACCTTTAGTTCAATGGAAACAAACAATTCAAGTAATCTGTTGGGTAAAAAAATAAAACTTAACGTACCTATAGCCTTTAGAGTAACGTTCATCCCGAGAACTATAATGGCCATAATCACGGTATGCATAGTCTCTAGCCGGTTGAACATAATCCTTGGTGTCTCTGGAACTTGAATATACTCGGCTTGAATAACTTAAGGCACAAAATGAAAAATAATGTTGTGTTCAATAATAATTAATATTAACTAAACATAAGAAACTTTAAAAGATGAGCAAAATACTTGAGTAGATTACTTCTACAAATTGGGTAAACCTAAGGCTGTAATACAATAATCACTAGTATTCAAAGAAAATAAAACTCAAATCAAACAAAAACACTGCGTATATACATTACAATTTCCACAGAGGACTGGCTTCAGACAATATCAACTCTAGTATTTATTTATTTTTTGGTACTGGGAATTTCTCTCAGGAGCACTCTACCTCCGAGCTGTAACCCAGACGCTGTTCTTTTTTTTTTTTTTTTTTTTTTTTTTTTTTTTGGTGGGTGGTACTGGAGATTGAACCCAGGCTCATTCTACCTCTGAGCTATAGCTTCAGCCTTTTCTTTTCTTCTTTATTTTGAAACAGGGTCTCACTACGTTGCAGAGGGCATCACTAAGTAGCTGAGGCCGGCCTTGAACCGCGGTCCTCCTGTTTCAGCCTCCCTAGCACTGGGATTACAAGTGTGCACCAGCACGCCCACTATGTTCATTTTGCTGCCTTTTTTTTTTTTCTTAACCAGGACCACTCTAGGTCGTTTGTGAGTCTCGCTAGGTTGCTGAGGCTGGCCTTGAACCCGCAATCCTCCTGTCTCAGCCGCCCAAGTACTGAGATTACAGGCGTGAGCCGCCGTGCCATCTGAGGATACTAACTTTTGAAGAGCACGTACAAAGAAAAATCCTGGAGTTCTGCCTATGGAAAACTTGCAGGTGTGTAATGTGTCACTATGACCCAGCAATTCCATTCCCTCAGGCCCAGAATAGTTTTAAAAAATGTACTCATCTATTTACAAATAGATGAGTTGTATTTGGTTACCTGTGCTAGAGGTAACCACAGCAAGTGTTTGAATAAACTGTGTTAAAATACAAACGGTGGGATGGTAAGCCATAAAGTACAAGGACTCTTTATGCATGCCATCATATGTTTAAAACTTGCAAATATTATGTTAAGGAAAAGGACTGATACATAAATCCTCACTGTTGCAGGATGTGTGGCACAGGTTTTTAATCTCAGCATCCTGAGACCTCAGCCCAGAGAATCACAGTTCGCTGACAGCCTCAGCTGCTTCTTTGCTACCCAGCGAGACGCTTTATGGCAAAACAAAGAATAAACAATAGGGCTTGAGGTGTAGCTCGGGGGTAGAATGCCCCTGGGTTCCATCCCCAGTACTGCCAAACATACACAAACAAATAAGCAAATAAATAAACAAAACCTCAAAGTATGGTTTGATTCCAGCGTAGAGGCTTCAAAAAAATGTTCCATGTTTTGGGGCTAGATCAGAATGCGTGCTGTGTTGAATGTAAATTAAATTTCATCAAATTATTTAGTTTAAAATATTTATCTTTTAATCAACGGATTCCTTTACCCATCTTGAGCGGAGTAACCATCATCTCTTGGTGACATGTAGTCATCTCTCCGCGAAGAGACGGGCTCTCTGCGCAGTCTACCTCCATAATTCTCTCTTCCTTGTGAAACTGGACATTTAATTTTAAAACAATTAAATGATCATTTCAAGGAGAGAACGTTTAGAAGAAAAAGCATTCTTCCTCTCCAATATATATGTGTTTCTGAAGTTGTTCCTTCTAAGATTCTATCCAAATTCATTTCGGTCATCGAATTTCCCTCCTTAACATCCCTTCCATTTATGAAATGCTCTCCTCTGCTTCTCATGGTATTATTTCACCCAACTTTCGCCTGGATTACTTCTTCAAAGTTTGCTGACTTGATTTCATTCTTACTGATTAGAACATTCTTCATTGTACTGTTTTGCTAAAGCTAAAGTAGTATTTTCTAATAATCTTCACCCTCATGACTGTAGAGCTGAATAGGAGCAGTGGCTCCTGTCACTCCCTCTCATGTCACATGAGAATGTACTGCATATATCTGGTCCAGGGGAAAGAATAAAATGTAAAAATGCAAACCAACCAACAAAAAAGTAAGAATAGCTGTGGACAAAGCCTACAGAATGGGAAAAAATCTTTGCCAGCCGCTCCCGTGATAGAGTACTAATATCTAACACATAAATAACCGTAACGAAGGGAACTTAACACTAAAGAATGTGTTTTCCCCCCGAAAGAAAGGGGCAGTTGAACTGAACAAGACACTTCTCAAAAGAAGAAACACCAATGGCCAATAAATACTTTGAGAAAGTTCAGCTTCATTACCCACCAGGGAAATGCAAATCAAAATGGCACAGAATCCATCTGAACTCCAGTTTAGATGGGATTCCAATTTGGAAATCGTCAAGAATAGAAATAACAAGTGCCAGCAAGGAAGTGGGGAAATAGGAACTCTCATGCATTTGTGAGGAAACTACAAATCAGTACAACCACCACGGAGGTCAGAAGGTAGGTTCCTCAAAAAGAGTAGGAATGGAATCAACATATGACCCAGGTAGGCTTCTGAGGGGTATCTTTCCAAAAGGATTAAAGTTAGAATACTATACTGATATATGCACATCATTCTCCATGTGCAGCCGCTCAATTCACAATTGGCTAATTATGAAACCAACCTGGGTACCTGCCAAAAGATGACTGGATAAGGAAAATGTGATATGATATGCACCATGAAATTCTCTCTCAGGCATACAGAACAAAACATATGACATCTTAAGGAAAACGGTCAGAACTAGAGAATATTATGCTGAGAGAGAGCAGCCCGACTCAGAAAGCAAAGGGTTTTATGGTCTCTCGCACCAGTGGAAGCTAGAGAGAAAACAGAAAAACAGAAGGAACTTGAGATTACTGAGGCGACACCAGGAGAATGATGGAAGGGAAGGAAACAGGGAGATGGAAGTCGGAAGGGGAAAAGGAATCATGATGAAGAAAAGAGTCTAAACGAGGCTTTGTGCATTTACGAAGGTCTGTGCACATAGCCTTATTTCACTAGTCTCACAGACAGGAATAGGGAGGGAGTGAGGTTGGGGTGGGGGTGGGACTCAGAGGGAATTACACCAAGTATCACACTGCTCCTCAGTGTGATGATAACTGCAACGCACAAATGAAATGAGATGAATAAAAATGCAAGCTTGTAATTCCCATACTTGGGAGGCTGAGGCAGGATGACCGAAGTCTGAGGACAGCCTCAGCTACTTAACTAAGTGAGGCCCTTTGCAACTCAGTTGGACCTTGTTTCAAAATAAAGATAAGAAGCAGGGTTGGGGTGTAGCTCAGAGGTAGAATGTTCCATCCCCCAAACAAAACGTACGCACACACACACGTACGCACACACACTTCTATATACACTATATGTGGCAACTTTTATTTTTTCTGCCTTTTGCACATTTCTGGAGTTTTCTGTCTTTCTCTTTATCACTGCGAGTCCCTCACTCTGCTCGTTTCTCTGTCTGTCGGTCTCTCTCTTTAAAAAGTGCCTTATGGCTCCTTGAAGACCAGAGCTTATCACATCAAACAGAGCTTACCAAGTTGTTGTCTATACTCTTTCTCCATGGTTAAAAACTTTTGTGAGAACAAGATATTTTCTTTCCCTTTGACATATTCTTTTCCTTCTTCTATGCATTACTAATGACAACTGAGAGCAGAAAAAACAACACTCAACACCCCCAGTCTCTCTAACTGATTAAATTTCTCATGCATTCTTTTCCCCAGATAAAGTAACTTATCACTTTTGTTCCAACCATCTCTCACACATATAAAAATACTACGACATTTACTGACAGTAGTGTCTATTTAAAGATGGCAGTGTATAGGGAACATGCCCCACTACCTCTGAGCACTGCCCTACACCTCGGAGAAGAATGCTAGGAAACTAATAAGAAACCAATCCTATCCACTCAGTGGATAGAACCCAAAGACCAACTGTAATCTGTTCTCCAAACCCGGGACATTCTGGATGGCCCGCCCAGGCTGCCCAGCAATCATTACGAGGAACACAGCAGATCTCGACGGAACCAGAACCGTGAGAGAACGTACTCTTCCTACCAGGATCCTGAGAAGCTCCAATACACCTTGCAGCACCTGTGAGATTACTGACTCTCAGCAGAAACCTGTGTTAACTGTGGGTGAGTGGGTAGGTTGGGAGTGGTCTCCCAAAATACCAAACCTGCAGGGTTTGTGAGTTTACAGAGGCCTAGGTGCCCTGGAGCACCATGCCCCCAGTAATGTGCAGGCAGGACAGCATGGGGAGAGGGGGAGATACAAGAACAGTACAGCTTTAGTAAGAACGTACTGCAGTCACAGGACGAGTCCGTGCAGTCTGGGCCCTTGACATAGATAGCCTGCAGAATCTCAAGTGACCACTGTTAGGAGGACAGCAGGGGTCTCACTAGGATAAGAACACTGAGGCAGACCACAGAGCTCTCTGGAGCGCAGGGTCCCACCTGACCTCCATAGGGTATGGGGCATAAGGTGACCCCAGTAAGCACAGCAACGGGGTGGGGGAGGGTGTTTCCAGGGAATGCAACCTAGGTCCACACACCAGCAAGTGTGTGTCTCAAAATGCAGAGGCCGGCAGTCAGTCAGAGGTTACCTACAACCAGCGCCCCCTAAGGCATACCTTGCGGTGAATATTTACTTCTAGAACAGCATACAACAGTTAAGGGAAGGTGGTTAGATGTAGGAATTCCACACAAAGAGAGCCAGAAATGTAATGAAGATACTAAAGGGTCCTGAAAATACGAGGAGGATGACTAGCTAGAAAAGAATGAGCTTCCACAATTATACAACCATGGCGATTACAAAGTTAGAGGTGCAGAAAATGTCAGAACATTTTAGAATTATAATTATGGGTATGCTCAAAGACATCAGATGTTAGACTGCAGAAGTATTCTTATGATTATTACTATTACAATTACTACCACTACTATTATTATTATTTTTTTTATGGTACCGGGGTTCCTAGAAACCCTTTCCGGGCTACACTCCCAGACCTATTTCATATTTTTTTAAATTTAAAACAGGGTCTCTTAAGCCAGTGAGGCTGACTTCGAACCTGCATGATCCTCCTTCTCTGCCTCACAAGGGCGGGGATTACAAGCGTGCGCCACCATGCCCGGCAAAAGCCTATATATCATGACAGGACATAATCAGCAAAGAGATCAGTATCCTGAACAGGAACCAAAAGAGGCTCCGAGGATAATTCAGGACATAATAATGAAGTAAGAATTTCAGTAGACACATTCAACCCTATCTATCCCTATCAAAGTACCATGGCCATTTTTTCATAGACCTACAGAAGTCCGTTCTAGAATTCTTAAGGAACACAAAACAAAAGACCTGGAAGAGCCAGAACAATTCTCAGCAATAAGAACCCTGCTTGCAGACATCACAATACCTGACTTCAAATTGTAGTACAAGGACAGTATAAAAAGAGCCTGGTATTAGCACAAGAGTAGGCACACAGACCAATGGTTCGAACAGAACAGAAAACTCAGAAACAAAGCCCTGTATAAATAACCACTTGATCTCTTGCATGCACTCATTCATTCATTCATTCACATTCATTTTGTTGGTACTGGTGTTGCTGGAAACCCTTCTAACTCCGGGTTACACTCCCAGACCTATTTTATACTTTTTAAATTTGGAAACAAGTCTCTTAAGCCAGCGCGGCTGGCTTCGAACCTGCATGATCCTCCTGTCTCTGCCTCCCAAGCTCCGGGATCACAAGCGTGCGCCACCAAGCCCGGCTCCACTTGATCCTTTTTTAAAGGCACTGATGGCATACACGGGAGAAAGAAGAGCCTTTTCAAAGGATGGTGTTGGGAAAACTAGCTATCCATATGTAGAAAAATGGAATTAACCCCTACCCTCTCTCCCTGCCCAAAAGCCAACACAAGGTCGTCCAAAGACCTAGAAATTAAGACCAGAAATTTTCACACTACTAGACGAGCGTGTAGGACCAACATTCCAACATACATGTACATTGAGAAACCTCCTTAAGAAGACTCTGAAAGCTCCGGAAATTAAAAACAAGAATTAGTTAGTGAATTAAAAAGCCTCTGCACAGCAAAGGGAATCCACCAAGAACCAATCAAAGGTCTAATATCTAGAATATACAGGGGGAGCTTAAAAAATGTAATGCTAAAGAACAAATAACTAGGTCAGAAATGGGCAACCAAACTGAATAAACTCTTCTCCAAAGAAGAAATAAAAATCGCCAACAATAGCTGGGCGTGGTGGTTGTTCGCCTGTAATTCCCGTACTTGGGAGGCCAAGATAGGAGGATCACAAGTTCCAGGCTAGCTTCAGCTACGTAGGCCCTCCACAAGTTGGTCAGACTCTGCTTCAAGTATAAACAATAAAAAGTACGGCTGGGGGTATATCTCGGAGAAAGAATGTGTCTGCTTTTCTGCTCATACCTCCCCCACACTTGGGAGGTGGAGACAGGAGGACCGTGCAGGCTCGAAGCCAGACTTGCTGGCTTAAGAGACCCGAGACCCTGTTTCCAAATAAAAATATAAAATAGGTCTGGGAGTGTAACCCGGCGGTAGAAAGGTTCCATCTCCAGTAGCACCACCAAAAAAAAAAAAAAAAAAAAAAAGAAAGAAAGAAAAGGAAAGAAAAGGAAAAGAAAAAGCCTACACTTGCAATCAGAGAAATGCAAATCAAAAGGACACTGAGATTCCATCTAACTCCAGTTAAAATGGCAATAGTCAGGAATACATATAGTAATAAATGCGGATAGAATATGGGAAAATCAAAACCACTTACACTGTTTGTTGGGACTACAAACTCGTACACTTGTACAGGGATCAGTGTGCAGGTTCCTCTTAAGAATGGGAATGGTAATACCATATGATCCACCGATTGTGCTCCTGGGCATCCTTTCAAAGGGAATGAAATCAGAATATCATAATGATACTTACACATCCCTGTTCATAGGAGCACAATTTACAATGGACAAAATATGAAAACCCTCACCCACCCCAGTTGTCCAACAATAGATGAATGGATCACAAGACTGGCATATACAGACCATGGAAGTCTACTCAGCCATAACAAAGAACAAAATCTTGCCATTTACAAAAGTATGGATGGAACTCAAGAGGGTGAGAGCACCCAGTCTCAAGAAACGAGTACATCTATGTAACTTTGCTCTTATACGTGGAAGCTAAAGAGATATTTGGAAATAAAGGCATTATCAGATAATGAACAGAGACTCCACGTGACTGACTGAAGGAGGCTAGCAAAGGAGAGGGGCTCGTTATAAAGAGTGTTCATCATTGAAATAAGGCTATGAATGTATAAAAATCTACCCATATTCCACTATCCAAGGCACATATAGGGAAGGACCCAGTATCGAGGGCACGGAATCTGTGTGCGTGTATTTTTTGGCCCTCTGTACCCCAAAGAGATGTAAAATCACAATGCTACCCAAAAATTAATTTAAAAAGAAACTTTGACTGAAAGAAAACCAGCACTGGCAGACTCAGCCACATGGCAAAAAGTGCCTCACTCTTAGAAGACAGCCAATTCAAAAATGAACATGCAGTCAACGACTTAAAAAACAGTTCAACATGACCAGAAAATGCCAAGAGATCTGGAAGACTGTTAAAAGAGAAAACCCAAGAATAGCCATAGAAGAGTTCCTAGAAGTGCCGGGCATGGTGGCGCACGCTTGTAATCCCTGCGCTAGGGAGGCAGAGACGGGAGGATCGCGCAGGTTTGAAGCCAGCCGCACGCACTGGCTTAGGAGACCCTGTTTCCAAATATAAAATGTAAAAATAGGTCTGGGAGTATAGCCCGAAGGTAGAAGGGCTTCCAGGTACCCCAGTACCAAAAAAAAAAAAAAAAAAAAGAAAAGGTCCTAGAAGCATAACCAGGAGGGTTAAAAAAACCGCCTCAGAGAAACCCAAATGGCTTGCATCACTTCAGATCAACCCAAACCTGAAAAACAGCTGGACACTTACATACAGAAGACGCTCCAAACCTCATTTAGACAAGATCAGAGAAGAACCTCACATGTCACATAATGATGACCAACAGAGGTCAAGGAAGAAATTTTAATAGGTCAAGAGCAAAAGGCCAGGTGACGTCACGTTCACGGGTAAAAGCAGTAAAAGTCACTCTAGACAATATCATCCATATCCTGATTGAAAACAATCCCCAGCCAAGACGTCTTTATCCAGCAAGATGTCTCTCAGAGCTGATGGAGATATAAAAAAATCTTCCAAGGCAAACAGAAAATAGGTTTCATGTCAACCAGACTGGCACTAGAGAAAGTGAGAAGCACTATCGTACACAGAAAACACAACTCAAAATTGACAGGAAATTAAAATCACCTAATATATATATATATATATATATATATATATATATATATATATATATAACATATATATTTATTACATATATTTATTACATATATATTGTGTATATATATATACATACACATACACACACGAACACACATATACATGGACACAGATATGCAATATATGTAATATATACATACAGGTAACATACATATGTAACATATATTTAAACACATGGATATCACAAATATACACATATAATAAACACATATGTATATATTGACAACTGGGACTTGGAACGAGGTCATTCTCTGAGCTAAACCTCCAGCCCAATATTTTTATGCCTTACTTTGAAACAGGGTCTTTCTCAGTTGTTAGAGGGCATCACAAGTTTGCTGAGGCTGGCTGTGAACCTGCGATCCTTTTATCCCAGCCTCCCAAGTTGCTGGGATTACAAGCATGTGCCACCACACCCAGCCTTCAATAAGAATATTGAATGTCGATAGTCTCGATTCCACAATTAAAGGACACAGACAGAAAAAGTGGATTTAAAAACATGAGCCGTCTATATACTCTTTGTGAGGAACACAATTTATAGCCAGAGATATTCACAGACTAAAGGTGAAGGGTCAGAATAAGACATTCATACAAATGAAACCCCAAAGCAGCAAGGGTTGCAACTCACCTTTCAGACACAGTAGACTTCAAGCCAAAAGCTGTCAAGTTGTGACGCAAACACGGGCACAACCACTTTTATAAAACAAACTCTTTGCGACATTAAGTCTCAGACCTCAACACAATAATACTGGGAAACTTCAACACACTTCTCACACCTCTAGTTGGATCTTCCAGACAAAAGAACAGTAAAGATGCTTCAGACCAGTAGGACACTAAAAGCTAAATGGATCTACTTCGATACACATGGACTATTCCAGACAACAGCTGAATATTATATTGCCTTGTGTCTTTTCAGACCACGGTGGAACAAAAGTCGAAGTCAACAACAGCAAGACCCAGAGGAAGTACATAAATCCATGGAGCACGAATAGTATCCTTCTGAATGAAAAGTGGATCACAGAAGAAATGGGGGAGATTTTAAATAAATTCCTCAAACCAAACAGATGCAGAAACAAAACATCTTTGGGACTCTGTAGAGGCAGTATTAAGAGGAAAATTCATGGCACTGAGTGCCCCTGTGTACGAACAACAAAGAGTCACAAAAGGAACAATCGAATGACATGCCTGAATGTCCTCAAAAAACAGGAACTAATCTCAAACCTAGTAGAAAACAGAAAATCGTTAAAAACAGAGCGGAATTCATCAAACTAGAAAACAACAAAACAAATAAATAAATGCATAAAAAGACCAGCAAAACAAAAAGCTGGCCTTTTTGGGTAAAAAGAGACAAGACTGATAAACTCTTAGCTCCCCTAATATATACAACCTAAATTGAGTCAAGAATATATAGAAAACTTATAGCCCTACAATAACAAGCAGGGTTTTTTTCATAGAAAAGACCGGGTTTGGAAGCAATCCCATCTGAATTGTGTACAACTTTTATAGAAGCTAAGACAAATGCTTCCCAAACTATTCCATGAAGCAAGAAAGAGGTGGAATTCTTTAAAACCTATCCTGGGAATCCAAGTATCTCATCAATAACCAAGACAGAGTGAAGACAACTCAAGAAAAGAAAATTAATGAGCACTATCGCCTTGATGAAGTTAGTTGAAAAATCCTAGCATTTAAACCACTATCAAGAAAATTATACATCAAGAACAAGTCAGTTTCATTCCAGGGATCCACGGCTGGTTCGATCCCTATAAATTATATATGTAGATAAGTGTAATTTACTACATTGATAAAATTAAGAACCAAAAATCACACGATCATATCAAAAGATGGTGTAAAAAAGGATCTGAAAACAACCAACACCCATTCACATGAAAAAAGACTGAAGGAACTGGACGTGGTGACACACATTTGTAATCCCATGAAAAAAGACTGAAGGAACTGGGCGTGGTGACACACATTTGTAATCCCAGTACTTGTACTCTGGAGGCTGAGACAGGAGGACTGCAGGTTCTCTGCCAGTGTCAGCTACTTAGTGAGGCTCTCTGCAACATAGTGACGCCCTGTTTCAAAATAAAAAAACAGAAAATGGGGCTACATGTATGGCTCAGAGGTAGAATGAGCCTGGGCTCTATCACTAGTAACACACACACACACACACACACACACACACACACACACACACACACACACACACACACTCCATAGCAGCAAACAAACAAACAAACAAGCAAACAACTCAGGATAGTGGAGTAGAAAGAACATTCTTAAACATGGTGAAATCAATTTGCCCCAAAGACAACATCAGACTGAATGAGGAAAACTGAAACAAGTTCCACTATCTTAATTCCTTTTCAATTCCATAGTTGAAACCCCAGCCAGAGCAATAAAAGAAAAAAGTCAAAAGAACACAAATAAGAAACGAAGAACTGAAATTTTCTCTCTTCACAGATGACATAATCCTGTACTTAGAAGAGCCTAAAATTCACCCAAAAGAGTGGGTTACCAAACTTAGACAAGTAGCAGGATACCAAATCAGTCTACAAAATGCAACAGCTTTTCTACATGCCAACCATGAATCCGCTGAGAAAGAACTTCAAAAACCAATTACACTCAAAACAGTAAAATACCTAGAAATAAATCAAACCAAGGCCAGGCATGGAGGCACACGCTTATAACCTCGGTCCTTGGGAGGGTGAGACAGGAGGGTCACAGGTCGTGGCCAGCCCGACTATATAGTGAGGACCTCTGCAACTCACTGAGACCCTGTTTCAAAATAAAGAATACAAAGTAGGGCTGGGGGTAGCGCTTGAAGGTAGAATGCCCCTGGGTTCCACCCCATGTACAACAAAACAAAACAAAACAATGAAAACTATTACACACTAAGGAAATTAAAGAAGACCTTAGAAAATGGAAAGATCTCCTACGCTCTTGGACACGCAGAACAAGTATCATCAAGATGTCCACTCTACCAAGAAAATTATAGATAAAAATGGCAATTCTACTGAGAGCAGTCTACAGATCCAATGCAATTGCTATTAAAGTATTCTTACCAGTCTTTCTTCACAAAAACTAGAAATATCAGCCCTAAAATTCCTATGGGAAAACAAAACACCCAGAATAGCCAAAACAGGTCTCAGCGACTAGAATCATGCAGGAGGCATCCCAATACCTGACTTCAAACTAGACTGCAGAGCTCTAGTAATAAAAGCAGCATGGCACTGGCACAACAACAAATAGAACAAAAGATTCACAAACAAATTCACACACAACCAATTTTTGACAAAGCTTCCAAAGACATTTGCTGCCTTTCTGACAAGTTATGTCCGTGAAACTTGTTTTACGCTTGCAGAAAAATGGACTTAAACCCCATCTTCTCACCCTGCACAAGAATCAGCTCAAGATGCATCCAAGACCTAGAAATCAGACCAGAGACTTTTGAATTAGAAGAGGGAACATGTAAGCAGTAGTAGAAACTCTTCTTTAATAACACAACTAAGGCACGGAAATTGAAACAGGATTCAGTCGACTGCATTAAAGAGCTTCTGTGCAGCAAAGCAGGCCATCAAGAACCTCAAGAGGGAGAAAACAGAATGGGAAAAGATCTTTCAGCTACTCCTCTGAAGGAGGAAAAGGATCTAGAATATACCAAGAATTTAAGCACCTTTCTGGTGTTTATACATCTCTTCTGAGTATTTTCCCAAAGGGACTGACACCTGACTACTGTAACTTTTCTCCATGATATTACATGCTTATATTCATGATTCCTAGGAGTAGGAGTTTTACTGTAAAACTTTACAGGCTTAATAAGAGCTGGCTACTTGTATATTCTCCAATATATGGTTAAATACCTACATTACTGATCTTCTACATATGAAACTGAGAGCTGATACTGGTACTTTCAAGTTTCTATCACATCAAATGTCAAACACAAGGCCGGGCATGGTGGCTCACGCATTCGGGAGGCAGAGACCAGAGGATCGCGGTTCGCAGACAGCCTCAGCTCTTTAGTGGGACTCTTTGCAACTCAGTGAGACCCTCTTTCAAAAATAAAACGGCTAAAAAATCGGGCTGGGGTTGTAGGTCGGAGGCGGAATGCCTCATAAATCCAAAAGCAGTGCCTTATACATAAGCATAAGTACGGCCTAAGGAACTCAGTTTTTTTTTGTTTTTTTACATTGGGAGAGCAGGGCTCCATCGGTCTCCGTTCTATGGAACAACTACTTACACAGAGTTTTAAATCACATCTATTTAAAACTTTATTATTATTATTATTATTATTATTATTATTATTATTGTTATTATTTGGTGGTACTGGAGTTCCTGGAAGCCCTTCTACCTCTGGGCTACACTCCCAGATCTATTTTTACATTTTTTATTTGGAAACAGGGTCTCCTAAGCCAGCGCGCAGGGCTGGCTTCGAACCTGCGCGATCCTCCTGTCTCTGCCTCTCAAGCGCGGGGATTACAAACGTGCGCCACCACGCCCGGCTATTTAACACTTTAAATACAGTCATTTTTGAAAATAAGAAACAACAATTTTAGTTATAGATTATAATTAATCAAAGATTAGACACCAGGTGCTTAAAATACTCACAACTCAACTAAGATTTGATCAGAATTTTTCTCACAGAAATCTCACAAAAACATCTTGACCTTCAAACCATAGGAAAAATAATGAACACTGACAAGGATTTTTAGAAAAATTTAAGAAAAATTCTGTAGCAAAGTGGGTTAACATGAACGCTCTTTACTAGATATTGCTGAACATCTAGTGCATCTGTAATGAAACTGTACTTCCTAGCATGAACCCAAAAGCTTACCTAAAAGAGTAAATGAGCCAGGCGTGGTGGCGCACGCTTGTAATCCCCGCGTTTGGGAGGCAGAGACAGGAGGATCGCGCAGGTTCAAAGCCAGCCCTGCGTGCTGGCTTAGGAGACCCTGTTTCCAAATACAAATGTAAAAATAGGTCTGGGATTGTAGCCCAGAGGTAGAAGGGCTTCCAAGAACCCCAGTACCACCAAAAACAAAAAAAAGAGTAAATGAGGTATTAATCCATAATTATCCCATAATCCCATCCTGTTTTTGAACCAAAAATGTACATCTTTTGATGCACCATTTTCTTTCAGAGGAAACTAGTACCTCCAATCTTAAGAAACTGGGTTTGCTGCCAGTCACTCACTTACCTCGTCCTCCCAACTCAGTGCTGCTTCTTGTTGGAGCTGAAGAAGATGATCTTTAGCAGGAGGGCCTCTACGTTTTGAAGATGGACGTCTTTTAACTGGAAAGGATCTCTTAGAAGAACTCATGTTGAGATTAAGACAAGATTCCCCATCATCTGTATCTAAAACAAAATATTCTTATTTAAGTAGCGCCAATAGTTTTTAAATGGCCAAACCTTATTACTTATAGTGTTAATCAAACAACCCTCGCTGTCTTAATTCTTACCTCTCTAAACTCATAAAACAGTATTGTCTTTTCTTTTGTGTGGTACTGAGGGTTGAATACAGGGGCATTCTACCTCAGAGCTACACTCCCACTCCCATATTTTAGTTTTTTATTTTGAAACAAGGTCTCACTAAGTTGTAGAGGCCTCACAAGGTTGCAATCCCTCTGTCTCAGCCTCTTTAGTACTGGACTACAAGCCTGTGCCCCCATGCTTGGCTCAGTGTTTGCTTTTAGGTGCGATTCTAATACCGAAGTTATAAATTCATTAAAAATAACATCTCAGGAAGCAGTTTATACCCGTGTGAATAAAATGTGATGAGAATTAAGACCATGAAGGAGGAGTGAAACTATCACTTAAATAGGCCTAAAGTGCAGATAAAATTAAAAAAAAAAACTGCTTCAGTATTAGGATGGACAGTATTAGCAATTCTCCATGTAATTCTTTTGTCATGAAATGTCTTTAAAAATATCATGGAAACTGGATGTGGTAATTCCATGCCTGTAACCGCAGTTACAGGGAGGCTGAAAAAAGAGCATTACAGATTTGAATTCGTATATAATAATTTAGGAAGACTCAAGGAAGCTCGCTTGACCAAAACGCTCAAGGACCTGGTTATCAATTACCAGCACTGGAAATAAAGATATGAAAAGAATACACAAATACAATTTTTTCTGACAGTACAAGGGCCTTGCATGTGCTACATAAGTAGTCTATGACTGTGCTACACCCCCTTCCCTTCATTTTGAGGCAAGGTATCACTTGTTGCCTATGCTTGCCAGCAATGTTAAAACTTTTTCCTGAGATTCCCAAACAGCTGAGATTATAGGCAGGCATCCCCGTGCCTGGATCACATCTGTAGTTTCAATGATGCTTTCTTCTCAGTCATAAAGTAAAGAGGCATGCATCCATATTCATGAAGCAGTGATTTTCATCTTTTACTGAGTAAGAGGCACGGTTTAGAAACTACAGTTCTAAGGTCTAGATAATTCTCTGAATGCAAATGCCCTTCAGAAGGCTAATGTACAAATCCACATATAAAAACGATGAATGTGTTCACATTGATTTTCAAAAGCACTCACAAAACCAAACGATGAGAGACCAAAGCTGAGCATGGTGGCACAAGCTTATAATTCCAGTACTTGGGAGGCTAAGTAAGGAGGACGACCATTTCAAAGCCAGGCCTCGGCAACTTAGTGAGGCTCTCGGTAACCTAACGAGATCCCGTTTGCAAGTAAGATACAAAATTGGGCTGGGGTGTATGTAGCTTGGAGGTAGAATGCCTCTGGGCTCAATCGCCAATACAAAAACAAAATTAAAAGGAAGAAACACCAAGAGTTTGAATTCTGAGTACTCTGCCTTTTATTTCTGTTGTGATTTTGTGATAAAGCTATAAATTTGGAATCCTGGGTGAAAAACAATGTGATCAAGAGAATTGATTTCTGTAGAGAGTATTGAATGAGTAGAGACAATTAGCACGAATGATAAAATCTAAATTCAGTTTGCAATTGATATTAATTACTGTATATGATTATGGTTAAGATATATGTATGTATATATGTATGTATGTATGTATGTATGTATGTATGTATGTATGTATGTATGTATATTTTGCGGGTCTGGGGATGGAACCCAGAGGCATTTGACCTCAGAACTACACCCCCAGCCCAATGTTTTATTCTTTATTTTGAAACCAGGTCTCTCTGAGTTGCAGAGGGCCTCACTAAGCAGCTGAGCCTGTCTGTGAGCCGCAATCCTCAGGTCTCAGCCTCCCAAATGCTGGGATTACAAGCGTGCGCCACCATGCCTGGCTCAGTTTAAAACAGTTATAAACATCAATTGCTTCTGTAAGTTATGTAACAGGGTTTCCTAATTAATAAGTTTATTGTATCATAAAGGAAGTAAATGAGAAAATAATGTCTATTCAAACTTACTGAAGTTCAGTCCTATGGTTTCACTCCTATATTTTTAAACATTACCCATGCATCTTCCATGTGAAGGATGTCCTCTTTTTCCTCCACTTCCTCATCTTCCACATCTCAGATTTCTTGCTGGAAGTCTATTTCTTGAAAAAATTCGTAGTCTCCTCCTCCTACCACCTCCATAATATGGTCTGTTTGCTTGTTCTACTTTGTTTTTCCATCCAAAGTCTAAAAAATTCATCATTACTGTATCAACTTCAATTTAAAGAAATACAGTTGACAAACTTACATTTGCTCTAAATGAGTTGTAGATGAATGTTCTTCCAAAAGCAAACATTTTCTTCTGAAATGATTAGGTGTTCCACAATGCCAACCTCATGACCTACTTCATTAGCAAAGCCTTCCATTAACTAATCCAATACAAAAATACGTATATGTTTACCATTCCTTGAAATGCTTTTAGAGTTTTAAATGGCTTTAATATATCATAAAATATTAACAAATCCCAAATAGTCTAAAGAAAAACATATCTACCTATTTTTGGGGGGAAGGGGTGGTACTGGGGTTCCTGGAAGCCCTTCTACCTCCGGGCTACACTCCCAGACCCATTTTTACATTTGTATTTGGAAACAGGGTCTCCTAAGCCAGCGCGCGTGGCTGGCTTTGAACCTCCTGTCTCTGCCTCCCAAGCGCGGGGATTACAAGCGTGCGCCACCATGCCCGGCGAAACATATCTACTTTTTACAATTTGTAAGGCTCAACTTATTTTTGTAAATCCAACTTTCGACACAAGAATTATCTGCAAAGTTGGCTGGGTGTGGTGTCACATACTTGTAATCCCAGTAGTTGGGAGGCTGAGAAAGGAGATAGCAGGTTCTGGCCAGCCTCAGCTACTTAGGCCCTCCATAACTTAGTGAGGTCCTATTTTAAAATAAAGAATTAAAATAGGGCTTGGGGGTATAGCTCCCAGGTAGAATGTCCCTGAGTTCATACCGTAGGTAAAAATTAAAATTAAAAATAAAAAAAATAAAAACCATTATAGAGTACTGAGCCAGGCATGGTGGCACACAATTGTAATCCCAGCATTTGGAAGTCTGAGACAGGAGCATCCGGCAGGTGTGAAGCCAGTCTTAGCTAATTAGTGAGGCTCTTTGCAACTTCTTGAGAGCCTGTTTCAAATAAAGAATAAAAAAATAGGGCTCTGAACGTGGCTTGGTGGTAGTGTGTCCCTGGGTTCAATCCTGTTACCGCATAAAAAATGTACTGCAGTTAGCTAATTTGTACTACAAATTAGCCATGATATTTACTATTTTTCCTCTTTAAACAGGATAGTAAGGCAGTATGGTGGCACATGCTTGTAATCCCAGCATTCAGGAGGTAGAGACCTGCAGATGGTGGTTCTGGGCAGCTTCAGCTACTTAGCAAGCCCCTTTACAACTCAGTCAGTCCTTGTTTAAAAAATAGAAAAGATTAAAAAGTATGGCTAGGAGTGAAGCTCAAAGGTAGACTGTCTCTGGGTTCCAACACCAGTACTGCAAAAAAAAAAAAAAAAAAAGACTAAAACTAGGGCTGGGAGCCTGGCATGGTGGCACAGTCTTGTAATCCGATAGCTTGGGAGGCAGAGACAGGAGGATCACATAGGTTCGAAGACAGCCGCGCTGGCTTAAGAGAGCTTTTTTTATTTTTAAACAATTTTTTTATTGAACGTAAATAGTATACTTTTACACTATATTTGATGCCCTCTCCCCCCTGCCCCCGTTTTCCTTTCCCCCTCCCACCAATGGCTGTCCAGGTTAACCATGACTTATTCATAATTTTACACATGTTCAGGTGTAGACCCTCATTAATCAAGACCGACCTTCCTCCTCTCCTATCTTATCATCCAAACTTAGCTAGTATTTCCCCTTCAATAACTGGAGTCCCACTGGTATTCTTTGTGTTTCCTAGTTTGGGCATATTAGAGGAAACATGTATCTTCTTCTTTTGTGCTTGGCTGATCTCACTTAACATAATGTTCTCCAGGGCTTTCCATCTCCTTGAAATGACATAATTTTGTTCTTCTTTATGGCTGAATAGAATTCCATTGTGTGTATTTCCCACAGTTTTGCTATCCATTCATCTGTTGATGGTGATCTGGGTTGGTTCCATATTTTGTCTATTACATATTGTGCTCCTATGAACATAGGTATGCATATGTGGCTGTATTTCTCTGAATTCAACCCCTTTGCAAAGATACCCAGGAGTGGTATAGCTGGATCATATGGTGGATCTATTCCCACCTTTCTTAGGAATCTCCACACAGATCTCCATAGTGGTTGAATTAGTTTGCATCCCCACCAACAGTGTAAAAGAGTTCCTCTTTCCCCACTTCCTCGCCAGCATTTGTTGTTATTTGATTTCTTTATGCTTGCCACTCTGACTGGGGTTAGATGGAATCTCAGTGTAGTTTTGATTTGCATCTCCCCGATGGCCAGTGATGAAGAACATCTTTTCATGTATCTATTAGCCCTTTGTATCTCTTCTTTTGTGAAGTGTCTATTTAGTTCATTTGCCCATTTCTTGATTGGGTTGTTTGTTTTGCCAGTGTAGAGTCTTTTGAGCTCTTTGTATACTCTGGATATTAGCCCCCTATCAGAATGGTGGCTGGTAAAGATCCTTTCCCATTCTATGGGACAGCCGCGCTGGCTTAAGAGAGCCTTTTTCCTAATAAAAATATAAAATAGGTCTGGGAGTGTAGCCCGGAGGCAGAAGGGCTTCCAGGAACCCCAGTACTACCAAAAACAAAAGACAAAAACAAAAACATAGTGCTGGTGGTGTAGCTTGGAGGTATAATGCCCCTGGATTCCATCCCTAGTACTGAAAAGAAAATACTGGAAAAAAAAGAAAGAAAACAAGAGAAAAGAAAAAAAAAAAAAACAGGATAACATTGAAATATTTTATGTACTCAAGTTCTAATTTTAATTCTTTAAATGGAACCATAATCTGGGCACTGTACTGAATACCTCTAATCTCAGGATTTGGGAAGCTGAGAGGGGAATTGATGGGTCAAAACCAGACACAGCAACTTACCAAGACTCTAAGCAACCTAGTCTCTTTCAAAATAAAAATACAAATGAAGGCAGGCGCAGTGGCACACGTGTGTAATCCCAGCATCTGGGAGGCTGAGACCGGAGGATCGCTGTTCCAGGACAACCTCGGCTACTTAGTGAGGCCCTTTGCAACACACTGAGACCCGGTTTCAAAATAAAGAATAATTAAAAACAAAAAAGGTCTGAAGGTATGGCTTGGAGGTAGAATGCCCCTACGTTCCACCTCCAGTACCGCCAAAATAAAAAAAAAACATAATTAAATAAAATATAAAATAAAATACAAATGAGCTGGAGGTGTAGTTTAGGGAAAGAATGTCCCTCAGTTCCATTCCCAGTACCACAAAAATAAATGAGGTAATTTTGTCATTTTCAGGATTACCTGCCTTATCAATTTCTCATTTTGCTTTAGATGTGTTGCTAAAAGTAACTTTAATAGAGTTTCATTTTCTTATTTTTCAGATGAACTTTAATGTACTTAAAAGTCTCACAATAATTTCCTAATGAATTCTTCTCTGGAGATCTAAAACACTTTTTAACACATAGTGCAGGACATAATTACTCTTACATATAAATTATGAAAATTATTTTCAGAGACCCTAAACCCCATAAAATCCTCTGGAAGTTATATTCCCTTTTACAACATTAACAGCTACACAGGCCAATACTGCAGTTTTTATTACAGTTTTTATTATTGTGGCCTCAAACATTTTCTGTCACTTGCTTCTTCTAGATGACACTGAAACCTCTAATTACATGTTTCCTTAATATTTATGTGCATGCAGCATTTAATATATTTATTACATATTTTCTTTCCTCCCTGTTAAACATTCTCAATGAAGTGGGTAATTAGGATTATATCCATTTCTATAGCTATTTTGATGATAATACCTGATACAATAAACAGATTACCACTTCTGCTAAGATATTTAGGACACTGTCTATACAAACTTACATGCTCTTTTGCTTACAAACAAAAATTACCCTAAATTAATCTCCAATTATGAACTTTATATCTAATAAAGATTTTTTTTTTTCTGTACTTGGGATTGAAACCAGAAACCTTCCACCTCCAAGCTGCACATCCAGCCTCATTTTGAAAATTTTTGTTTTGACAATCACCAAATTGCAAAGGGCCTCACTAAGTAGCTGAGGCTGTCCATGATTTTTCAATCCTTGTGTTTCAGTCTCCCAAGTATTGGGATTACAAGTGTTTGCCACTGTGCCCAGCAAGAACATTCCTTCCTTCCTTCTTCCTTCCTTCATATTCTGCAGTACTGGGGATTGAACTTGGGAGCATTCTACCTCCTAGATACACCTCCAGCCATATTTTTTTAGTCTTTATTTTGAAACAAAGTTTTGGAAAGCCTATGCAGCTGAGGCTGGCTGTGAATCTGTGATTCTCCAGTTTCAGCTTCCCAAGAGTGGTATTACAAGCATGCACTATAGTTTTAATTTCTCTAAAACTTTGAAGCCTGGAATGGTAGTTCAGGCTTGTAATCTCAGTCCTTGGGAGGCTGAGACAGAAAGATCGAAGGTGCACGGCCAGCCTCAGCCTAAACTTAGTGAGGCCCTCTGCAACTTAGTGAGACCCTGTTTCAAAATAAAGAACAAAAATAGGGACTAGGGCTGTATCTCAAAGGTAGAATGTCCCTGGGTTCAATCCTCGACACTGCAAACAAACAAATCCTCTGAAATAGCCCAGTGGGGTGGCAAAGGCTGTAATTGCAGTACTTGGAAAACGGAGATAGAAGGATCACAGCTTCATAGACAGCCTCAACAACTTAGGCTCTTTGAAATTTGAGATGCTGTTTCAAAATAAAAAAAAATAAAACCAGGCTGGGGGGAATGGGTAGAGCTCAGAAGAGTAATGTCCCTGGATTCCTTCCCCAGTGCTACCAAAAAAAAAAAAAAAGCTCAAATAGTAAAATTAAGTAAGAATGCTCTTCAACGTACCAATAACAACTTTAGACACGTAAACATAATTTTCATTTACATACCACAATGAAATTAGTTTAGAGTTTAAACAATTTGACAATTCTCAAATAAATAAATAATATAGTGCTATAAAATACCAACAAATATAGGGAAAGGATAAAATATTTGGAGAAAATATGCAGTATAAGTTCTCTTTTTGAAGACATGTTTATTTTATTATTATTATTATTATTATTATTATTATTATTATTATTATTATTATTATTATTTTGGTGGTACTGGGATGAAACCCTACTCTGGGCTACACTCCCAGAGCTTTTTATATAGTTTTAT
Organism: Muscardinus avellanarius; assembly: GCF_963383645.1. Lineage (NCBI taxonomy): Eukaryota > Metazoa > Chordata > Mammalia > Rodentia > Gliridae > Muscardinus > Muscardinus avellanarius. The sequence goes on from NC_137809.1 coordinate 7,259,648, forward strand.
TTGGAAACAGGGTCTCTTAAACCAGAGAGGCTGGCTTTGAGCCTGCACGATCCTCCTGTCTCCACCTCCCAAGCGGGCGGATTACAAGGGTGTGCCCCCACGCCCAGCCTGACATTTTTATTCTTGAGACAACATAGGGAAAATAATTCCCAACAACTGCAAAGGAGCAAGACCTAGAGTAAAGAATAGCATACTAGGCACAGTTTAAAGATTAAGATAACCACAGGAGACTTGGAAAACAGTAAGGAACAAAGTAAAGGGAAAGAAAAAAAAAGACATGACTACAATGCTACACACAATATTTCCAGAACTGACGATCCAGGACAGTGTGAAAAATTAAAATGATAGCCGGGTGTGGTGGCGCACTCTTGTAATCCCCGCGCTTGGGAGGCAGAGACAGGAGGATCTCGCAGGTTTGAAGCCAGCCCTGCGCGCTGGCTTAGGAGACCCTGTTTCCAAATACAAATGTAAAAATGGGTCTGGGAGTGTAGCCCAGAGGTAGAAGGGCTTCCAGGAACCCCAGTACCACCAAAAAAAAAAAAATTAAAATGATTCCTCAACCACAACTATAAAACATTACTAGCAGTTAGTAATTATACAAAAATCACTGAGTATATCACAAAACTTCTTATAATGGGAAAAGATTGTCAATTCTTATTCTGAGATACATCTTCAACATGTCCACATCATTTTCTATTTTAAAATGAGCTGGGCATAGCGGCACACACGTGTAATCCCAGTACTTTGGTGGCTGAGGTAGGAGCTACTTAGGCCCTCTGCAACTCAGTGAGACCCTTTCAAAATAAAAATTAAGATAGGGCTGGGAATGTAGCCCAGAGCTAGACTGTCCCTGGATTCAATCCCCAGCACAATAAGTAAGTTAGTACCTTAGTAAGTTAGTAAGTAAGTAAGTAAGAAACAAAGAATTATTTTCTTTAGAAGTTTGCCTACTGCTACATATACCTAGTAAGTTTGCCTCCTCTTTAGTATAGCTAGGCTTTTATCTCCTAGAAAATCCTTTGTTTTTTCTCCCATACAAGTACTTCCAAATATTGCAGTAGCATTTAAAAAATATCAGCTCATTCTCATTGTTTTTATATGGGTTTCTTTTATTTTACAGCTTTTTATATGCTAAGAGCCCATTTAAACCGATAATACTAGCATAAAATAGGTTTAATTTATATTACCTAGTACCATGTTTATTTCAATCTTCCCAATGTATTTTTCATATATGACAAAAATAAGAGTGATGGCTAAAGAATCTTGGCTCATATGGCATTACACAATTTCAAAACTTTTTGAAACTGAAAAAAAATGTAGAAATACCATTAGCTCCTGATTGGAGGCAAGATATTATTCACAATTCTTACCTTTCCATTCATATCTCTAGCAGCATCCTTAGCATCCGCAGGTCTTTCAAAAGTAATAAAAGCAAAGCCTCTGGACTTGTTGGTTTCTTTATCCTTCATCAAAAGAACTGTAACGCATATAAGTCAGTTCGATTTACGTAACACAAAAATGTAACTTTTCATTTTTCCAAAACATCCAATCTTTTCACAATTTCTAACAAGGATTCTTTTGTGATCTTAGGCACATTTTCAATTATTGGAAATTTATCTTAAAACCCCAAATCTTACCTTCCAATTAATCCTAGAAATTTCAATGTCAACAGTAAATAACTTTGTATCTACCTTACCTCATGACATTTTTTTTTTTTTTTGGTGGTACTGGGTTTCCTGGAAGCCCTTCTACGTCTGGGTTACACTCCCAGCCCTATTTTATACTTTTTTTTATTTGGAAACAGGGTCTCTTAAGCCAGCGAGGCTGGCTCCGAACCAGCACGACCCTCCTGTCTCAGCCTCCCAAGCACGGGGATTACAAGCGTGCGCCACCACGCCTGGCATCTCATCACATTTTGCATCTGCCCTGCAACACAATTATTGTTGCTTGTTTTAATTTCCAGTAGCAGATGCTTTGGGAGACCCTTCACCTGTTGCAATGTATGGGTGCTTTTCTAATAAAAAACTGAAGACTAAAAAAGACAGCATTCACATAGTTTTTAGGATATATGTATTCTAATTTAGCTGTCCCCACAACATACTTAATTAACAAAAGTTTACTTTGGACAAATGTATTTTAAGAGTTACCTTCCAGGATACATCCAAAATTTCCAAATGCTGCTTCAATTGTCTTTTCAGTTGTTTCTGCACTGAGGCCTCCAATAAAGAGTTTCCCAGGATGACCGGCTTCCATCAGTTTTCTGTTAAGTGGCAAAAAGAATAGAATTTTATTACAGTATGTTTAAAACTCCAGTGTAGTACCCTGCACAGGCGTACATCTTAATGTAACTGAAAAAAATTCAGTTTGTAAAGTTCAAATTGAAAAGCTCAGTTTACATTATACAAAACAAAAACAAACTGACCTAACAGAAAACTGCTATGTGATTAATACAGCTATATAAAAATGTGATGAGAGAGAAAGCGCGGTATGCATACCTATAGTGTGGTATGCACATCTGTAATCCCAACACTTGGGAGGCCAAGAAAGGAGGGTAACTAGGTTCAAGGCCAGTGACCATTAATATTTTGTCAAAATAAAGATAGAAAGGGGTTGAGTATAGCTTAAAGGCTGAACAACTTTGGGCTTAATCCCCAGTTATATACACACACAGAGTAACCATTGTAATTCAGTTTGTGATTCTATCTTTTTCTTTTCTTTTTGGGTACTGGGGCTCCTGGAAGCCCTTCTACCTCCGGGCTACACTCCCAGACCTATTTTTATATTTTTATTTGGAAACAGGGTCTCTTAAGCCAGCGTGGCTGGCTTTGAACCTGGGCGATCCACCTGTCTCCTCCTCCCTAGCGCCAGTTTGTGTTTCTGTTGACAAACAATAAAGTATGTCATTTTAATTTTATTTTTACAAAAAAAAATATGGGATGTTGGTGTTTTATACCTATTGTTTTTTCCATAGATAAGATAAACAGTGCTGGACTTAATGCCAAAAGCTTTTTAAAACAATTTTTAGAGCCAGGCGTGGTGGCGCATGCTTGTAATCCCCACACTTGGGAGGCTGAGACAGGAGGATCGCACAGGTTCAAAGCCAACCTCAGCTACTTACTGAGGCTCTCAGCAACTTAGTGAGACCCTGTGTCCAAATAAAATATAAAACTGGGTCTAGGAGTATAGCCCGAAGGTAGAAAGCCTCTGGGTTCCACCCCCAGTACCACCAAAAAAAATAATAATAATAATTTTTATTGCTGAAATATACTTGTAAACCACAGTAGGCAGTCTTGTGATGTATCTGCACCTGGTGTATTCATACAGATATAAGAACATAAACATGGTGTCTATATTATTAAATCAATCTATCACTTGACATTAACTTTTTTGCAGTGAAAATTAAAATCTATTTTTTTTGGTAGTACTTGGACTGAAGCCAGGAACATTCTACTTCTGAGCTTTACCCCTAGATCTATTTTTTAATTTTCAATTTTGAAACCAGGTCTCACTAAGTTGTTGAGGCTGTCCTCAAACCTGCCATTCACCCGTTTCAGCCTCTCAAGTACTGAGATCATAAATGAGGACCAACACATCCAGCAAAAGCTATTTTTTATTATTATTATTATTATTATTATTATTATTATTATTATTATTATTATTATTTTGGTGGTACTGGGGTTCCTGGAAACCCTTCTACCTCCGGGCTACACGCCCAGACCTATTTTTTATATTCTTATTTGGAAACAGGGTCTCTTAAGCCAGTGAGTTAGGCTTCCAACCTGGGCCATCCTCCTGTCTCTACCTCCCAAGTGCAGGGATTACAAGCCTGCACCACCACGCTGGGAAAAATCTGTTATTTTAGAAGTCATTTATGCATGATAAATCAAGTATGGCCAACTTCCTTTTTTAAAAGTGCCAACCTAAGCCAGGCAGGTCGGAAGCCAGCCGCGCTGGCCTAAGACACCCTGTTTCCAAATAAAAATGTAAAATAGGCCTGGGAGTGTAGCCCGGAGGTAGAAGGGCTTCCAGGAACCCCAGTACCACCAAAAAAAAAAAAAAAAAAAAAGAGTAAATGAGGTATTAATCCATAATTATCCCATAAGGAAGGGAGGAGCGGGGGCAGGAAGGGAGGAGAGGAGGCAGGAAGTGAGGAGAGGAGGCAGGAAGGGAGGAGCGGAGTCAGGAAGGTACGAGCGCCCGAAGGGAGGAGCAGAGGCAGGAAGGGAGGAGTGGGGGCAGGAAGGGAGGAGCGGGGGCAGGAAGGGAGGAGCGGGGGCAGGAAGAGAGGAGCGGGGGCAGGAAGGGAAGAGCGGAGGCAGGAAGGGAAGAGCGGAGGCAGGAAGGGGCGAGCGCCCGAAGGAACGCCAGGAAGGAACGAGGGAGGCAGGAAGGGAAGAGCGCCGGAAGGGAGGAGGAGGCAGGAAGGGAGGAGTACCTGATGGGATGAGGGATGCAGGAAGGGAGGAGTACCTGATGGGACGAGGGAGGCAGGAAGGGACGAGGGAGGTGAGAAGGGACGAGCACCCGAAGGGACGACGGGAAGGGATGAGGGATAAAGGAAGGGACGAGCGCCCGAAGGGACAAGGAAGACAGCAAGGGAGGAGCACCTGAAGGGACGAGGGAGGCAGGAAGGGACGGGCACCCGAAGGGACGTCGGGAAGAGACGAGGGAGGCGGGAAGGGACGAGCGCCCGAAGGGATGACGGGAAGGGACGAGGAAGGCGGGAAGGGACGAGCGCCCGAAGGGATGACGGGAAGGGACGAGGAAGGCGGGAAGGGATGAGCGCCCGAAGGGATGACGGGAAGGGACGAGCGTCCGAAGGGATGAGCGCCCGAAGGGATGACGGGAAGGGACAAGGGAGGCAGGAAGGGACGAGCGCCCGAAGGGATGACGGGAAGGGACGAGCGCCCGAAGGGATGACGGGAAGGGACGAGCGCCCGAAGGGATGACGGGAAGGGACGAGGAAGGCGGGAAGGGACGAGCGCCCGAAGGGATGACGGGAAGGGACGAGGAAGGCGGGAAGGGACGAGCGCCCGAAGGGACAAGGAAGACAGCAAGGGAGGAGCACCTGAAGGGACGAGGGAGGCAGGAAGGGACGGGCACCCGAAGGGACGTCGGGAAGAGACGAGGGAGGCGGGAAGGGACGAGCGCCCGAAGGGATGACGGGAAGGGACGAGGAAGGCGGGAAGGGACGAGCGCCCGAAGGGATGACGGGAAGGGACAAGGGAGGCGGGAAGGGACGAGCGCCCGAAGGGATGACGGGAAGGGAGGAGCGGAGGCCGGAAGGGACGAGGAGACAGGAAGGGACGAGCACCAAAAGGGACGAGCTCCTGAAGGGACGAGGGAGGCGGGAAGGGACGAGGACCCGAAGGGACAAAGGAGGCAGGGAAGGACGAGCACCCGAAGGGACGACTGGAAAGGACGAGGGATAAAGGAAGGGACGAGCGCCCGAAGGGACGAGGAGGCAGGAAGGGAGGAGTACCTGATGGGATGAGGGAGGCGGGAAGGGACGAGGACCTGAAGGGAGGACAGGAAGGGACTGCGCCCGGAAGGACAACGGGAAGGGACGAGGGAGGCAGGAAGGGAGGAGCGGTCGAAGGGAGGAGCGGAGGCAGGGAGGGAGGTGTGCCCGAAGGGAGGAGCGTCCGAAGAAAGAGTGGAGGCAGGAAGGGAGGAGCGGAGCAGGAAGGGAGGAGCGCCTGAAGGGAGGAGCGGAGGCAGGAAGGGACAAAGGGATGCAGGAAGGGAGGCAAGAGGGGATGAAGGGATGCACGAAGGGCGAAGGCACGAAGAACTACACAAAGGCACGGATGTTGGAAGGGACGCTCAGACGCTCTCTGACCCACCCTTCACATCCACCTCGGAACTGAAATTCTCTCATGTCTTGAAAATATGTATTGCGCATATGTCTATGTTGAAAATACACAATCCTCTGTGAAGTCAATTGTTAAACGAAACGCTAGTAGCCATATTCTAATAGTTCAGCAAATGCCTGTCTTTTGTCTAGAAATCCTTGCACAAATGTGGGAATGCGGCAAAGATTTAATAAGCATCATCTCAGGTTTTTTCAAATTCGTAAAAGAATTGTTATTATTGTTATTATTAATATTTTTGCGGTAGTATGGGGGTGGATCCTAGGGGCTTTCTACCCGGGCTGTACTCTAAGACCTATTTTTAGTTTTGTTTGGAAACAGGGCTTCACTAAGTTGCTGAGAGCCTCACTCAGTAGCTGAGGCTGGCTTCGGACCTGCGCGACCCTCCTGTCTCCGCCTGCCAGCGCGGAGATTACGAGGGTGCGCCACCACCCCGGCAAGAATTATTTTTCTTAAGAATGGGGATCAATACAGAGACCTTGTTTTTTAGAGTCTTCATTTTACTCGCCCCGATCTTAAAGTGTCCTAGAATGAACCTCCCCAGTTGAGTAACTAAATTCAACATCAGGAATCTGAAGGATTGTTTTTACCTTTCAGCCACATCTTCTCAATCCGTCTCTACCCTGCCACATTAACATCCAATTGTGTGTGCTTCTATAGCAGCGCCACATTTTTCCCCCTGTGGGTCACTGAAACAAGACACATGGGAATTTGACTAGATAGCGTGAGTTTGGAGGTAGCATTTGGAATGTAGCAAAGCCCCCTGACTGTAGGTGCTGAATCCAGAGGGGGACTATGCATGAAAACACCACCTTGCTGTCTCTGATTGGCCCTGGGCAAAGAAGACAGGTCTAGTTGGTTGTCTGCGCCTTCTCTCAAGGTAGCCCATATTACGTCATAAAGCTATGCGCATGCGCCTAAATCCTAGCCTACCGGAAGACGGAAGGAAAGTATTAGCCCCAGCATAGCTGTATGCGTCTAATCTCGTCCACAGAATAGCAGATCACTGTCTTCGTGTGTGAACCTGGATTACCAGGCTTCTACTTCGGTCGCACCTGTATCTGTTGAAGACGAGGGCACATGGCGAGTAAAGGAAAGGGCGGGGAAAGCGGGGCGGCCATGGAAGCCCCCCAGTTTCTCGTCCTGGGAGGGAGCCTTCAAGATCAGGAGACCCTAGAGTCTCCTGGGGGCCAGACCCCTGAGGCTCTTTCTACCAGGGCCCAGGCACTGCAGAGTTTAGTTGGAGGTGGTGGTGGTGGGGAGAAGTGTGAAGAGTCCTCCATGGAGGTTCTGCAGCTGCCCGAGGCCTGGTTGGGCGGAGATGAGGTAGCCATGGGAGAGGAGGGAGTGCTGTTGATGTCGGAAGTAATGGAGGTAGTGGAGGTAGAGACCGAGGAAGATGTGCAAGAAGACGAGGAGCAGAAGGAGGAGATGGGAAAGCAGGGGCCAAAAGAAGAGCTTGAACAACAGCAGCGGCATCATGCAGAGGAGTGCTTGGAGAAGCAGGAGGATCACCAGGCTCAGTCTGGGCTCAGGCCTCCTCTGGAAGAATTACGAGACCTTCAGTTAGATCTGGAGCCAGTGAATACCCAAGCCACCAGAGCCTATGCTCGCCTAAAGCAGAAGCTGAAGCAGAGGCGCAAGTCTCATCTGGATTGCAGAAGAAACATCATCCAGGGCATCCCTGGCTTCTGGGCCCAAACTGTATCCTTTTGATTTTCTTTTCTGCCTACCCAGACTAGAGGGAGAGTGAGTACTTCAGGGGTATGTTTAGCGTAGAAATACCTACAGGATGAAGAAAAAACAGGGGACTGCATCCACACGCCTAGAAATCTGGAATAAAGCGATGGAAGGGGCTGAATAAGACATAGAGCTGAGATGGTTCATGTTTAGACATAGGCATATTTTTGGCTAGTGCTCAGCACACTGAAAGATCTATGCCACTGTTAGGAAACAGACCCTTTTAGAGTCAGTACAGACAGTCTCTGATTTGTCTGCATCCAGGATCCCTGTAGGCCTTAGGATGTGTGATGAAAAGCAGGGATTTGGGATGAGGACCAGAAGTGGATATGCCTTCATATCTGGGAAATGCCCTGTACTCTCCTAGCTTTTCCAGCTGCCTCGGTTGCTTGTAGCATCTCCTGTGGAATCTGAAGGCTCCTTGACCCAAGGAAGTTTGTGAACCACCCCCACATGTCACCGATCATCAGTGATCAAGATGAAGACATGCTTGGCTACATGACTGATTTGGAGGTTAGGGGTTGATCAAGGGAGGGTAAGGAAAATAATTCATTTCTACAAACGCATCACTGGAAATAGATTTCAGCTTTCACAATTGTTCTGGCAGGTTGAAGAATGCACGCATGCTAGTAGTGTCTGCAAGATCAGGATGTTCTTTGGGAACAACCCCTACTTCCAGAATGATGTGATCGTTAAGGAATACCTCATTAATAAGACTGGTAAGAAGGGACTCCCTGGATGGTTTGTGGAAATGTATGGTTTATTACGATTCAACTTCTTCCCAGGTATTCCTCTTTTTGTAGGATATTGGGCAACTTATTCCACTCCAATTCAGTGGTATCAGGATTATAAACATGAAGCCTTCATCCACCGGCAACACAATAGCAGCCCTAACTTCTTCAACTGGTTTACTGATCACAGCTTTGCAGGCTCCAACAGGATTGTTGAGGTGGGATCCAGAGGGACATAACATTAATGATGTTGGTGGGTTTCCTATTAATTGGAAAATCAGGTTAGGCCTGAGACCTGACTTGACCTGTTCCCCTTCTTCTTCCAGATCATCAGTAAGGATCTGTGGCTCAATCCCCTGAACTACTACAAGAATATAAAGGCAACTGGAAAGAGAACAGAGAGAACAGGTGAGCAGATAAAGAGGTGGAGTTTGCAATGCGTATTATCAGGCCCCTACACATTAAGTTCAGCATTGTAAATTGAAGTTCTGCGGAAAATGGAGATTAGCAAAACGGAATCCATGCAGGATATCAGAACAATACAAGAATATTGTAGAACAATAGCAACAAACACATTAGGGGTAAAGATGTGCAGTTCTGCAGAATCATAGTCAATGTCCAGAGTTCCAAAGAATTAGCAAAGCTGAATGATTAACTTCTCCTCCCTGAATATATTCCCATGGCAAACATTCCCATCCCCAGGTCTTTCTACAATTAAGTTTTGGCTCACCAGAAGTTCTTTCTGTCACTTGTTAAGTGAATGTCTACAAATAGCAAATAGTTATGTGATGCCTTTTTTCTCTTTTCTATAGTATCATATAATTTTCCTATGCATCTTCCTATTGCACAATGGTTCAGGGGTAATGGAGAAGTTGTTTTTTCTCTCTCTCTCTTTTTTTTAACCCACCAAGCACAGGAGGAAATTTAAGAGGTTACAGATCACAAATCGGTAATGAATAGCCTCTCCCGGGCTCTTCATCCTGGTCTTGAAATTCTAAAACAAATTTGAGATTCAGAGAAAAATTGAATGTTTCTTTGTGTTTATGTATTTTAGGGCACTCTCAGATTTCGAACTGAAAATGATTGAGCATCAAATTTTACCTTAATTAAAAGGTAAATATGTTCTCCAAGAATACTACGTTAGGTTCAAGACATGAATAGCCAACAGGATTTTGTGCACAGGAAATAAAGGAAACGCTTATCAGGTGGTGATAAATGAAGACAGCTGGAGACACCTGACTTGATATTAAAAATAAATAAAAATAAACAGTGTCCAGTGGATGCCTCTCTGTGTGCTTATGGGCTGGATTTGGATGAGAAAGTAAATAGACCAAACCCAAGGGAAGTTTAATTCTCTCCCTAATAATCGCAGCTCTGTGAAGATGCTGACCCTTAATGGCATAAAGTTGAAAGGAAGTAGGGGCGCCATGTTTTGAGGTTTCTCTGAGTATACAGTTCTTTGTACCATGTAGAGTCTGGGAGAAAGAAGACAGAGAAGAGAAGCCAATTGAATTTGAGGCTTATTGTTCTTCTAAGAGAAGTGAGCTTGGCTCAGAGAAGGAGCTTAAGGATGACGGGCCTAAAATGATCAGTGCTTAGATAAGGGTACAGTTACTCCACTGTTATTATCAGACTCATTAAGAGAATACAAAATGATGAAAATCTTAAAAGTTCACTTTCCTGTGGAGCCAAATTTTCTTAGGCCGATGAAGGTATAGACCTGTGCTGGCAAAATGAACATTCCAGGACTAGGAATCCCACCAACTGTTTAAAGAAATGGGCATGCAGTGCATGTAGAAGGACTGTGGGAAAAGACACAAAGGCATATGGAAAGACAAAATGATATGACAAACGTTTCTGACTGAGGTGGCTTAAGTGAAATGATAAATCATAGCAAAACAAATAATTATCATAGCAGCGTGGTGTCGTATGAATGCTTTTGTCCTACTATATTCAGTCTGAGTAATGGTATACAGTGAGAGTGAGGACAGAATCATGATGGAGGTAGAATCATTACATATACAGTTGCCAGATTCTCCATCCATTTGCTGTCTGCCCCTGTAAGAATCTAGGCTAGATTAACGAATGTTAATATTTCTGTTTTCAGATGGGCTAATATTTTTTTCTAAGACTTAATTTTATGTAACATTAATTTAAAAAGTGAACTAGCACCGATATTAGGTGGTTTTTACATAACCCTGGTAAGAATAGCTTCACCCTAAGGAATGGCATTCTCCACTGTTTCAAGAAACAGTCATCTTTTTTTTCCCCTTTTCTTCCTGTGTACTTTTCAGTATGATGTGTAGAAGAACTAGATACTGAAGAACACGTGTTCAAGTCTGGGAAAACTTAAGATGGTCTTTCTCTTTTCTCAGTACTGGGGATGGAGCCCAGGGGCATTCTACCTCTGAGTGACACCCCCGAGGCCTACTTTTTATTCTCTATTTTGAAACACGGTCTCACTGAGTTGCAAAGGGCCTCACTAAGTAGCTGAGGCTGTCTGCAAACTGCGATCCTGCTGTCTCAGCCTCCCGAATTCTGGGATTATAAGCATGCACCACCACACCCAGCAGGATGGTCTTTCTTGAATGGTAGGTGACACTTTCCCAGAAACATGGACAGGGCAAGGGATTGACTTAGTATTGATTGCCACAGAAGGAAAACTGGGGTTTCACTGTTCAGCCCAGAATTGTTCACTTGTTTTTAGAGAGAGTGGATCAATCATGAGCCTTCCTACCCAGATTAATGCTAATATTTTCATGCAAATATGGACTTCCATTCACAAATACCAGAAGAAGTGGTCAAGGCTGTGGGCTTAACAGCCAACATTCATGAATCTTTCCCCTTCACTTTGCATTAGAAACCTCCTGCTCCATTAAGCTTTCAGACTTGAAAACTGAAGTGAAGCTTTTGCTCTTCCCCTGGGAGAGAGAAAAATAGTTTTGACCTATCCTGATCGTCTCTAGGACCCCCACCCCCACCCTACCCCCCCCCACACACACACACTGGGAAGACATTTTTCTTAGTCACTTGATCATTCTAGAACCTATTTTCATTATTCTAGAAAAAGTGCACTATATTCAAATGACACCACCCCGGAAAAGGTGGAGGGACAATGTTTTGTCTCCTTGGGGAAATAATACTGGGGCATGGCTAGGATTTATCTATAGTTGTCAATCAAGTCTTGGTGAGGATTTAACGAATAGAGAAAAGTTTAGCAAAATGTGCTCTGACAACTTACTTCCTACTAATGTTTAGATTTTGGGGTTTAGCTGACCTAGATTGACTTGGGGTGAAAGGGAAACTTTCATGGAGCAGGTACACCAAAGCTACAAATCACAAATGTTTACACTTTACTGAATATCCTTGCCAGAGAACTTGGCCTGGATGATCTCCTCAGGGAATACATCTTCCTCAGCTCCTATGGTAATACGTTCACAGCTTTCACATGGGCTGTGATCATTATGTGGTACCCAACTCTAAAATTTCTTTCAAGTTTACTTCCATGACAGCAATAGGTCAATGGGGTCAAAATAGTGAGCATTCTGACACAGTGTCTCTGAACTGAATTTGCTCTTCTGTCTGTGTCTTGGGCTCCTCTCCCCCTTCCTTTCCTTTTAATTATTTTTAAATTACTTATTTACACTTTATTACTTATTTTTTATTACTGGACATTTGAATTTCTTCTTTTGTGAAGTGTCTATTTATTTCCCTTGCCCATTTTTTATTAGGCTATTTGTTTTCTTAGTGCGGAGTTTCTAGAGTTCTCTGTATATTCTAGATATTAGTCCTCTATCGGAGGAATAGTTGGCAAAACTCTTCTCCCATTCTGTCAGCTCTCTGCTGAGGTTCTTGATATTTTCCTTTGCTGTACATAAGCTCTTCGATTTAATGCAATCCCGCATATTGTTCCCCCTTTTAATATTTTTGTGCCGTTGGGGTCTTGTTGAGAAAGATTTTACCTGTGCCTGTGGTGTTGAAGTGTTGGCTTTATGCCCTCTTCAAGGAGCTGCATACGTCTGGTTTAATTTCCAAGTCTTTGATTTATCTTGAATTGACTCTTGTGCAGGGTGAGAAGGTGGGATTTATTTCCATTTTTCTGCATATGCTTAACCAGTTTTGACAACACCATTTGTTGAAGAGGCTATCTTTTTTCCTCCAATGTATGTTTTTGGCCTCGTTGTCAAAAATCAGTTGGCTGTAATTGTGCAGATTTGTTTCGTAGCCTACTTTTCTGCTCCATAGTTCCATGTGTCTGCTTTTGTGCCACTGCAATGCTGTTTTTATTATAGTGGCTTTGTAGTATAGTTTGAAGTCAGGTATTATGATGCATCCTTCATGGTTCTTGTTGCTGAGAACCACTTTGGCTATTCTGTTGTTGTTGTTGTTGTTGTTGTTGTTGTTGTTCCTCCAAATGATTTTTTCTATGTCTTTGAGGCATGACCTTGTTAGCATAATGGGTATTGCATTGAATCTGTTGATCAGTTTTGGAAGGATGGCCATTTTGATGATATTTATTCTGCCAATCCAAGAACATGGAAGACCTTTCTATCTCCTAAGGTCTTCTTTGATTTCTTTTTTCAATGTTTTATAGTTTTCATTATGTATTTTATTTTTGTGAGATATTGTGGATGGAACTGTTTTCTGGATATTTATTTATTCATTTATTCTTTTATTCTTTTTTTTCATTTATTTTCAGCCCTGGGGATGGAACCCAGCGTCATTCTACCTCCAAGCTACACCCACAGCCCTATTTTTTGTTCTGTGTGTTTGTTTGTTTTGTGGGTCTGAGGATGGAAACCAGGGGCGTTTGAGCTCTGAGCCGCACCCACTGCCCTATTTTTTATTCTTTATTTGAATCACGGTCTCACTAAGTTGCAGAGGGCCTCATAAGTAGCTGAGGCTGTCCTCAAACCGCGATCCTCTGGTCTCAGCCTCCAGAATGCTGGGATTACAAGTGTGCACCACCACGCCCGGCTTTTATTCTTTATTTTGAAACAGGGCCTCACTAAGTAGCTGAGGCTGTTCATGAACCATAATCCTCCTGTCTCAGCCTCCCAAATGCGGGGATGACAAGTGTGCACGACTCTGTTCAGCTCTGGATTTATTTTCAGTGTATTTATGGTTGGCAAAAAAGGAATGCTTCTGATTTTTTAAGATTGATTTTGTAGCCGGGCGTGGTGGCGCACGCTTGTAATCCCCGCGCTTGGGAGGCAGAGACAGGAGGATCACGCACTTTCGAAACCAGCAACGCGCGCTGGCTTAGGAGACCCTGTTTCCAAATACAAATGTAAAAATAGGTCTGGGAGTGTAGCCCGGAGGTAGAAGGGCTTCCAGGAACCCCAGTACCACCAAAAAAAAAAAAAAAAAGATTTATTTTGTACAGGACAGTTTGCTAAATTTGCTGATTAGTCTTATAACCTTTTTGTTTGGGTCTTGGTAGTATCATGTCATCTGCAAATTGCAGTAGTTTTAGTTCTTTTATTTCTATTTGTACGTCTTTGATTTCCTTCTTTAGGCTTATTGCTCTGGCTAGAGTCTCAGGTACTGTATTGCAAAGCAGTGGTGAAGCCGGGCCTGGTGGCACACACTTGTAATCCCAGCATTCGGGAGACTGAGACGCGGAAGATTGCGGGTCTCAGACAGCCTCAGCTAACTTAGTGAGGCCCTCTGCAACTCAGTGAGACCCGCAATAAAGAATATAAAGAATAAAAAATAAAGAATTTCAAAATAAAGAATAAAAAATAGCCCAGGGTGTGTAGCTTGGCAGGTCGGATGCCCCTGGGTTGCATCCCCAGACCCGCAAGAGAAAAAAACAAAAAAGTGGAGATAAGGGACATCCTTGTCTTGTTCCTGTTTTTACGGGAAATGTTTGCACTTGGTTTCTCTATTTAATATGATCTTGGCTGTGGACCTATTGTAGATTGTCTTTATGATGTTGGGGTATGTTCCTTCTATTTCGGTCCTCTACAGTGCTTTTACCATAAAAGGGTGCTGTGCTGGATATCGTCCATTGCCTTTTCAGTGTCTATTGAATGATCGTGTGTTTTGTCTTTGGTTCTGTTTATGTGATGAACTACATGGATGGTATTTCATATGCTGCATCCCTGGGATGAACCCTACATGGTCATGGTGTATGATTTTCTTGATGTGGTTTATCTATGTGTTTCGAGTATATTTTTAGCAGTTTTGCATCTAAGTTCATCCAGTTTCTCTCCTTTCCTTGAGCTGTGTTTATTTGATTTTGGTATTAGTGAGCTGTTGGCTTCCTATGATGTATTTGGGAGAGTTCTGCATTTCTTATTTCATGGAATATATTGAGTATTAAGATGAACTCTTCTATAAAGCTGTTATAAAATCCCCTTGAGAAACCATCTGGTCATGGGTCTTTGATTGCGGGCTCTTTATGCTGCCTCAGTTTCTTTGATTGCTCTTGGTTGTTAGCAGTCTTTTTTCTTGGTTCAATTAAAATTTCCATACCTTCTTACATGAATTTAGGAAGGTTGCATGTTTCCAATAATAGCAAATTTCTTCCAAGTTTTCCATTTTGAGTATAGTTTTGAAAGTAGTTGCTGGTAATCCTCTGGATTTCCATGCTGTTGGTGGTAATATCTCCTTTTTCATTTCTTATTTTAGTAATTTGGATTGATGGTCTGTTTCTTTAGATTAGGTTGGCTAGTGGTTACCAGCATTTGGCTCTGTTGATTTTCTGTATTTTTTACATTCTCTACTTCCTTGATTTCTGCTCTTATTTTAATAATTTTCTGTCTTCTACTGGCTTTGGTGTTAGACTCTTCCTGTTTTGGAAGGGTTTTGAGGTGTAGGTTACTAATTTGGTTATTTTCTGTTCTTCTGTGGGCACTCAGTGCTGTTTTTTTTCCCTCTCAACGCTGCCTTCAAAGTGTTATGTGTCTATTTTCCTTTGTTTCTAGGAATGTCTTAATTTCACCCCTAACTTCTTTCACCTCTTACTACTTCTTACCCAATCCTTGTTCAGCAGTGTGGTGTTAAGTCTCCGTGTATTATGTGGTTATTCTGGGTCTTTCTTTCTTTCTTTCTTTCTTTCTTTCTTTCTTTCTTTCTTCTTTCTTTCTTTCTTTCTTTCTTTCTTTCTTTCTGGTGGTACTGGGGTTCCTGGAAGCCCTTCTACCTCTGGGCTACATTCCCATACCTAATTTATTTTTGGAAACAGGGTCTCTTAAGCCAGCGGCGGCGGCTGGCTTCGATCCTGCATGATTCTCCTGTCTCCGCCTCCCAAGCGCGGGAATTACAGGCGTGCGCCACCACGCCAGGCTCTGGGTCTTCTTATAGTTGCTTTCTAATTTCATCCCATTGTGGTCTGAAAAGATTCAGATTAGTATGTCACATTTTTTGAATTTGCAAGTGCTCACTTTATGGCCCAGGATGTGATCTGTTTTGGATAAGGTTCCGTGAGCAGCTGAGAAAAATGTGAACTCTCCTATAGCTGGATGGAATAGTCTCTATGTATCTGAATATCTCCATTTGTTTTATGGTATTCTTTATGTCTGAGGCATCTTTACTGACCTTTTGTCTAAAAGATTGGTCTAGTAGTGTGAGAGGAGTGTTGAAGTTTCCCAGTATTATTGTATTGGGATTTATGTGTGACTTAATGTCATAAAGAGTCTGTTTTATGGAATTGACTACAGCTATGTTTGTGGCGTAAAGTGTGTCTCTTGTTATTTCCTCTTGCTTTACTGTTTCTTTTACCAGTAGAAAATGACCTGCACTGTCTCTTCTGATAAACTTGGGCTTGAAGTCTAATTTGTCTGATATCGTAGTTGCTTCTTCTGCTTGTCTTTGATTTCCATCAGCATGGACTACTTTGCTCCAGGCCTTCACCTTTAGTTTGTGAGTGTCTTTACTTGTAACATATGTTTCTTGCAGGAAGCTTATAGTTGGATTCTGGTTTATAATCCATTTTGCAACCTATGTCACCAGAACTGAGATGTGCTGTTTCTCTCAGTTGCCATCTCCCTGGAAGTCTACATTGTATTTATTTATTTTGCCTTTTCTTGTATGGCTTGGCAGTCATAGATTCTTCTATTTACTGCATATCTTGAAAGGGTTTTATTACTCCTTATTTTTGAAAGATAGCTTTAGTGAATATAGAAATCTTCGATGGAGGTTGCCTGGAGTACACTCCAAGGCCTTCTATCTTTCCGAATTCAGTTGAAAATATAGTAAAATCCTTCTTGTTTTATCTCTCAATGTTAACTGGAGTTTTGGTCTTTATAGAGTCGATATTTTCTTTTTGAGCTATTTGTTAGCCATTTTGATTATACTGTGGCAAGTGGAGGTTTTTTGGTCATGTGTAATTAATGCTCTTAACGTGTCCTATATGTGAATACCCATCTCATATTACAAGATTGAAAATTTCCCCCAAATTTTTTTCTGTGAAGAGGCTTTTCATACTCTTGGCTTGTACCTCTAGACCTTCCACAATACCAATTTCTCTCGAAGATTAGGAAAAATCGATGTTTTTTTAAGAAATTTTGAACGTTGGCAGTGATACCATATTGTATTTTGTATATGATTGACTGTGTATTTTGTGTGAAATGTTCTAAGACTGAGACTCTCTTTTAAATCTGCCTCAGTCCGTTTATGATACTTTATATTTTTATGTCACTTATTGACTTTATTTTCATTTGTACTTCTGTTTGTCTTGTGTTTATATTTTCAATTTATTAATATGTTCTTTCACATTATGTATATTCTCTAATTTAATTTCTAGGCCCGTTAGTTATATTGAAAATAAAATTTATTAAGTCTACTTTTCTAGTATCTTCTGCATCTCTATATCAGTGATATTGTTATGAGATTGTGAAGAATTTTTGTCCTATTGGCTTTTTGTCATGTTTTCAGGGTTTTTATCTTTGCACCGCTCTTTTGTTTTCTATGTTTTTCTTCTTGTAAGTGTAGTCTGTGCAGTAGTTACATTTTTATAGTGAGTCCTGAGATTGCATAAAAATTAGGCTCAAAGCATTTCATTCTTGAAATTAGGATTTTAAACTCAGTCCCAAGCTTATCTTTAAATGGGAATAATACTTACAAATAATAATGTAATGTTTTAACCATACATTTCCAGGGCAATTTTTATTTCCACCGCACTTTAGAGGGACTGTAAATAAAGTACAAGGATACTGTTGAGTATATTATGATTTGTTATATGTTTACTGATTAAGAGGTTGGATGAAAAGTAAAAACTCATGAGGAAAGAGAAAAAGGGGATTAGAGATTGAGTTAGTGGTAGCAGGTTAGGTGACAAAGGTTAACATATGAACAGTAACGTAGAAGTAGGGATGGAGATGGGAAAATTAATGACACGGAAGAAAAGTTGGGAGGATATAATTATTTTGTGCATGAATAATAACACTAACTCTAGAAAAGCACAAAATTTAGCGGGGGTAATAGGAACTTTTTTCTGGAGATTTTCAAATACCACCTGCAAAGATGGAGATGATGTCAATGCACCTGGCTTATTTTAGTATTTTTAGTTTCCGCTGCTCTTAGTTACTTCCACTGGGCTCTTGTGAAAGATGGATAGGGACTGTTAGTTATTGAGGAGGATGTTTTTGATTTTTGCAGGACTGTTCAGGTTTACCATTTTATCCAATTTGTTTAGATTTGGGACTTTGTACTCCATTCTTGCCAAGAGCTTACTGGGGTGGGTGGGGTGGAATTTGTTGGTTTATCTTCCAGCCCATTAAGTGTTTGGTTTCCTGATTGTGTAATTCTTTTCCCTCTCATGGTCCTGACCTTGGAGTCCAAAGTGTTTGCCCCAGCGCTGTTTGTAGTCCCCGCGCTTGGGAAGCTGAGACAGGAGGATCGTGCAGGTTCGAAGCCAGCCTCAGCTACTTAGTGAGGCTCTCAGCAACTTAGTGAGACCCTGTTTCCAAATAAAATAGAAAATAGGGCTGGGAGTATAGCCCGGAGGTAGAAAGCCCCTGGGTTCCATTCCCAGAAATGCAAATACAAAGACCAAAAACAAAGTGTTTGCCCCATGCTTTGGCATTTATTCTCTCAAATGCTTTCTTTTTACATAAAGTGGGGGAGGAGAAAGAATAAAGACAAATGAAACAGAAAAATTAAACAAGAACTAATAACAATGCTGAAAAAAATAAAGACAAATTAAATAGAAAAATTAAACAAAAGATTTAGAACTAATAACAACAATGCTAGCAATAAAATTACAAACAGGAAAATAACAAAGGAAAACTAACAGAGAAAGAGGAAACAGTGCTGTGTTCAGGATGGTATCCTGCAGCTTATTTGGAAATTTGGAGCAAAGAGTCTTCTTATGTTCTAGATAGTTCTGTGCTCAGCCACTCCTATGTGGTGTAATCTGTGTTTCCCTTACACTTTAGCAAACTGGAATTAGGAGGATCCAGTTTAGTTCATTTGCTGTTTCTCAGTGTCCTGCATTTCTAAATTTCTTTCCAGTTGATTATAAAGAAGCATGTTCTCTGCTTGGGCTGCAAATATGTAATTTCATATTTTATTGTATTGGTGCATGGCAGCCATACATCTTAATGGGTCACAAGATGTAGAGGCATACATGCACACATCACACATTTAGCCCTTCCCCAATTTGCTCCCCATTCCCTCCGTTTTAAGCCTGAATTAAATTACATTTAATCAGAATTATATTTAATCAGGATATTTAATATCAGTTTTCTGATACTTAAAAGTGGGCAGCTCATGACCAGATACACATTTCTAGGTGCAGCTAATTTTTCAAAAGAGTTAAAAATGAGAGTCATGGTGGCATATACCTAAAATCCCAGTATTTGGGAAGCTGTAAATTCAGCAGCTTTGGGTAAAAATAGTCTGTAATATCTGTTAGGTTTATTTGTTCTGCAGAGTATTCATTAGATCTGAAGAAGCTTTATTGATCTTTACTCTGGATAATCTAACTAACATTGCAAGAGGTTGGTGAAATCTTCCTATATTATTGAGATCGAACCCAGTCTCATTTTGTAATTTTCATTGTACAGGTATTTTGCTTCCTATATATAATATATATAATATATATATTTGTAATATATATATTATATATATTATAAATATATACAATATATAGTTATAATATATTTAATATTTACGTTATAATATATAATATATAATATATAATATATTATATATTATAATATTTATAATATGTATAATGTGTATATATATAATATTTATATATATGTATATATAATATATATATATATATATATATAAATTATTTACACTTTTCAAGGCTATTGTGAATACAATCGTTTTCTTTCATGGTTGGCGAATAGAAAAGTGGTTGGTTTCTATAAGTTGATTTTTTAATTTGTTGGTGCATTATAATCAAACATCATTATGAGGTACAGAATGGATAGTCATACATGCACACATCACTCATTTGGCCCTCCCCCAATTCCCACCCTACTCCTTTTTCCCTCTTCCTCATGTTTAACGTAGTGACTGACTTTGTTATGTTTGTGACTGTACATCATGCACATTAGGTAGCTTTCCTCTCCTCCTTCTTATTCCCTGATTTACATCACCTTCATTACTCATTTAAGGTTTCTCCTTCTTTGTCTAGAGTCTCTCCTATGTCCCATTTTTCTCCCTAGTTTCTGCATATTAGGGAGAACATCCAACTTTTCACTTTTTGTGACTGGCTAAGCTCACTTAGCTTCATGTTCTCTAGTTCCATCCACCTCCCATAAAATGATTAAATTTTGTTCTTCTTTTTGACTGAGTGAAATTCCATTATGTACTTATCCCAAAATAGTGTAATCCAAGTGTTAACTTATGCCTCTGTCTTGGACCTATACCCTCTTCAAGAAGGACCTCTTCAAGGTCCTTCTATCTCCATTTTCTTTAGATTTTTATTTGCACGAATTGGTATTTAATTTTGTCAGATGGTTTTTCTCCATCTGTTGTTATGATCATGTGGTTCTTGCTCTTCATTATGTTTATGTGACAGGTTTCATTTATTGCTTTGTGTACATTGAGCCAATCTTGCATCTCTGGAATGAAACATGCTTGGTATGTTGCACAATCATGTTGATGTGGGTTTGAACATAATTTGCTAGATTTCTTTTTGTGTGTGTTATGCTACTGGGGATTCCACTCAAGAACATTTTTTCTCCAACCTATAACCAAGTCTCTTTTTAATTTAGCTTATTTGTATTTGTTGGTGCATAATCTTAATTTTTGACTATTTATTTAATTGATGGATTGTAGTCATACGTCTTAATGGGGTACAAGATAGTAGAGGCATATAAGCACACATCACTCATCACTCTCCATTTTCTCCCACTTCCCTCCTTCTCTTGTTTGGCATACTGATTGACTCTGAAATGTTTATGAATGTGTATTGTGTACATTAGGGAATTTTCCTCTTCCTCCCTCCCGTCCCCCTCAGGTCGCCTTATTTGCTCATCTACGGTTTCTTTATTCTTTAGAGTTCCTCCTATGAGCCTCTTTCTGCCTACCTTCCAAGTATTAGAGCATCCATTTATCCATTCTTTTTTTTACTTTTTGTGAGTGATTAATCTCACATAGCATAATGTTCTTCAGTTCCATCCATTTCCCCACAAATGACATAGTTTTGTTCCTCTTTATGGCTGAGTAAAACTCCATTGTGTACATACCCCATTGCTTTGTAATTTTTTCATCTATAGATGGACATCGTGGATGGTTCCAGAGTTTCCCAATTGTGCATTCTGCAGCGATGATCATAGATATGCACGGACTACTTTTGCAGTTTGGTTTCCATTCTTTTGGGCAGCTACCCAGAAGTGGTATTGCTGGTAAGTTTGTCCATTCTTCAGAGGATCCTTCGTACTGTTTTGCAAAGGGATTGCACATTTCCATTTCCACCAACAATGTATTAGAGTTTGTGCTTTCATATCATCACCAGCCTTTGTTTTTGTTTTTGTTGTTGTGTGTGTGTGGGGGGGTGGGTTTGTGGTACTGGGAATGGAACCCAGGGGCATTCTACCTCTGAGCCCCCAGATGTATTTTTTATTCTTTATTGTGAAACAGGGTCTCATCGTTGAGTTACAAAGGTGTGGGGAGCCATTAAGGTTTTTACCCTATCTTGTCTCACCCTTACTCAAAAGTGCACTTCTGACTGTCCTATGCCCAGAGTCAACAAAGTTTGGAGTCATGGAGTCTAAGTAAGTAAGACCCTCTCGGAATGATTGATGCTAATTGTTCTGTGTGCTAGTTAACTTTAAGTTTATGTTGTACCAGGGTACCGTTTGAGTGGCAAAGTGAAATATGTACTTTGAATTTGTCATTATTGCATTCCTGTACAACCCAAAGCTAGAAATTGTATAAATACCAGAAGAGAAATAAACCTGGCTGTTGGCCAGTAGAGATATTGGCCCAGGAGTGTGCTGGCGACCCTCCCATCCTTTCATCCTCACGCCTCTCTACAGAACCCGTACTTTTGCTGGCTGTCTCCGGCACAAAGGTCCTCACTAAGTAGTAGTCTGAGAACGGCAATCCTCCTGTCTCAGCCTGCCAAATGCTGGGGTTAAAAGCATGCGACACCACGCCCAGCTGTTGTCTGTGTTTTGAATGATTGCCACTCTAAAGTTGGAGTTAGGTAAAATTTCAGGGTAGTTTTGATTTGCATCTCTGTGATTGCTAACGATGTTGAGCATTTTTTCATGCATTTATTGGCCATTTGAATTTCTTTTTTTGTGAAGTGTCTATTTAGTTGTCTTGTCCATTTTTCATTGGGTTATTTGACTTCTAAGCAGTGAGTCTTTTGAGTACTCTGATATCCTAGATATTAGATGCCTAGAATTTTCTCCCATTCTGTCTGAACCTCTCTTGAGGTTGTTGATGGATTCCTTTGTTGTACAGAAGCTCTTAAGATTAATGCAATCCCATGTATGAATCCACCTTTTAGATTCTTGTGCCTTTGGGGTCTTTTTGAGAAAATTTTTACCTGTGCTTATGTGTTGAAGTGTATGCCCTCTTTAAGGAGCTGTGAGGTTTCCGGTTTAATTTCCAAGTCTTTGATATATATTGAGTTGACTCTTGTGCAGGGTTAGAAAGTGGGTAGTTTGCCAACACCATCTGTTATCCAGGCATTCGTTTTTTCCAATGGATATTTTTGGTCCCTTTGTCCAAAATCCATTGGCTGTAAGTGTGTGGATTTGTTTCAGACTCTTCTATTCCTGCTTATTAGTTTATGTGTCTGTTTTTGTGCCAATACCGTGCTGTTTTTATTACTATGGGTTTGTAGTATAGTTTGAAGTCAGGTATTGTGCTGGGTCCTGCATGGTTCTTGTTGCTGAGAACAACTTTGGCTCTTCTGTGTTTTTTCCTCCCAAATAAAGGACTGAATTATTTAAGTCTGTGAGAAATGACTTTGACAATTTAATGGGTATTGTATTGAATAGTAGATCACTTTTTGAAGAACTTCTAATATATTATATATATATATAATTTATATATAATTTATATATAATTTATATATAATTTATACCTAATATACATATAATATTTATATGTATATATATTTTTTTTGGTACTGCGGATGGAACCCTTCTACTTCCGGGCTACACTCCCAGACTTATGTGTGTGTGTGTGTGTGTGTGTGTGTGTGTGTGTGTGTGTGTGTGTGTGTTGGTACTGGGGTTCCTGGAAGCCCTTCTACCTCCGGGCTACGCTCCCAGACCTATTTTTACATATTTGGAATAGGGTCTCCTAAGCCAGTGCCCGCAGCTGACTTCAAACCTGCGCGATCCTCCTGTCTCTGCCTCCCAAGCACGGAGATTACAAGCGTTCGCCACCACGCCCGGCCCCAGACCTATTTTTTATCTTTTATTTGGAAATAGGGTCTCTTAAGCCAGCGAGACTGGTGTTGAACCTGCATGATCCTTCTGTCTCTGCCTCCCAAGCACATTTAAGATGTTGAGGTAGGTTCCTTCTATTCTCTGATTCTCTGCAATGCTTTGGCATAAATGGTTGTTAGATTCTGTCGAGTGCTTTTTCAGCATGTATTGAAGAGACCATGTGATTCTTTTGTATTTGGTTCTGTTTATGTGATGAATTACATGGAGTGATGTTTCTATGTTGAGTCAGCCTTGCATTCTTAGGATGAACCCTACTTGGTCTTGGTGTATAATTTTCTTGATGAGGTTTGAATGTGTGTTTTTTGTCTGGCAGTTTTGCATCTAAATTCACCAACTAGATAGGACTATAATTTTCTTTCTTTGAGCTGCCTCTATTAGGTTTTGGTATTAATGTGATGTTGACTTCACAATGTATTTGGAAGAGTCCTTGTTTTTCTATTTCATTAAATAGATTTAGGAGTATTAAGATTAGCACTATTAAGTGAGGTGTGGTGCCTCACACTTGTAATGCCAGCATTTGGGAGCCTAAGACAGGAGGATTGCAATTCACAAATTGCCTCAGCTACTTAGTGAGGGCCTTTGCAACTCAGTGTGACCATTTCAAAATAAAGAATAAAAAATAGGGCTGGGGATGTCTTTTGGAGGTAGAATGCTCCCGTTTTCTTTCCCCAGTACAACAACAAAAAATTTTCCTTTGTATAAAAAGTTTTGTAAAATTCACTTGGGAAACCATGTGGTACTGGGCTTTTATTTGATGGTAGGTTCTTTATTGCTGCATCAATGCCTTTGATTGCTACTGGTCAGTTTCAATTTTTGCTGTGCCTTGTTCCCAGTCTAAAACTGAGCAAGGCTCGTTTTAGCAGGAATGCTGCACGGCAGACATTTCCTGGAACAGGTGTGTGCGGCATCTCTTTTTGGGGAATAGTGTTAGGCATTGAGATTTGGGGATTTTTTTTGGAATTGGTTTTGTTACTAAAAGATACCTGAGATTTATGTTATTAATGGTTTCAAGTTGTGTAAAATAATTCAAGATTTACTCCCTGAAACTTTAACATTTATGTATGAGTTGCACCTAAATTTCCAAATAACCGATCTAACAAGATTCTATAAAGACTCAGACAATAACAAGCAGAACAAGCCTTAAAAGCAACCGATCCTCCCCAGGTTTTTCCCAAGCAATATTAACAATACACCTAAAACAGAGCCAAGACAAATTGTTCCTACCATTATGAATTCTCAAAGGCCAGCATGTTTACTCAGAGGTAAGGTATGGCAGAGTGGCTACCGACCCCCCAGTAACCCTACCCCTTTTGGTTGTACAATGGGTACGTGGACAGCAGCAGAATAGATGTGTACCCAGGCACAGCCTTGGGACATGGGAAAGTATGAAATGTTCCTCTCCTTAGTAGTGCCTATTGATTAAAAAACAATTATGTATATTAATCAGAAACTGTAATGCTTCACATAGGATATTATTTTGATATTATATTAGTAGTTAATAATAAACTTCTGATTTTTTCTATGGTTGCTTGTAAGAGGAGATGTTCCCTTAAAAAAGAAACTGGCTGTCTGTCATCTTGCCTTGATGTATTAGTTCTTTGTATACTTACTGATGGATTACTTCTAGAACAAATTGTAAGAGTAGAATGTAGCCAAAAAAGAAAGTATAAAATGCTTGCCAAAACCAAAAGTAGGGAGAGCAAAAATGTAAACTAAAGAGAGCAGCTTCCCTCTCCATCGCATCTGTGTGCTGTTTCTCCGCCAAACTTTGCCGACTCCTCACTCCACTGCTCCTGGACTCCTGACTCTTGCTAGGGCTGGATCCCAGCAAATTTTCTATGTTTTCTTGAATCAGTTAAGGAAGGTTATATATATTTATAAATTTGTCAGTTTCTTGATTTTCCATTTTGTTGGAGTATAGTTTTTTCCAAATAATTTCTGATAATCCTCTGGATTTCTATACTGTCAGTATCAGTGGTAATATCTCCTTTTTCATCTCTTATTTTTGTAATTTGTATTAATTGTCTCTTCTTTTAGTTAGGTTGGCCAGTAGCTTATCTATCTTTTTATGTTTCCAGAAACCAGCTTTTGGTTTTGTTGATTTTCTGTATTGTGTTTTATTCACTACTTCAAGGATGTCAGCTCTGATTTTAATAATTTTCTGGGTTTTTTTGGCTTTGGTATTAGACTGTTCCTGTTTTTGAGGGTTTTGAAGTGTGTCAGTAGGTTACTCATTTGATGCCTTTCTTTTGTTTTTAGGTGGGCACTTTGTGCTATGAATTTTCCTCTTTATAGTGCCTTCCTGGTGTCCCAGAAGTGTTGATATGTTGTGTCTCTATTTTCATTTGTTTCCAGGAATTTCTTCATTTCATTTCTTACCTCTTCTATGACCCACTTCTCATTCAGCATTTTTTTTTGTCTCTATGTGTTTAGGTGTTTATGCTGGGTCTTATAGTTGAGTTCTCATTGTATTCCATTGTGGTCTGCAAAGATGCAGGGAAGTATGTCACATTTTTAGGTATTTTAGTGCTCACTTTGTGACCCAGCATGTGGTCTATTTTGGTGAAGGTTTTATGAGCAGCTGAGAAAAAAGTGAATTCTGCTATAGTTGGGTGGAATAATCTTTGTGTGTCTAATAGGTCTATTTGTTTTATGGTGTTCTATAGGTCTGAGGCATCTTTATTGATCTTTTTTCTATGAGATTGGTCTAGCATTGTGAGAGTACTGTTGAAGTGTCCCAGTATTATTGTATAGGTATTTATGTGTGACTTAATGTCACAAAGAGTATGTTTTATGAAAGTGGCTGCAATTCTGTTTGGGGCATAGATGTTGACCATTGTTATTTCCTCTTGCTGGCTTGTTCCTTTTACCAGTAAAAATTTACCTGTTTTATCTCTTCGATAAGCTTGGGCTTGAAGTCTAATTTGTCTGATATCGTAGTTGCTACTCCTGTTTGTCTTTAGTTCCATTGGCATGTACTACCTTTATTTTAGCACATCTCCATTTTTAATCTATTTTGTCACGTTATGCCTTTAAATTGGGGCATTGAGGCCATTTATGTTCATTGAGAGTATTGAGAGATGAATTTGAATACCTAGCATATTGAGTTTTAAATTGTGTTTGAGCTAGTGTGTTTTCTTCTTTGTTTAGTGGTTTGCTTGATGGAAATTATTGTTTCTCTGGCTCTGACATTTATTGATTATTTCCTTTTTTAGCTAATCTCTGAGTATTTTCTCTAGTATTCATTTTGAAGGAAGATAAATTTCTTCAGCTTCTGTTTGTCGTGGAAGATTTTTATTTCCGTGTCGAATTTGAGAAATAGTTTTGCTGGGTAGAAAATTTTTGACTGCAAGGTGTTTTCTTTGAGAGTTTGAAATACGTTGCTCCAGGCCCTGCTGGCTTTTATGACTTGCATTGTAATTCTGGAGTGATTGTCATTGGTTTGCCATGAATATCATTTGGTCTTTTGCTTTTGTTGCCTTTAAGACTCTGTCCTTGGCTTGTGTGAGTTTGACCATTATGTGGTGTGGTGAACCTTTTCTCTGATCTTGTGTAAAGAGAAATCTATAGGTTTCCTGTACCTGTGTATCGACCTTTTTACTGTGTTTGGAAAATTTTCCATTCATTCATGTTGTCATGTAGTTATTTTTCTAAATTCTGTACTGTACATTCATTTTTGGCATTATGATCGTCTAAGAGCGAGATTCTATTCTTGTGGTCTAATCTATTGTTATAGTTTGAATCGAAGCCTTCAACTTGATTTTTGCATCTTTCCCTTCATTCAGAGCTTCTTTCTGATTCCTGTTCAAGATATAGGATTCTTTATTTGTTTTCTTATTTTTTTTCAGATTATTTCTCAATTTATTTTCAAAATGCCTGTATCATTTCTACTGTTAAATTTCTGATTTGTCTTTCTTGTGATCTCTGCAGTTCTTTGTTGTTGGGTTCTATCATTGTGGGGTTGCGGGTGCTCATTGCATCTTTGTTCTCTCTTCCTTCCCATGATTTCAGCTTTATTAAGTTTATTATCTTTATTCCTTCGGTTGCTTTCGATTGTTCTTTATTTTTCAGCTGGCGTATGCAAGCGCAAGTTATGTTGTTTTTAATGGTGAAGGTTGAGTTAGGAGGAGGTGATGAAGTAGTAAATGCAAGAATTAGGGTAAAGAAGCAGATAGAGTTGGATAGAATAAGAGCTTGAGTTTTTTTAGCTAATATACAGAAGAGATTAGAGACAGTGAATATGTCTGTTTTCATGAAAGACATTGATTTGTAATTTTTTTCTTTGGAGGTATCTTTATTTGGTTTCCGTATCAAGGTGATGCTGAATTTTTCAAATGGTTTTGTGAATATTTTTATTTCAAGGAATAATTTGATAAATACAAGGCTTATTAAGTCCTTAAAAATCTAGTAGAACTGAGCTGAAATTCTCTCAGGACCTGGACTTTTCTTTGTCGGGAGGCTTCTCCTTGTTGCTTCAATCTTGTTTCTTGCTATTGTTTTGAACTTGTTTTGGTTCAATTTAGGTAGGTTTTGTGAGTTTCAAAATTTGAAATTTCATCTGAAAATTATGATATGTTGCAATACTTATTTTAAAGATAGCTTTAGAGGATCTGCTCAGTTTTAATGATATTTGAAGTTAAAATTCCCCCTTGTCTCTTATTTTACTAATTTGAGTCATTTCTCTTTTTGGTTAGGTTGGATAAGGGTTTGCTATTATTATTTAGCTTTTCAAGAAAACAGACTTTTGTTTTGATTGTGTTTTTGTATTTTTATTTTCTATTCATCAAATTCTTCACTATTTGTAATTGTTACTGCCTGCTCTTGGTTTGGGGTTTAGTTTTTTCTATTTCTATAGGCCTTAATTCATAATTGGTTTTGGGGGGGGGATATTTTTCTCTCTGTGTCTTTTGTGGTACTGGGGATGCAATCCAGGGACATTGTACCTTCAAGCTACAACACCAGCCCTATTTTATAGTCTTTGTAGTTTTTGAAACAGGCTCACTGAGTTGCGAAGGGCCTCGCTAAGCAGCTGAGGCTTTCTGTGAACTGTGATCCTCGGATCTTCACCTCCAGAATGCTGGGATTACAAGCGTGTGCCACCATGTCCAGCCTTATTTCTCTATCGGATTTATTTCTCTATTTCTTAAATAGAGAAATAAGTGGAATTCATGCTATAGTATTCTTTTAAGATTACTTTTAAAACGTTTCAGGTAATTTGTTTACTTGTGTTTCTACTTTCATTTGGTTCTAGAAATTTATAAAGTGACTTTATTTCCCCCATCACACAGTTGCCACTCAAATGTGTGTTGTTCAGTTTCTGTGTGCCAAAATAGTTCTCTCTAGCCCAGCGTGGTGGCGCACACTTGTAATCCCCGTGCCTGGGAGGTGGAAACAGGAGGATCGTGCAGGGTCGAAGCCAGCTGTGCTGGTTTAAGAGACCCTGGTTCCAAATAAAAATATAAAATAGGTCTGGGAGTGTAGCCCGGAGGTAGAAGGGCTTCCAGGAACCTCAGTACTACCACCAAAAAAAAAAAAAAAGTTCTATCTTTCTGCTATCATTTTAACATTTATCACATTATTATCTGAGAAGATGCAAGGTATTAGGACTGCTGTTTCCTGTGGTACACTGGATGGAACCCAGGAGCATTCTACCTCTGAGCAACACCCCCAGCCCTATTTTTATTCTTTATTTTGAAACAGGGTCTCACTAAGTTACAGAAAGGCTAAGTAGCTGAGGCTATCTCAGAACTGTGATCCTCCTGTCTCGGCCTCCCAAGTACTGGGATTATAAGTATTCACCTCCATGCCTGGCTAGGACTACTTTTTCAATTCATTAAACTTGTTTTATGGCTTACAATGTGATCTGTTTGGAGACAGTTCTCTAGGCAGCTGAGAAGAGTGTATGTCCAATTTTTATTGAATCAAATATCTTATAAATATCTGTTAGGTCCATTTGGCTTATAATTTTATTTAGGTCTGAAGAATCTTCACTGATCTCCTGTCTGGCTGATCTTTCTAATTTTGAAAATAGTGTGTTGGATTTTTCCAGTATTATAATATTGGTGTCTGTCTGAGTTTTTATGTCTATTACCATCAGTAAATAGTTATGTAAGGAGTGTCAATGTTTGGGGCATTAATATTGCTATCATTGTATCAATTTGTCAGATTTTTCCCTTTATTACTAAGAGGTGGCTATGTTCTTGTATAAAATATGCTTTGCTTTAATATTTGGTTTATTGGATATAACAGTAGGTACCCTTGCATGATTTCCGTTTCTATTTGTATTGAATATTTTTCCATTCTTTGATCTTAAGCCTGTGTATATCTTTTCCTTTAAAATTCATTTCTGGGAGGTAGCATACACTTGGATTTTTATTAATTCACTTTGCCAATATATATATTTTAATTGGAAAGTTGAGCATTTTCACTTAGTGCCAGTATAGAGAGAACTTTGTGTTTCCTGACATTTTGAGTATTGTCTTATGCTAGAATCAGTTTAGGTTTTGATTTATTAACTGTTCTTCTATGAGAAATCTTTTGTTTTTAATGTTTGAATTTTATTTTTTCCTTCTGTGCTATTCCATTAAATGGTTTCTGAAGTGCTAGCTTAGTAGTCATGTATTTATTGTTTTTTATACTCTTGAAAATTATTATTTCTCTATCAAATTTGAAATATAGCTTCGCAGGGCGTACCAGTGTTGGTCGAAGATAGGTTTCTTTCAGACATGACAAACATTGTTTGAAGTACTGTTGGCTTTTAGAATCTGAGTTGCAAAATTCTAAGTAATCCATAATAGTTTGTCTTTAAATGTCACATAGCTGGCCGGGCATGGTGGCGCACGCTTGTAAACCCTGCGCTTGGGAGTCGGAGACAGGAGGATCACGCGGGTTCGAAGCCAGCCGCGCTGGCTTAAGAGACCCTGTTTCCAAATGTTAAAAACGTATAAAAATAGGTCTGGGAGTGTAGCTTGGAGGAAGAAGGGCTTCCAGGAACCCCAGTAGCACCAAAAATAAAATATAAATAAATAAATAAATAAATAAATAAATAAATAAATAAATAAATAAATATGTCACATAGCTGTTAGCCATTGTTCACTTTAGGTTCTTCTCGTTGGCCATTGTGTTGATTATTTTAGTGTGTGGAGGATCTTATTTGATCTTGTTTCATTGGGGTTCTGAACTTCATCTGTACATGACTGTCTAATTTGAAACATTTGGAAAAATTTC